>NC_140203.1:26995081-27055081 GCF_965226575.1 Pagrus pagrus
ATTATAATGGATGGTTGACAGGAATGAAAGTACATAAAGAGGTATTACAGCAATAATAATGAAATGCACATGGAAATGTGATTACTAGTGATAACAGTAGCAGTGGTTAACGGTAAGGATAGTATGTAGTAATGCATTACAATAATAGTAGTGGAATGTATGTAACAGAGATATGACTAATATTACTGATGACTAAAATCTCATTGTGTTCATATGTAGCAAAAATACCAATAGTCCCTATAATATAATACCCTATAATATTGTCGCAATATCAATATCATGTTATTTGGTCCAAAATATTGTGATAATTGATTTTGTCACCCAGTCCTAGCATTTATGAAGAGCTTTAGAGGAGATTTCAAATATGGATATATATATGATATTGACTAAAAACATTGTCATATTATGCTCAGGTTGAAGACTGGCAGAGATATACATTATTAAACATTACTATAAGGTCAACAAACTCATGCCCCATTTGGATGCACTGGTGTGCCAAATACATAGCAGCATATGTAAGGACCCCCCTTTTAATATGGTGCAGGCTACAGGTGAGGTCACCTGATAAGCAAACGCTAACAGTGCATGTTGTGGTAACCTTTGATCTTTTCACAGCTCTACTTACTTCACTGAGTATATTTGAATATTACTGAGTTATGCATGTATTCCACTAATGTAATGTCTTTATTTATCTCAGTTTTCTAACCCAGTAAGATCATCATCAACCAGTAATGATACAGATTAAGATTGTGATATGCTTTTGGTTTCTTCGTAAGCGAACACACCATCAGTGTTAGCATGTATCATTGTGGATTATACATCACTTCCCATTTACCCAAAAAGCTCCCAAGTGTAATTTTTCAAGCAAAAGTGTCAAACATTTACTAGTTCCAGCTTCTTAACCCTCGTGTTGTCCTAAGGTCTGTTGGGACCTCACCAATATGGTCCTAACAATAATGAGCCCTGCATGTAAACCAAAGCCTAACATGCAGCTGGAAGAAAGCCTGGAAACAAAGGAAAAGTGTGGCAAACCCAGTGTCCAGTAAGTCACACCTGGTTGCTACATCTCCCCAGGTTTGAAACTCCCTTCTCCCATTGGCTGAAAGCATACCTGAACAAACCGTCTGCTCCAGCTGACGGTGTGTTCAGGCTGACCAGAGGACCAGAGGAGACGAAAGTGTTTTCTTCACCCCTGTTGACTCTACCGTTTCCTCTGTTACAATGCTGAGCCAGCCACTGCCACAGCGAAGAACGTGCTGGATTTACCGACAGATGGACACAAGCAATACCGATAACAATACTATTTGTTTGTGGGCCGCCAAGTCCGATTTGCTGCTGGTTTTACGCTGTAAAACATTGTGTTTGCCATTCGCCTTTCTTTGCGTTTATCAAGGGCTGATTTGAGCTTCTCCACTTTGTGGACCAAAGTGTTAGCTTCGCTGCCATGTGAGTGCATAATAAGCCACATTTCTATCAGGGAACAATGACCAGCGGAAGGTGATTCGAGCCTGAGCTTGTTCACCTGGCCGCTGAGTGATAGAAAAGCAAGTATTGTGCCTCTCCGCGGTCGTTTCCTCCTCCTTGCTGCGCTGCGAGTGTTAGCTTCTCTCTTTTTCTATACTCACCCACGCGTACACACACACCTATGCGCACATTTCTGCTGAACAGATCGCTCGGAGTTGACTCTGCCTCCAAGCCATCGTTCACTCAGACACGTGTCGTGGCAACACGCAACCAAATTTGGAACCTCAGAGTTCAGCTCTGTCCAAAACCACACTGGGACTAAAGGCATGTGTTATTAATCAATATCAATAATGAAAATAATTGCTAGTTGCAGCCCTATCTATGTGGTTAAAATCCCAACAACACCTTCAAATAACAAGTACTTTCATTTTTAATTAACTGTATTTTTTATTAGACAGTTTTGATCTACAGTTTAAAATCCTTCTGTCAGCAAATAAAAGCTTTAAAATTCTGTCTTTCATGTCATGTGCATTTGTGTGGCTCCAGACTCAGGCAAGCTGATGAAAGGATGAAATCAAAGGATCACAGCTGAAAGGGGGAAAGTATGGTAATGATACTTTCAAATTGCACGAAATTACACACACACACGCACAGAGTCAGCTGAGTCCAGACATACACAAAGTGAATTTATCATTACGGCTACTGCATCAACGTTTGAACAAAACACTACATCTGAAGGAGAATAGTGTGAAGAATTTTAGGAAGTTAGATTTGAGAATCTATCATCTCATCGTTGTAAGTAATCTGTGTTTTCTCTAAAATCAGCACTTTTAAACAAACATCAGAGTCTCCCCTGAGGTGGCTGCTGCTTGAAATATGAAAGAAAAGAAACTGCAAAGACAGAATCGGAGGAAAATCAAACACACGTAGTTAAATAATGTAACCACTGAGCTTTATTGGTTTTCATCTCATTGTGTTTGTACAAGAATATTAAGTGCTTCTGACAACAGCCTGATTTCTTCACATCACATACTGTATGTTATTTTATGGTCACATGGAATACGATTTTATCCTAGTATTCTGTGATTTATAAAAACAAGCTGTCAAAACTAAAAAGTCAAATTTTAATAACATCTAAAGGTTTTAGATAAGCAGCAGGAAGTTGTTTCATGATCTGAAGATAACTGATATCAATTCCACATTAGAATGCTTCTGAGTGATGACACAGAAACATGCTGCAAGATGACAGAAATTAACACTCTAATGCCAAAAGAATAATAAAAATAAGGTGTGAACACCTAGGGAGTAAAAATTAAAACCTTGAAACATCAGTGCACTGAAACAGTAAACTTTACTTTGAACTGAATAATTCTGAATAATTCAAAAAAATAAAATAAAATAAATTACACATTTCAGACAACATTTATGCCAATACCTGTGATATATCTGTGATATATCAGTTGGCTGTAATAAAAATTCTAATAGTATAAAACACAGGGAAAGCATCAACACATTTGAATACTAAGATCAGCATGTCTAACTTGTAGAAACACGTCCACGTGCATAGTTGATTTTAAATGAAAAATGTGTCCGAAGACATCAGGCGATCAGGTCACATCCTGCTGCAATTATTTTTATTGGAGTGGAACTAAACATTTAAAGGCCTCATGAGCTATGTTTGCAATTTGGGAGCCTCCAAAAAAAGAAAAATGCTGGCAGTCATTGGAGCAGTGACATTTCCTAAATTGCACAAGAGAAATGTCCTGTTTTCCTAGAAAGACAAAATAAAGAGAGCAGGTGTATACTGACTGACAGAGAGGGCCCGCTTCCACCTCTGTATTCGGATGATTTAACTAAATTAGAAGTCATTCTGCCACATTTAAATTTCATTTTCATTCAAACTTCTGATTCAGATATGTGGAAATAAACTCACTATGTTCTCTGAGAGGAACAGTCAGTTTATCAGTCGATGCAGCAGCAGTCTTTGTTTTAACAAGAGCCCATCTGCTGTGTGTGTGTGTGTGTGTGTGTGTGTGTGTGTGTGTGTGTGTGTGTGTGTGTGTGTGTGTGTGTGTGTGTGAGTCAAAAGCCAAGAATGACCTCGTCTTCCTCTTCTATCCCACTACATCTGCCACGACCCCTGACTGTGTGACTAACAGCACGGTATGAAGTCACTAAGTGTGTGTGTGTGTGTGTGTGTGTGTGTGTGTGTGTGTGTGTGTGTGTGTGTGTGTGTGTGTCAGACAGATGGGGCAATGAGTGTTGATTGTCATTGAGATGAGGGCAAGCCCTTTCAGTCTATGTGTTGTTCCCTCTGATTTCATCTCTGCTTTTCTAAACTACAGATTGTGAGCAGAGCAGCAGTGTCTGCTCCAAACAAGCTTTGATTTGTCTCCTTAGAGTTAAAAGGTAATTTATAGGCAATTTATATGACACAATAGCTTCTGAGAATGGAGTATATGACAGTTGTTAGGGTGGCTAATACCAAAATATTGAAAGTGAGTTGACCTTAAATATACTACTGATCTTCTCTATTGTCACTTAAGCTTAGAAGAACCAACATTAGCTAATGTTATCTTTGTATCACTCCCTGACATCTCCTGGCCTCTCTTGGAGTTCCATGGAGGTTCACACTGGTAAGGCCAGGTCCCACAATGATCTTCTAACTTGTTATTGTAAAAGGCTATGATGGAGACAGGTCCTGGTACCATCCTTTCATGGCCAGTGCCTTGAGAGTCAGTGCTAACCATGTGGGCTAAAAGTGGCTGATACAATACGGACGATGTGTCAGCATGTCTCTGCCTCCTGCTTTCTACTGATTGACTGACTGTCCAACAAATCCTAATACCTAAACAACTGAAAAGGTCAATTACCAGTGACTCCTAAAACTGCATATATCACTATCCCCCAACAACACGGCTGTTGCAGCATACCAGCGAGGTAAGCCAGCTTGACCTGTATGGACTACACTCGCAGTTTCATTAGTTTATAGGCACTGAAGCTACTTGGTTAGGTTTAGGAAAACATCGTGGTTTGGGTTAAAATAACTATGATACTTATGCAACTTCAGTTACAAACATACCTATGCTACATATGTAACTTCAGTTACATAATGTACATGATGTAACTTAATTTCATTGGTAAGTTAAAGGACTCAAATGCCAAGTTGAACACTACTAGTGGTCACAGTTGAGCACCAGCATGTTACACTAAAACAAACCGCCACACCTCCCCTCCCCCTTCGCCCCCCATGTGCCCAACCCTCTCTACCCCTGTGTTTGCAGCAGCAGTAGCAGCAGCCGCAGTTAGCAGCAGCAGTTAGCAGCAGCAGCAGTTAGCTGTTTAAACACAGTGAATCTCTTAATGTCTTAACAATGGTGGTAAAACCAAACTTTTGGTTTGTTGCTTATTTTTAAGTTGTCTTGGAAAAATATCTTACAGGTCACACAATATTAGATTATTTAATATGCTGTTAGGGTTAGGGTTGATTAATGTATTTGCCATATTTCCCATCAGACATTTTCGCCGTTGATATTTTCAACTGCCAGACAATTACATGTGATACCAGCAAAAAGCCGGCATATAACAGCTAACATAGACCCTGCCCTCACCCCTTTGTGGAATATGTCAAGTGACGATGTAAATACATTCAGCAAGTGATAGGATGAACACTTTGGCTATTATTTGCTTTAGTAACTGGTAGAGTTGGGAACGAGAGGTGGGTCCCATCAGGAGGTGTGGGTGTGTGTGTATGTGTGTGTGTGTGTGTGTGTGTGTGTGTGTGTGTGTGTGTGTGTGTGTGTGTGTGTGTGTGTGTGTGTTTCTGAATTATGCCAACTTTGCGGACAAAAACCAGACTAAAGACCGCAAAATAAAAAATATATAAAATTCTGCAGGACAGCCATGGACTTGGCAACTCTGCGTGCTGTGTCTACAGTATTTAGAAACAAGGTGGTCCAATGGTTCCAAAGGGAGGAACCTTCAATAAACTGCTTTCACAGTTGACCTATATGGTCGTTTTTCTGATGAGAACGACATGGATACTGATGTTGCTGTTTTTCAGCTGAGGTGAGTCTTTATGTGTTTGAAAAAACATCTGTGGATGTAACTGTTTCCACTGAATCTAGAATCTGGTCTTTTTTCTTACTATCATGCACTGTATATGTTACAGAGTCATTCATGTCTGATGTAGTTACAGATACTGAAGCTACAGTCTGTGTGTGTGTGTGTGTGTGTGTGTGTGTGTGTGTGTGTGTCTGTGATCTGCAGTGTTAAATAAATCATTACAATCAAAGTATTCCATTTACGATAATGTACCTATAATGTACACACAGTGGCAAATGCATGTATCTGCGAGAATGAGGACAAAGGAAGCTAAAACACATGCTCTTATTCTTTCTTCTTTTATCATCGATGGAATGATTTCACTAAATAAAATTAGAGTTCAGAGTGGGTTCACGATTTAATCTTCATATTAGTAAATGGTAATATTTCAGGACTGACACTGCCAATCATTTCTTCTGATTAAATGTCCAACACTCATTGAGCACATTGCAAACATCTGGACATTTGATGTTCATCAACTGATGCCCCAGACACATCAGACAGAACAGACTGAAGTAGTCACATGTCAGGAGCCAGGATGTGCCTGTTAGCCACGATGCGACATCTGAACTGCGCTGGCTATGACCAGCTTCTCTTTCAAACAACTACTTTTATCACTTTTTGGGTACAAATGAGTGCAACAGCACAAATGCCTTGAAAAATGTTTGTTGTCCAAAGTGTGTGTCCCCATTTGTGCGATTCATTCCGCCAAATCTACAAAGACATAGAGTTCTTGGTGAGAATCCGAGGCAGTGCAATCTAGCTTGAAGGAGGTCATAGGCATGTTTCCATCCAAATTTACCCTAACTACAGGAAAATAGAAAGAAAAATCTAAATTATTAAGCGTTTCCATCAACTTCTACAAATATTAATCATTAGTTATTATGAGTACACATTGAGATGATTAAACTGTGTAAAATCATGAAGAAAACAATATGTAAATATGACATTTGTTTCATTTAGCTATATGAGGAAGGTCACAGTCTCCCCATCGCTCTCCACAGACCTCAGGTTTTCATCTGCCGCCATTTCTAGTCTGCTCAGTCAGTCCCTTCAGTGACGCTTTTGTACGTACATCATTGATTTATTCACTAAGCCTGTTCCCATTGCACTGTGTCACATTTTGTTTCTTTACACCAACTTTTCAACTTCACCTAAGCAGAAAAACCTTTTTGGCAAGTTTCGTATGAATTTCTGGTGTACCAACTCCAAATTTGTAATGGGCAGATTAAAAATTCACCCCAAAAATAAAAATTCTGTGATTATTTACACACCCCCAGACACATTTCTGGAAAATTTTCTCAGAATGCCTCAAGATCCTGGATTGATAAGGCGTTATTTACACTCTTGCCTTGAGTTAACTCCTTAAGCTATAGTAAAGATTTCATATTAAAATAGGGTGTAAAAATTTACTTTTCAAATCAGTATGGGATATCAGGGTTTCCAGAGATGGATTATGCTGTATGGAGCCATTATATGCTTTATTTTAGTTGTTTTTTACTTTTTAATATGAGTCCTCATCCACTTCAATTGTTTAGGAGAATGCTGTAAAACTGCATAACTTTCCCCGACTTTCCACCAGTATGGAGGTGAATAGATAATGACTAAAATGTCAATCTCAGGTAAACCGTTCCTTTAAGTAAATGTGCATAAATATAGGTGGATGGAAACTCACTTTATGACAACAGGTTTTTTCACTCTGGCTGTTCAGAACAAGCAGAAACAAAGTAGTGGATGACGGCAGCATCACAGAATTGCTTTGCTACAGTGTGATCCCTTATCTCCCTCTAAAGACAGCTACTTGTCTATAAAAGGAGCTGAAAAAAAGGCTGATAAATCAATTTAGAGGTGTGCACTATTTTAATGATCACATCTCACAAACACACACCTACTCATGTGAAGATGCCACTGATCAAGTTTATGATGCTCAAAGGGTATGCTGAATCCATCTTGGAAAACTCCTGCAGGCAAACATCAGAAGATAATCTTAGATGGGACTCAAGAGCACTTTCCTGTAAACTTGGGACACACTGCGTGACATATCACATCATTTTGTCACGTGTAATTAATACTTGAAAGCAGAAATCAGCCCTGGCAGCCTCTCTGTCACCTGCTGTGAATGTCTCTCAAACAGAAATGCAAAAGGAAAGCTGCTGGGTAAAACAGAGCCTGGACTGCAGCCAATCAGCTGTCAGAGTGGGAGGATGATGCATCAGACACCAAGTCTGCACAGAAAACCTTGTTAGTCTGTCCAATCTGTCAGAGGGAGAACTGTAGCCTGAGAGATGACGGTGAGCTTGAGTCAGAGCAGAGACAGGTGTTCATAATGTCTTGTTCATGTAAATACTGAAAACATTTTAATTTAATGTAAATTATGTAAATACCAGAGTCCATATTAATCCAATGTTAATGTAAATAGTGATACAGTCAGAGGTTTGATTCATTGAATTTCCTGGCAGCCACGGTTGCACATATTTAAATAAGACAGTAAACTGACTGTAATCTCTGTGTTACTCAATTTGTGATGGGATTTCACTGTTTGATGAATATATTTTCATTGAAAACATGAGGAGTTCCCTCACATCCCTGCCAGCTTCCTCTCCCTTACCTAAGGCCAGAGAAAAAACGTAATACATGTGATTTGAAGTCTGGTTAGAAAATTAAATGACGATGAAGGTAGTTTGTTGAATATGAATAAGGTTCTCACAGGGAGGCGTTATGCTCGCTATAGGAGCTGCAATCAAAACCAATCCAGACGTTTAAAACATCTGATTCAGAGCCAAGACATAAGGAGGTGGAGGAGGAGGCAAGCTGCCGGCTGCTGTAAGAGCACAACATCACAACTATGTTTCAAAGACACAACTACATCCAAATCAAAGGAACCAGAGCAACCATCGAGGGTCTTGCTAGCATCCCCTAGAGGCTGCAGTGTTCATTACATCAAAAAATATGAACCTCTTCATGAAAAGTTTGTTAAAGGGAACCAGAAAGAGAATTCAAATACAATGTCTGGTTCTTTTTAGTTTTGTTTTTTATACATCAACACAGCTACAACCAATGCTTGCATCTCTGTGAAGCGGTACTTATGGAAGCAAAATGCTAACTTTAGCATGCTTTTGGCTTAAAACACCTGGTTTTGTCACCACAAACACATCTAGAAAAATTCTGATGTCTTGTTAAAAACAGCCAGTGGTTCACACGTACAAATGTTGAAACAAAGGCTCAAACAGTGGCCTCTGGCTTGGCAGCCATCTCGCCCAATTGCAACGTCAGCCCGATCCCCTCCACTTCCTGACACAAAAGACAGCTCAAATACATGTAAGGTGAAGATGATATGACACGTATTGTAGAAATGTCAATATGACTGGTATGTGTTATTGGTATGACACATAGAAATTTCAGCATATCCATGGTTTGCAAAAAGTCCAGAAGATATGTTACCATAGGCTTCGACTGGTGGGAGACTCCCCATGATGCACTGAGATACTCTCTCTTTCTCTCTATCTATACACATTCGTGTCTCATTTAATGCATGTTACTAACTTGGCTTGAAGTCTCTATGCTTTCTCACCCTGCAGGTCCCCATGGATCGTGGTTGGTCCTGCTACTGTGCTCCTGCTTGACGACTACTATCATCACCATCATCATTGCTGTTGTTGTTGTTGTTGTTGTTATTATTATTATTATTATTAACAAACTTTATAATACTTTCAATATTCATACTTCAATTATACCTCCTACCACCACCACCATCGAGTCCGGTTCTACTCAGGGTTTTCTGTTTAAAGGCAGAATTATCTCGCCAAATTAATTTAAGAGTATGGGTGTGCTCAAATTGGACAGTGTCATGAGATATTGTAAATTGGCGCTATACCAATTGATTGATTGATTGATTGATTGATTGATTGATTGATTGATTGATTGATTCTTGAGGGGAGCATGAA
Organism: Pagrus pagrus; assembly: GCF_965226575.1. Lineage (NCBI taxonomy): Eukaryota > Metazoa > Chordata > Actinopteri > Spariformes > Sparidae > Pagrus > Pagrus pagrus. The sequence continues at coordinate 27,004,594 of NC_140203.1, forward strand.
TGTGTGAACCAAATGTCATGGTAATTTGGTTGTGATGCTTGAAGATGCTCAGAAGAACATTTCAGAAGTTGTTTAGTATGAATAACGTGCTACATTTTTGGCAACACTCAGTCTTGCTTCCACTTTTTGCCAAGTGGCACAACGACCCTATAGGCTACAGGGTTTCCCCCAGAAAACTTGTTAAGCCCGGTGGTAGGGTGGCCCACCAGCGGCCCACCGGTGCCCAAGCGTGTTCTTTTGTGTCAGGGGCCTGACCCTGACCATTGACTGATGGCAGGGCCCTATATGTAACAGATTCATTAATGGAGTAGTAGAACTTAGAAGGAGTGATTCCATAAGGCTTTAAGATCAATGTTAAAAGTTGACTGGAAATTTGAAAATATTATCATTATCATGTGTTATTATAAGACATTTATGTAACACCAGGTCTTACAGATTGCACTCTTGAAATGCTGTTCAACCAACCACAAAAATAAATAAATAATAAAAATACTATTTAGATAAATAATATCAACTGTCTGCACTAAAAACTAAAAAACAACTGCCTGGTGTCTCCAGAGATTTTTATTTTTTTCCTCAGAGATTTTTACAATCTGGAGTCACGTAAACATGACCACGCGTCTTTTTCCGGTCAGTCGTCATGGAAACATGACAATCACGGATCTACCAAAGATACTCTGTAATCTACTGTTTGGACCAGAGAAAACAAACGTGTGTAAACGCGAACCGTACGAGCTGAAAAATGAAACGCTGGGTCATTTTCACATCTGGTGAAAGCAGCTTGGCTCACAGAAGTCCAGAGCTCTGACGCTGCAGGGGACGACGTGCTAACAGCTAACAGCTACTAGCCGCTGCAGCAGCTGGCTGAGCCTCTAGAGCCGCGGCTCAGCTCACATTAACGGCTACGAGGTCGACGTCGACTTGGTGCGTTCCTCTCGGTCAGCTGGTGAAGCAGCGGTCTGATGAGCATGATGTCCGTGACATGTCCCGTTATGCACAACGAAGTTGTGACGTTGTCAGGTGATGAAAAAGACACCTGATCACGTGTTGGTGGAGCGCAAAAACTGATTTAAAAAAAATAAATAAACAATGCTTAGCCTGGCGGGGGGGCAAGTAAGACCTGGCGGCCCGCTAGGCTTATAATACACTGGGGGAAACCCTGAGGCTACCATTATAAAAGACATTTGTAAAACCATTGGTAGGACACCTCGAACTAATCAAGGTCAAGTATGACTCTTTCTATTATGAACTTTTGATCCAGAAAATGATTTGATTGACTGTGATGTCATCATAATGTAAAGTCTATTGGCCAAGCAGGAACTCGATCGAACAGTAATAACACAACTACACAAAGTTCTAAATAACACTACATAAAGTTCTGCTAACATTATACAGTCAGCCATTGATAATGTGCAACTGTCATTTAACAACCTACAATAAATATGCACTTCTTAAATCTTAAACTTGTTTACAGACAAAACTAAGTTAAAGTTTTTCTCCAGAGCCAAGGAAATTGACAGTAGTCTTCAAATCTACACTCTAAACGGTACATTGATTAAAAAAATCCCACATTATAAATACCTAGGCATCTGGATTGATGACAGATTTTACTTCAAAAATCATATAGACAACTTAACTCACACATTAAAGATGCAACTTGATTTTTGTATCGAAACAGCTAGTTATGCATGCAAACTGTAGGTTTACCTTCCGCTGGCAACCAGCCACCTGCTGAGGTGCACATGCTTCAGGGATAGTCTTTTACTTTTGTGGAAACATAGGATAGATAAAGACAGCAATTTTTTAATTTTTATAATGCATCTATTTATATTGTTAAGCTGTTGTCAACATGAATCTTTTTAATCTACAACATATTTTTATAGAATATTGTTATATTTTTATTTCAATTTTTTCTTGCACCAAGGATATTTTAGAATGCATTCATATGATAATGTCTATATGACTGTATATTTAAATCTTCTCCTAATAAATTATTATATTATATATATTTTATTCTGTACTCAGGTCTCACTTGTAAATGAGATCTTGCTGAGTAAATAAAGTATATATAATGTAATAATGTAAATCTATTTTATTTTAATTACATTTATTCTTTTTCTTTAAGTTGTCACTTTTTACTTCAGACTTATTACTTCCTGTTGTCAAACTGGACAACTGGAAGGTGATTGGTAGATTAAAAATCTTGTTTGAAACAACAACTTTTCTGTCGTAGAGCAACACTATCATCAGTTAAACTAGAGAATGTTTCTGTGATATCAGCAGCATTATCATCCTGCAGCCGTGCCGTTTCCTCCCACTACTGATGCAGTTTCATGTCATTGCTGCAGGTGTAGACTTAACATTATGACCAAACATTACACACCTGTGATTCTGTGTGTGTGTGTGTGTGTGTGTGTGTGTGTGTGTGTGTGTGTGTGTGTGTTTGTGTGTGTGTGTGTAGCTGGTTAAGCCGATGTGACATTTCTCTCAAGTTGGGTTGGGTTGAAACAATCTGAGATGGGAGAGTTTCCAGGTCAGTGAAGATGTTCCCGTTATAAACACAGTGACCGGTTCTCCGAAGGTCATAACCTCTCTGACACCTCCTGGTTGATGAAGACTGACAAGGCCGGGCTGACTGACACAGTGATGTCATCTAACCTTTATTTCTCTGAGGGAAGGACATGACATTTTCTCACGTACAGTTTATCCTCTTGGTTAAGTGGTTAAGGGGAGGGATACAAGATACAGATTTTTTTTCAACCGATGCCATGATCGATAATTACCAGCCTCTAGGAAACGATAAAAAAAAAAAATAATAATTTTATGTTGACACATTTGGATTTTAAAGTTCCAACCATGTAGTTTATATAAACCTGAGGGTAAAAAAGGGTAAGAAGTTATACAAAACAGCCGCCACAAGAACACAGCCGGAGGATATTTGATTTGCACAAGTGTAGTCAGATACACTTGAATTTCTCCATACTGAAATTTCTGTCAGAAACTCTTTAATGCTGCTGTGATGGAGTTGTTTCACGCAACTGATGAGGTAATAACCAATGGCAACAGAGCGCCCCTCTGGCCCAAACGTTCTTCGACCATTCTTAAGTCAGTTAAACTATTTTGGTATACAGACCATAAAAAACAATATATACTATATTCAAGCTAACTATCCAAAATGTTCTCCCATTTGCTTGTATTCACTGGTGTTCATACACACTCTCTCTTTCTCTTCTAAGACCTGTTGGTAGGTTGGATGCTACAGTCACCCAGTGGTCTGGAAACACTGTGCCCCCCCACCACACACACACACATACACACACATTAAACATGTTCAGTGGTTTCTCTGCGTCCAATCAGCACACATTATGGCTCACGTTTAACTATTTAACAACGACACATGTTCTCCATTAGAACTGCAGAGGAAGAACTCGACCTGACTCAGTGAGGCCTGCACCAGAGGGGGAGGGACCTCTGTGTGTGTGTGTGTGTGTGTGTGTGTGTGTGTGTGTGTGTGTGTGTGTGTGTGTGTGTGTGCGTGTTAACATAAATCATTGCTGTCAGCTGTAAACCTTGTATCTCCCTGCTTAGCAGTAAAAATCTCCATCTTCAGTAAATAAATCATCGAAACAAAGACTTTACATCATGGAGATAGAAGGTTTTCATCTCACAACAGTTCTGTGTGTAAGACTGCATTTTCAGTATGTGTGTGTGTGCTGCATGCAGGATGCATTACTAATCTTTATAAGTGGCAATAAATCCAGCGGGCTGTGCTGCGGCGTTGGGCGGCGTGCTGCTGCTGCTGCCGGTGGGGGGAGGGAGGAAGGAGGAGGAGGGGGGTGTTCAGCGAGCATTCAGGGTTCACTAGTTTCTGGAGTCCTTCTCGCCCGCTCACATGACGCCATGCCTCACCATATGAATATTTATGAGAGGAAACTGCTGCAGTTGAGGCAATTCATCTCATCTAGCAAGAGCTGTGGCGCAGCACAGGAAGTGATCGTGTCTCATGGTGGCCTGGATGGTTCTGGATTCCAGCCAAACATGGCCGACTCTGTTTGTCATCTCCTAACCTCAACCGCTTAATCGTCCTGTCTGTTTAGAGCAGAACAAGACTCCAAGGAGAATGAAAATGACATAACTTCTACTTAAAAAACAGTCACAGCAACCCTCCACACTACACCTGTGGGGCCACGCCCTGACTGTTTCCTTTTGCACAACACTTTTTACAGTAAAGTAGAAAAACTATATGGCTGTGACTTCCTTTCTCTATTGCAGCTAATCAGTATATAATAACATAACAGAAATAGGGAGTGAAGTATCAGAATATCGGTTTTTATTACACGGCTCTACTGAATGCTGCTCTCTGATTGGTCCATCGCTGCGTTCTACGGTCCGTTATTTCTGTATAATGACCGTCGTCAAGTATAACAGACCGTTGCTAGGGACGGCGCTCTGATCCAGCAAGACAGCTGGACTTTCAACGCATTACACCAACCACAGCATAAGAAGCACTGCTTCAGGTTGCTGCTTCAGGTTCGGGGTTTATGACGGGGTTTATTTCTCCATAACAACCTCCGAACTATACATTATCCCTTACATAGTTTATCAACACTTCCCGTTTAGAAAGTTTGATCAGTGTTTGGGGCAATGCCACTCACTCGATAGAGCAACTCACTTCCCCTCAATCAGTAGACTGCATGGACGCACACTTACAAAATGCAGAACAGCAATCTGTAGTTGATTCAACAGCACAACAGATGACACGCAGACTTTTGCTGGCAAAAAAAGCTGAGGGCTTTGGTTGTTACTTTGCATATACTAGCAGCAGGCAAAGTTCCTGTTTGAATGTGAATGTTTTCTGGTTCCTTTCAGGGAATTTCACGATTTCTAAAAAATCTAAATCTAAAATTGATCAAAATGAGCCTTCAATTTTAACAATCAAAATTAAATGCAGTATCGATGATGCCACCTACTCTGTCCGTGCCGGAGTTTGACACACTCAGAGGGACTTCATGGTGCATTCAGGCGCAACTGTTCATTTAACTGTTTATTTTCTGTCAGTCAAGTAATTTATTAATTAAAGATTAAAGATTAAAGATTACTACTCTAATTCAGTACTACTCTTTATCAGTGAGAACTGGTCCAAATGAAGCACTGGCTTCAATACTAGTGTTTTCAGGACATTTAACACAGATCTGAGGCCTCGCAGAAATGTCTAAATGACAGAAAATCAGTGTTATATCAGAGAACAACAAAACTGTTTATCACAACCAACATGTGAGGTCGTTGCTCTCAGATTTAGCCACTGGATACATTCCAAATAGTTTGGAGGGCCAAAACAGAGAAAAATACACATTTACAGATTGGGTGTGTCAGTCTATCGCTCCAAGCTGCAGCGCAAAAGTTTAAAAATATATATATAAATACATTTTCATTTGTTTCTTACTTTTTAATCAGCTCCAAATTTCTCTGCAGACAAAAAACAACAACACCCCGAACAAAAAGCAGAAAAGCACAAAATAAAATAAACAGCAGTCAGGAGTAGAATAAGTAAAAACCAATTAATGTAAAAGCCTGCAGGACTATTAATGAGGAGGATTTAAAGGTGAGGGAGATGTAGTGCTCTTCAGGCAGGTAATGCAGGTTGCCAACATGAATAATGTATGAATGTCAGAGCAGAGCAGCTGATGTTAAATATAGACAGCTGAGAGCACAAGATGTAAATGAAACGCTAATGTTCAGAGCCGAGGCAAATTATCTTTCTGTAAATTACTCACAAGCCTGTTTTTTTTATCCAACCATCTTAATAATGCAGAGACAGAAACACATCCAGAGACTTAATTAAACACACCAAGGCTTTCAGGCTAAAAATGCTTTAAATCCAGTTTGTAAAAACATTGCTCAGTTTCTGATTCAAAAACACATTTATCATTGCATTTATTTTCAGTCAAAGCTGCTCAGGTGAATCACAGCTTCTATTTAATGAAAGAAGTTAAAAGACACATAGTCTTCTATGTGAAAAGTCACCCTATTACATACATTTGGAAGGGAAAAATATTTGGGATCCTGAAGGAAGACATTTTGTTTTATACAATAATCAATACTTTCAGTTTTAGATTTACTATTCAATAGATCACACAACTACATGTACTGTATGTGAAAGATGTCGCTTGTGGGGATGAACACAAATTATCACCCAACTCCCAACTTTACTGTTTTGGCTCAGTCTGATCACTTGATTTTGTCAGCAGCAAGCAGCTGTTGTCAGTGAAGAAGCTAAGCTAAAGGTACATTAATTGTCATTTTATAAATCCTGGTGATTTAAAAAATGAAACAATGTTTGAGTCCTCTGAGTCCTGCTAACTACCTACGTGTCTGTCCTTCTTCAACCAGGGTGGTGATGTGTGATGACCATGATAGGTTCTCAGTGATGGTAATTCCAAGGATCCTAAGACTGTTCACCTGCTCCACCTCAGCATCACTGATCTAGACAGGGGGGTGTCTTTGCCTATATCCTTATTGCCAACTAATCGGAGAACAGTTTGGAGCATTTAGCTCATTAGACTTCAATAAACAGTTTGTTTTTTTTTTGTTTGTTTTTTAGTGACAGAAATACATTGTCTAATAGAAAATGAATGCAATTTTAGCACAGCATTACACACTCAACAAATAATCATTAAAAAGGGCAACATTTTGGCAACAAAGAAGGATTTACACAAAATGAATCTGGGTGAGAGCCTGCTGTGACCCCTGCCTCGTGTTCACAGGGTAGATCATATAGTAGGTGAAGCATTCAGGAGGTCTGATCTTTCACTCATATAGTACACAATCCAATTTAAAAACACCCAATTTAAACACCAAATCCAATTTAAAAATGATCACTGCCTCAGCTTAGAAAAATGCTAGAAAATAATAAATGGCTCTTTTAGAATTCTGAACAGCTGTCCAATCTCATGCACCTTGTATTTGTCAGTCAAGACCAATCTGATTTGAATTTTGTGGATTCAAATCACTACCTGGGGCAGAAAACCCATTTTGATTTGAACGCAGTTGCCATTACAAAGACAAATGCAAATGTACCTGTTCGAACTTCATCTGAGGTCATTCTAACTCACATTAAGGGTTCGATCTTCTGCTCGGTGCAAAGCATAAGTGTCTCTTGCAGTTTCAGACCTATGCAGTTGTCACTTTCACGCCCATTTACGTTGTGTAAATAGCAAATGTACTTACAGCCACCTGTGTGGCCCTGGGCATGTTGGTCTTAAAGAGAGGTGTAGTCCAGCACACTGATGGCCGATTGCTATCTTGAAGGAGCAGAGAGTGACTACACCTAGGGCTGCACAATTAATCGAATTTTAATCACGATCACGATTTTTGCTGCCACGATTAAATTAAGATGATCGTCGCGATATTAACATTTAAAAAGCGGGCTCTGTTGCATATCAAATCAAGCACTTTCTCAACCCAATAGTCAGCCAACCACCAGGGGGTGAACGAAAGGTTAGGGCTTCATTAAGCTGCCTAAATAGCAAGCGAGCGCACCCTGCAGCAGCGGCAGCCTCAAATTATATTCAACAGTGTGACACCCCATCTTGACATACAGCGACGCAACAGCGAGCGAGCGAGCGAGGAAGTGATTAGAATGTGTACTTTTCAATCAGCCTGTCCTGAGCGATATTGCTCCGTCCAGCGATGTCGCTCAACCCTGAAAAAATCGCTCACTCTGTCTCTATCTGGAAGACATTTCGCGGCGGTGTCCCGCCCCTACACTTCTAAAACTTCTAACTTCCTAAACTCCTTCTTTTTTCAGAGTTGTGTCTGCGCCACAGGGCAACACAACTAACTTATTCAACCACCTGAAAAAACACCACAAACCCAAATATAATGAATGCAATTTGAAGCCTTGTTCACATACGGTTTGTTTAAAAAAGAAAGTGCAATAAAAAGATATGTTTTACCTAACATAATGAATAATCGTGATTAATAAAGTGATTTCAATATTGATAAAATAATCGTGATTATCATTTTGGCCATAATCGTGCAGCCCTAACTACACCATAGACCAACAAAAAGCTGGTCCAAAGTCAGTAGCCCCTTTTAGTTAGAAAATGTGCCACATTTGCAGCCAGGTAAAGGCTGCAATCTGCCGCCTTGTCTATGTGAGACGGAGGTGTAATACTCCTCCTTTGCAAAAAAGCCGCCACTGGGGTAGGCGTCAACATGTGACGTGACGTGAAGCACGAAGTTGGGCATGAACAGTGATGAAAAACAACTGCTTTTTCTCCCGGCCAAAGCCACGTCGGCTAAGGTGACCTTTTCGTACAAGATACCATCTTTCACAGTCCCCGTGATCTGGTTGTTAATGATTCTCTCTGCTGTGATGGTTAGCATCTCCCGGATCTCAGCGGCTTTCCAGTTGCTCATCTTGACGTCGGCAGATGAAGTGATGAACTGACTGCTGTGATCAGCTGTTTCCTGCTTTTAGAACTCCCGGCTGTGGGTTGCACAACAGTGCACACATCATCGACACCACCGCCAATGTCACGCAATTGCCGGCACATCGACGCCTTGGATTTACATAGCAATGGAGGCGGCAAAAAGGACAGCCAAATTGGCGGCTTGCTGTCCAGTATAAAAACGGCTAGAGGTGCAGTGTGTTTACTGCTATATAAAGAGCACATTATTTAGATAGTAAGATGCACCTACACTGGCGGCTTCACAACGCGAATACAGTGATTTTATGATAAGGGAGTCTGCTTACAGTTATTTTAAAAATAATTTTTAATAATAATAAATAAAATAATAATGTCTCCTCAGTTGAATATCAGTGTATTTTCTCATATGCAGTTAAACAGTTGTTGATGGGGCAGATGATTGTGAAACGGCGACGGCAGAGAGTCCAGCAGCCGAGGACCACATACCTGTCCCTCAGGCGAGTGCCACTGCTTTATAGCAATGCTCCAGGTCCTGGTGCACATGGCTCTTAAAAGGAATGGGAGATGACACTCAGGTTGGTTTAATTAATCTTCAAAACACACCCATGACTAATTCAGAGTCTAATCACAACCCCTTTGCGCCGTGTGCATTACTGTGTGCCTAGATTATCCACTGTTTAACTTTCAAAAGTGACTTGGACATGCCCTAAATGCACTAGTGCCTAGTGCACTTTGGTGCCTTGCACCAAACGCCAAAAACCATTGAAACTGGGCCCTTTGTTTCTATAGGTTTTTTGGTTTGTTTTTTTTGTAAAGCAGATAACAAAAGAAAAGTGCATTTAAAGGGGCTCTGTGGAAGTTCATCATGCTTGAAGCCGGTTGTTAGCTTATGTTAGCAGAGTCCATTTCTATTACAATATTGCTCTCTGTTTGCGGAGTAGAGAGAGGCACTGAGACGAGGCACTCGAGAATGTGGATAAAGTCACAGCCTTTGAATTGTCGCAGAAAATCTGACCGAAGTCCTTCACAAAGAAATCCACAGTCCAGCGGCATTAAACATCTTAAAAAAACATCCACAGGCTGGTATTGGTAACCGAGAGAGACAGGAAGGACTAATTTTTCATGTCACGTTACAATCCGCTCACAAAGTAAACACAGGAGTTGTAGGAGGTGAAACAGATAACACTTGAAAATTGAAGATATTCAGCCATGATGTGAAATAAAAATCTAATCTGGTTCTAAAAATCCAAAAGCTCAATAACAGTCTGTATTAATTCATCCTTTCATTGACATTAATATACATTAATGCATTTTGGTGGAGACAGAGCTAGCTGGTTGGACAAAATAATCACCAAATTAGTTGATGATGAAAATAACCATTATTTGCAGCTCTACTATGGACGTTACATGTGTCGGTTATGTAGGCTAGGCCCCTCCTCATACCATTAACTACGGAAACATCACTTTAAGAATTATTCAAAAATTCATCAATCCATTCATCTTTTTGAATAATTTTTCAAGCAAAATGTGGTGCCAGTTTCTAAAATGGGGCAAGTGCCTACTGTTTTGTGTTTTATTTAAGCAAATGACAAACCCAAAATGAAAATCTTTGTTAAAGGTATAGTTGGTAATGTTGGAGAGCTAGCAAGATTTGAAAGTGGCACCTCGTCTAAGCTCCACCCCCTTCTCCCCCTCCCGTCAGTGCTCCGTCCAAAGCCCCGCCCCCACAAACATGAACACGCATCAGACAGTCGTCAGCAGGGCAGAGGAGAGCCGTTAGCATTGGGCTAATACAAGCTACAAAAGTAGCTAACTTGACTAACGTTACATATTTCATGAAAATAACAAATCCCCCCGAAGCAAAACAAATAATTACCTGTCCAACAGAAAGACAGCAACCTCTGCATCACTTCTGGAAGTGCTACTTTAGCTGCATTTCCTCTGCCACTGTTCTCTCCTGCTAACTGTGCTAACTCTTCTTCCTCTTCTTCTTCTGTTGTTTAATGGCTGTTGGCAAACAACTTTTAGGTGTGCATTACCGCCACCTTCTGACCTGGAGTGTGAATGTCCTGAATATATCCGGCAACGGTGACACGTGATGAGTGCTCGCAGGGAGGAGGGGGGGGACAGAGGGGGGTGCAGGCAGGACATGAAGGCATCTGATTGGTTCTTTCAACTTGGACCGAGAGGGAGGGATTGGTCAGAGTTTTTACAGGCCTGCAGCTGCCACAGAGGTCTGATTTATTCATTCCTTTTTCTGAACACATTATGTATGGACTACTCTCAGGATGGGAAGACCATTTCACCCAGTTTAACAAAAAGTGTTTCTGAACAGGATTACCAACTATACCTTTATATGCAGCCCTAATGTTTATTCTACGTATTTCTATAGTCTGATGAGAATCTTTCACTGCTACAAACCCTCTGTGATCAGTGTTCTCCCCTCGGAGCCTCCCGTGACACACCCCCTCCCGCAACAAGAGCAACAAGCCGGCCGGCAGAAACCAAATACCGCAACAGCTTTGAATGCGCAGTAACAATGTCAGATTCACAGGTAAAGTTATTACAATGCACGTTGAAACTCTCGTAAATCTTGTAAGTCATTACAATGTCCACAGCGAAGCTCCACAGCCAAGCTAGCGTAACATCATTAGCATGTTACAGCTATGTTACGTTACAGCTAGGTAATAAGTTACAACAGCTAAGTTAGCCACTTCTAAAAGTTATTGAGGGCCAAGAGACTAACAGATGCTGCCGTCAGCTTTCATCACAACGATCGCTTCCACATTGTGGCTGAAAAATGAACCTGTGTGAGTCTCGGACCAGCTGTGTCCCAGCTGCTGTCTGAGTAGCACCAGACCGCGACCCCCTTCGCTTCGCGTTGGGGTTTCATTCATCCCTTCATTCATCTTACTTGCTGCTTCATTTAGCTGCCACGAGCAAATAAATAGGCTGATTTGGTGTAAACATGATAGCAATGTTAGCTTGTTGTTAGCTTACAATGCTAGCATAGAGGCTAACGTCTCCGTCGAACAAGTAAACAAGTGTTGACAATACTGCAGAGACAGAAATTGTCTCGACCCCGTCTAATAACACAGAAACAAACTAACGGCAGCTCTCACAGTCATAAGCCAGCATCAGCATGAAAGTTATCTGTGTCACAACATCCACAATAAAGACGAGAGATTACCTGCGCACTTTCGCCACTGTTCAAATGATGACCCGATGTTTATTCGGTTTGAGCCCTCTTTGTTTCACATCTCCGCTTCGTGTCTTTTCAGTGACAGACTTTCTTTCTTTGACTCTTTGTCAGTGGGGCAAGCAGAGGCAGCTGAACTGCTCAGGGCAAAACAAACCTCTCGTCCGCTTGTAGTTTCAAATGCGGAAGTGGGTCGGGACCAGACGTGAGCAGGAGCAGGAGAGTGAGCGAGGGGATTGGATCGGAAAATTGATCCAATAGGAGCCATCCAGCCCGGTGGCACTAGAGAAAATGGATTTATTTGGTTCCTTTTACTCTTCACATTGTGTAGGTGGTACTATTGGACCATAACCACCATCTAAATGATGTTAATAATAATGACAAATCTTTGAAATCGCAGACCATAGCTTTAAATGAGAAACAACACAATGTAGACAGAAATTCATTTTCCCAGTTAGTGTGAGTATTAAGTGTTTTCACAATAGTCTGGATGAACCAACCAAGACAAAGTTACCTCTGTCACAACTCTGTCACAACTGTACTAAACCTAGACTGAACTCAGAGTTACAGACTGTTTTTTTCTGTTGATAAATATATGAGCATTTTTAAGATTCATCACATTTGCAGTTTTTCATTCCCACTGAGTTTTGCTTCAGGTCAACCAGTGACTGATAAATGAAGCTCTGCTGTACTAACACACTGGAAAGTTCCATGTGCTTCTGTTTGAATTATTATCTCAGATTTGTAAATGACTTTCTGTCCACCGTAGGAGTGAAAAACCAAATTAAACTGAGGCGACTAGCAGCTAACACGTCGTTTTTACTCAGCCAACTTATTAATCCACTGCTCCTGGCTATGATTGCACACACAGAGCCTTTTTCATTTGGCCAAGTGATCTACCTCCCAGACCTCTGCGACACACACATCATCTGTTACAGGAACACACTAGGAGTCCAGAGCTGCAGCTCAAAACTCAGTACTAAGGGTCCAAAGTGGCTACTGTAAGTATTATTCAAGAACAAGAAGTCCAGAATAAAAATGAACCAGGTCACAAGTAGGGATGTCCCGATCAGGTTTTTTTTACCCCGATCCCGATCCAAGTCATTTAATATTTAGTATCTGCCAATACCGAGTCCCGATCCGATACTTAGCCCTAACTAACATTTTCCTAGATAATACAGCTGCATTAAGAAAAAAATACTAAATATAAATATTTTTTATTTTGTTAATACAAAGTAAATACTTTCATATGTCTCTTTCTTATTCTGCATATGCTATTGCAACATTGGTTTTCATTTGTTTTTTGTTTTTTAACAAAAACAACCAAGTAAACAAAGTCAGTAACTAAACCCTGATCCTCTATCACGGAGGTGGGCTGGTTATCCAGAGCGATGAATTCAGTTCCCTTCTCTGTAATATTTGTGTCTATGTCGCTGTCTCGAGGATATTTCTCTTTCCTTTTGAAAGCATCTGCAAGTGTTTGTTGCTTCGGTGCCCTTGCCTGTATTGCTTGAGTCAACTCTTTGTGGTCCTTTGAGTGTTTGTTTTTTATGCGCCGTATCAAATGTGTAGTATTAAATGCAGCTCTTTTGTAACCAACTCGCGAAGCGGTCATATTGCAGATGTTACATGTCGCCGTTGGACCGCTTTCGCTTTCTACTTTAAAATATTTCCACACTGCAGACATTTCATCAACAGCGTTGCCAGACTAATGTTACGTGCGCGTCTGCGTTCTGCCTGAAATTGTGCTCCGTTTACAGCTGACGTAAAAATAATCAGGCTTGGGTCCACGTTCAAAATTGCCAATCCCGATCAATGAAACAATGCCCCGATCCCGATCCCGCAGATTGGCTCGGGACATCCCTAGTCACAAGTCATATCATGATGTCCCAAATCAATTCCCATTTCAAGCCAACAGCCCAATTCAAGGCAGGGAAGTCCCATGCCAAGTTTCAAATCAAGACTAACAACTTCTCAAGCCCCAAGTTGTGAATAATAAACAAGTCCCAAGTCAAGATTAGAAGTCCCCAGCGAAGACTAACAAGTCCCAAGGCTTGACAGTAGACGTTCAAGGCAGGTCTAAGTGAAAACCACCATGTGTCAAGTCAAGACCAACAACCCAAATCAAGAAGTCCAAAGTAAAGACCAATGAGTCAAAAGACAAGGCAGGGCAGTGCCAAGTCAAGACCAACAAATTTCAAGTCCACTCCTAAGTGAAGACCTACAACCCAAATCAGGAAAAGGACTTCCCAAGGAAAGTCCCTAGTCAAGACCAACAAGTTCCACATCAAGTCAGAAGTCAGGACAAAAAAGTCAATACCAGCAACTCCTTAGTCAAACAGCCCTTACTTAACTGCATATGAGGTTTTGGTCATTCAATTGCGAATTTGCTTGAAAAATCTGAATGGGAAGAACGCACTGTGCCACATCGCACTAATAACAATTCCCACTGATGGGTGACATACTTCAAGTTGGGAGGTTCTCGGTTTTGGCTCTAAGTCTGTGCTGCAACAGGAAAGAGTAAGGCGGCCAGCTGGTAACAAACAGTATCGTATTACATCGAAACAGTACACTAAAATATGTTTCTGAAAACATTTTAGGCGAGAAATAGACAATGAACAAGATTGTGGTTCATATTTGATCAGCACTGCGTTGTTTTTCAGTTTTTCAACAACTATCCTCCAGATGAGATGATTTGCATCTGCAAAAGAGTGGGCGACTCTAGGTGCAGACAAAAGGGAGGGAAGTTTACCATTGTTCATTTGCATATACTACCAAAATTGTAGTGATACAAGCAGGTTAAAAATCAGCAAAGTTCCGGTTTCATAAAAACTTGATGATTGGAGGATTCTAATCATGACTTGACAACTAATTAAATATGAAGGTATTTTTCCTTCATACACAATTAATACATAGATAGGTTTGTGGGTGGATGGAGGTGAAAATTAATATCTCCTTGGTGTTAAAAGCCTGCTGTGTCTCTAATGGCTTGTCTTACTCTTTATTATTCAGCACTGCTTATTAATGAAAATGTTTCACGGCTTTGAGCTTTTAGCTTTAATGTGATTCTTGATTAAATTTAGCTCCTCTTGCTTCTATTGTTTGTTGTTTTCCTGCAGCGTTTTGTTGTTGATGTCAGCTGAAAACCTTGAACTATGAATACTCTTAATCAAGCAGAGGTTGAAATATCATTGTTTTTTGTTTCAATGAATGCATGTCTTTCTCTCCGCTTTGTAAAAGCAGAGCAAAAACACAGAGCAGAGATTCACGTGATCCCTCCTCTTCTGTCCATCCTTGCTCTGCTTCAGGAGACAGAGACTACCAGAACAAAATGTCCAAATCAGGAAATGAAGCAGGTGGAATTCTTGGTTAGAGAGGATAAGATGGGGTTAACTTACTGATCTTCATAACATCACATATGCCAATATTCCAATGCAAACTTGATGTTTTTTCATGGTCTTCAGGATCATTTTCTTGTAATCCTTAAAAGTACAGATTGCATTAATACAAGTTTGTGATCTGACACAGAAGTTTGGCTCTTATGCTTTCATCTTGAGAAAATAAAAAGTATTCCATGTAAGCTGAAATTTCATGAATACGTATCTCCATGAATATCTGTTTAAAGTTATTTCATGATCAAAGGAAACATAACTCTCAGACAGTATGATCATCACATCACAAAATGCTCAAAGGCAATCTGAGGATGAGGTCCGTATGTTAAAATAAAATGTTAAAATACGATAACTTCATAATTCTATTTGAGATGTTTACCCTCTCTTCACTCTTTCATTTCATGCCAAAGGATATCCTCTGACAGAGCTGTGAGACAGTCATCCTTCCTGCAGTGGAACATAACTGATCACACTGATTGAACTGTTGTTGGACTAATAGGAGGACGGTTCTGCACTGCTGACCCCAATCACTCTTCAGTCTCCTCATCAATACCCTGATATCAGCAAAAAGATTAGGAATTATGTTAGCAGTACTCAGCTGTGTGTGATCATCACACACACACACACACACACACACACACACACACACACACAAACACACACACACACACACACACACACACACACACACACACACACACACACAACCCGCTGGTTGGTGGTTTAAATCAAAGGCAGACAGAGGGAGAAAAATGCTACCACTGAGGGGTCCTTTAGCAAGGCTTTTCCTGGAACATTATAATTAATGTTGCTTCATGACAATTATTGAAACTGACAAATCATATTTTTGTAATGCCATAATGTGTCTGCAGACACATGGGAGAAGTTAGGCTTTGTAATGTTGTAAAAGGGCTCTTTTTTAATCCTAAACCTAACCAAGTATTTTAGTCACTTAACCCTAACCAAACTGCCACAGAAAACTGAGGGGGAAAAAAACGGTGAACTAGGTATAAAACATAAAAATATGTTCAAAGCATGTTACAATCCCCAGTCTCCTGGCTGAAAGTCCTGAACTTAACCCATTCAGCCACAATGGCTTGCACCAGAGCTGGATTTTGTCACTTTCTGATAAGTAGAAGTGATGGTCCTGGAGCAGCAGTAATTATGACATTCTAGGAAAAACATCAACATGGCGGTGTCACATTAAACTTTGCTGGCATGAGATAAAATAATGCAATAAAATGTGCGACAAGAAACCATGTAGCAAGACAAGATGAGACAATGAAGAAACACATGAGATGTACTAGACTAGACAAGGTGAGACAAGATATGTGAAAAGAATAAATGAAATATAATAAGACATGATAAAATAAGATTAGACAAAACTTGATGAGACCGTACGAGATGAGACAAGGAAAGAAAAACATTAGAGGGAAGAAAAAAAGAAACTGTTAAAGGCAAATTGAGATAATATGGACAAAATGTGCTATGATAAACAAGATTAGATGAGATAATATGAGATGGGACCGAGATCAGAGTGTATTAGACAAGTCAAGAAGGGTGAGATTCGAAAACACAAAAGACATGGTGGAGAAAGATAAGATGAGATGTGAAGAGTCAAGAAGAGCTATGCATGCTAAAGTAAGATGCAATAATATACGACACATTTGAATTAGTTTAGACAAGATGAGATAAGTTGAGAAAAAGGTAAGGTAAGTCAAAAAAAAAAAAAAATATATATATATATATATATATATATATATATATATCATATATGATGCATGATATGATAAAGATCTATTCAATAAATGAGAAATGCAATACATGTAGCACAAATTTTGATGTAATATTCCAACCAGGACTGTAGGCCAGAGGGGAGCAGAGTGTAAACAGAGTGTACATGCAGGAAAGTGTTCACTTCTAAATGGTGTGAATGAATGGAGAGTAAAAACAAAACCGTCCTCTGGATAACGGCAAAGCTTCAAAGATAAATCTGCTTAGTCTTAATACTAACACGGCGCTGATTCCTATAGCATTGTTCAAGTGACCACACCCCCTACATAACACACACACATTCAGCCAGAGAGACAGACAGAAACAGAGGAGTGGTGCAAATGTTGCCAATAGCAGGTCAAAGGTTTGACTATGCATGCCAACATGCTAAACCAAGGTGGTGACCATGGTAAACCTCCTAAACATCAGCATATTAATATTGTAATTTTGAGCATGTTAGCATTTAGCTCCAAGCTCCATTGTGCCTACAGACACACAGAGCAGTTAGCATGACTAGCATTGTTATTTTGTTCCACAAACAAGTCATCTAACAGTTTGGTCCTGAGTGAAGCTTCTTGACTACTGTTTCTCAGGTCAACATAAAATTTGTAGTGGACACTGGAATCATCCTTGACCCTCCAGTTAATCAATTTAGACTTCATCAGCCTGGTCTGACATGTTACCCATCATGCTCTGTGCTACACCAGATGGAAACAGAGAGGTTGCTCGTTTCCTACAGTGTGTGACAGTTTTAAATGAAAAGGTGATCTGTCAGGTTCACCAGCCTCATGTCGAGTTTAATGATGAATCATGGAGGTTAAAACTTATTGGGAATAATCTAATAATGCAGCTTAAACAAAAACAATGATGTATTCACCTATGCTACACTTCCTCAAACACTCTATCCATCTTCATTCAGTCGGAGGCTGAAACATCTCAGTGGCACGAGAAGGAACTACACTAATTATTGTAAACAATTTCTTACCATCAGCTGTGTTTCTGACTTTCTGACCATCTAACAGCTTACTCTACCCTTTCTCTTGAAATCTTTTCTCCCCAGGTGGTAACACTGAAACTCAGTCCGCACTGATTTCAACAACAAAGGGCACAAGACTAATTCACCTCCTGATGTGAAGTGATCCCAACTCGTTAGCTTCATGCATGAGTCCAATCTGATTTAATTTTAACCTGCAAAATCATGAGGTTCTGCTAGCAATCAACCCAATATACAGATTAACAAGCAGCCACGTACAGCAGTACATGTCTTAAGATTCAATGTAGTCATGGAAACTAATTCCAGCAATGTTGATGAAGGTTCTCAGTCATCCAGGTCATGGTAAATCTAATTGCTGTATCATAGTCAACTGGACTTGTTTCAGTTTGTTGAAAACATTTCACCTCTCACCCAAGAGGCTTCTTCAGTTCTAACTAACTGGAGGAGCTGCAGGCTTTTAAACTCTGTGTGGGAGTGTCCTTACAGAGAAGTTAATTACATGTGTGAGCTCTGAGTTTCAGAGTCGTTAGGGCCACTTGTGGGTCGTTGGTCAAACCAGCCTTCATGTGGGTTGTTAGGGCTAGGTGAGTCTAGGTGTGAATGACGTGATTTTCACCTTTTTCTATACCTTTTCTGTGCCCTGTTGAGCGCCATGTTGGTGCTGGTGACGTATATTGAGAGAGATGATGTACACTGAGCAGTTTTACACAAAATGAAATGGTATCCCCTTGTGTTTCCTGTACCATACCTTTTTCGCAATAGTAACTGCCAGTTAGCATGCTAACTTGGTCACTAACAGCACAGAAAGTACACATAGTTATTCACATGACTTATTTGTACCATTGAATCCTATCTCATAACTATGTGTAAAGCATGTTATTTTCTGAAGCAGTTTATACAGTGGAGGGTTAATAAAAGAGTGGATGGTGCAACACAACAAGCTTCCTCCGTTTTTGAAAATCCAGCTCTCGATTCCCTAGATGGTCAGCACTGGAGGCGTCCTATCAGTCAATGGTATGAACTTGCATGTCAGTTCAACAAAATGGACCTTGTTTACTCAGCACCCTTGCAATAATTTGATTGGAATCAATTGATTTTGGCAAAATTTCTCCCTTTTTGATTGCTGTTGTAATCCAACACGTTTTCACTCGTAAGTGACGTAAATCATGCACGTAATGTAAGTGATGTCCCTCACATACGTTAACTTGCTAATGTAACATAACTTTTACCATAACATAACACACTCTTGATTCTTGGTCACAAACAAACTCCAATCTCCAGAGAGAAAGTTCAGTGTATAATCCGTCCAACCACCCCTACCAAATCTGACTCAGAACTTCTCATTCTTAATTCCATTGGCCACTGACCAGTCTGCTATATTTGATGCGCTGGGAGTAAGAATGGTCTGTGGGCCTTTTAGCAGGGAGTGCTCATGTGCGATGGTATTCCAACAGCCTACAGGTTTTACAGAAATTCCAACCAAAGACTACCCACTGGTTACCTCTCTGTCAGGTAAAGTAGAGGAAGTCATCAGTGAAATATCCTGCAGACTGTTGGCTATCCAGTTTAAATAGGTGGAACCCCTGAATACACCTGTGAACGTATTCAGGACCTGTTAAAAAATATTCTGTGTACCGCTCAGGAAATTTTCTGAAGCAATGTGTGAGAAGGTTCCATGAATGAGTCAGGAAGGGTGTGTGTGTGTGTGTGTGTGTGTGTGTGTGTACTGTTACATTCACACAGATAAATGCTCTGCCTGAGTAAAATATTCAGCAGAGGATTTTACAGCTGAGCTGCTGAAGAAATAGAAACTACACACATACACACTGATTAAGAACTGCTCAGCTGGTCCAGCAGCTACAGTGTGTGTGAGTGCCGGGGTTTGTGTGTGAGTGTGTGTGTGCTCTCCTACCACCAATTAGCTTAATTAAAGCGTTTGGACATAATTTATTGACAGCAAGAGGACACACACAGAGCGGCAGAGAGAGAGAGAGAGAGTCAGCCCAGTCAGCTCTCAGATCAGTTTGTTCACTGACCAAAATTATAAACCAAACAACGAATATTAAGTGATTCTTAAACAATGCTTTGGGATATTTAAAGTGTACTGAACCAATGATTCATTTAAACATTCAAACAGAACAGCTGGTTCTTCAGTGGAAAAGGTTATATGAGCACAATATCTGACAGGTGTGATATTCATACTATACTAGATACACATTTATAACTATATCTATGTCTTTATAGAAAGATGGAGAGAGATATACAGAGAGACCACAAACCAGCAGCTGGGCAGGGGGGTGGTGCCTGGACTGGAAGGTAACATTGGCATTTCCCATTAGAGAAATAAAGTATTTTATTTGTCTGAACTAAACCATTTTACGGGAAGCTGAAAATTAAAAAGCAGCAAAACCCAGTAGGATTCATTCCAATCTGCTCAAACTAGCAGCCTAACATATGATCAAAGCAGGTGTAATATGATATCAAATACAGCAAATACAGTCACAACCAGATCCAAAGTGGTAAATGCTAGCAAAAGCTGGTAAACGCCAGTCAGATACACCAATCCTCATCAATCTGGAAGCAACCTGGGCAGTAAAAGATCCTGAAAGAGCAAATGACTAGACCCTATGAAACCTGCTGAAGCCAAGCAGCCTAAACCTGCTCCGTGTCTGTGAATCCTTTCATATGGACAGAAGGTAAAATAGCAGCTACATTCACTGAAACCTGCTCAAAGCAGCTGTCTAGCACACGATAAGGCTCACAGATATCAGTTCTGATGAAACACAAAAAAGCGGATCAAACCCAGGATAGTCACGAAACATGTGGCCCTAACAGTCTAAACCTGGATAGTAAAATGAACCATTAAGGACTGCAGTGAAGGTGGAAGAACAGTAATATTCATTCAGACCGTCTTAAATAAGCTGCCTAGCACATGATCAGACTGCTGAAGCCCAGTGAAATCCATTTGAAACCCAGCAAAACCAATGATCAGACAAGCAGAAATCATCTGAAACCCAGTGAAGCCCCATGACACACAAAAACCCAATCAAATCCTGAAAAATCCTGTCAAACCAGCAGCCTCCAGCTGATCGGTCCCATTGAATTGATTATTGGGGAGTGTCAAAGGTAAGGCGGCAGCAAAATCTAGTCCAATTCACTAAAACCTGCTCAAAGGAGCAGCCTGACACATGATCAGAGACCAATGAAACCCATTTAAACCCAGTGGAACCCTGCAGCCTATAACCTGATCACACACATTAGAGCCAAGTAAACCCAGTTCGACACGGTCCGACCCCAGTCCTCCCGGGTTGGAGTCGGGATTTAAACAGCAGCCAACAAGGAGACGCAACAAATTGTCAATTCTCGTTTGGTCTGCGGCAACTAGAGCCCCCTGGAACCACGCACACTGTCTCTCTCTCACACACACAGCCACACACACACACTGGGGCAGAACCCGCACACTGCGGGATGGACGCAGAAAGCACACATTCATTTTCTCGCACTCACCGTGAGCTCTGGGGTGAGCAGCCAGCAGCCAGCAGAGCAGCAGCAGGTGGAGTCCGTCTGTCCTCCTCCTTCTCAGCACCAGCACCTCCCAAATATCACCAATACATCCTACCAGAACCGGCTCCATGCTGCCCTGCTCCAGTCCCGTTGAGCCCGAGGAACCACAGCAGCAAAACAGCCACAAATCCTGCTCTTGTTTGATTTTTTCAGAAATCCTCCACACAATCCAACTGTCAATGAAAAATCAAAATAAGAAGAAGATCAGCCACGAGGTGACGAGTCAGGAGGATGATGACGAGGAGGAGGAGGGAGAGGGCTAAAACAACCTCTCCTCTCCTCAAAAATAACCCTCCCCGATCCGAACCGATCCTATCCGATCCGGCTTGGATCCCAAAAAGCAAAAATGAAAAGAGAAATTCCAAAGCACAGCAGACACACGCGTTTAGTTTCCTCCTGTACAGGATTTGAAATAAGTTCCAGTAACTACGAGGGCAGAGTCTCCATCACTCCTGCCCGGTGCGGTGCGGAGGGTTAACATCCACGTTGCCTTCCCGGAGGTCTGCTTCGTCTGCCGGGGAGCACTGATGGAGAGGGTCGGTAGAGGAGGAGGAGGAGGAGGAGTGTGGAGGGAGAGGGTCGCGTTCTCTCTCTCTCTCTCCCTCTCTCTCTTCTCACTCTCTCTTCTCTGTCTGTCTCTTTCTCTCTGTCTGTGTGTGTGTGTGTGTGTGTGTGTGTCTCTCTGTCTGTCTGTCTGTCTGTCTGTCTGTCTCTCTCTCTTCTCTCTCTGTCTCTCTGTGTCTCTCTCTGTCTCTGTCTCCTCTCTCTGTCTCTCTATTCTCTGTGTGTGTGTGTGTGTGTGTGTGTCTTGTCTCTCTCTGACGCGCTCTCTCTCTCTCTCTCTCTCTCTCTCTCTCTCTCTCTCTTCTCTGTAGGTCTATACAGCTGGAGGGAGAGAGAGAGAGAGGTAGTAGAGAGACCTAGACAGAGTATGGTGCCATTGATCTAAAGAGGCAGGAGGTAAAGCCTGGAGCTGGAGTCAAAGGGAGGGAGTGGGCTCTATTAGAAGCTGGAGCCCGTCAGAGGAGGCAGAGCAGCGGGAGAAACTAGCTGAACTCTCCTGCCCTCTCTGGTCACACCAGGAACTTTAACATTTCATTTATCTTTTCATCAGTATGCTCTCTTATAACGATATGTGATGTATTTGTATGGGTTAACCTGATTTGTATTGTCCATCTCTGCCAAGAAAGGAAAACGATAAAAGTGAAAGTCATATAGAATACAATACTACAAACAGATATTAAAATATCTCATATCTTATTCTTATCTTAACTGCACTTCTTTTTACTAACTGTCATAATTTTACTTAAGTGACTCGGAATTGTGACATAAGTAAAATATTCGAGTCAGTAGGGCCTAATAAACAATAATAACACAACCCTAGATTTCTCTTCGACACCATGGCTAAACTTACTCAAAAACCACAGTCTGTGAGCTGTGCACCCTTTAATGCAAATGATTTATTAGATTTCTTTTGATGAGATTAGAAACAAAATTATCTCTTCATCTCTGGCTTCCTCGGCAAAGTTGATTGTAAAACAGCCTTCTGCTGATTATCAGTTAGTCTCAGCCCGTAACACTTTTGAAAATATCTCTCTTGAGATATTGTCTAAAATGGTCTCATCCTCAAAACCAACTACCTGGACCCCCTTCTGGCAAAACTGTTTAAGGATCTATGGCCAGCACTGGGAGTTAAAAAAAATAATTTTATTAATTTATTAATTTATCACTCATGACCAGTGTTGTCCCTGCTAGTTGTAAGTCTGTGGTGGTTAAGCCTCTACTTAAAGGTATAGTTGGTAATCCTGTTCAGAAACACTTTTTGTTATACTGGGTGAAATGGTCTTCCTATCCTGAGAGTAGTCCACACATAATGTGTTCAGAAAAAGGAACGAAATAAATCAGACCTCTGTGGCAGCTGCAGGCCTGTAAAAACTCTGACCAATCCCTCCCTCTCGGTCCGAGTTGAAAGAACCAATCAGATGCCTTCATGTCTCGTCCTGCCTGCACCCCCCTCTGTCCCCCCCTCCTCCCTGCGCGAACTCATCACGTGTCACGTGTTGCCGGATATATTCAGCACACTGCGGCTGTGTCCAAATTCAGGGGCTGCAGCCTTCAGTGGCCTAGCCTTCGCGGTCCACGAGGGCCGGGTCCTTCAGACAGGTCTTTGAAGGCCTCGTCCACCGTTGTTAAATGGGACGGTCTAGCCTTCGGAGTATTTCCTGGTTGCCTCACCAGATGTTCCCGCCCCTTACCCTTACGTCACGATTGTGAATGAAGAGATGCATTAAAGTCTGTTTTGGTTCAAATCTATCAAACGTGTACATTTATTTGTGTGTGTATAAAAATTAACAATAAAATGTGTCATATCTAAATTGAATCATTAACATTACAAAATAAACATGAACCCGTTGGTGAATAACAACTATATTTACCATAGCATCACCAGCGTCACGTATTTTAACTGAAAGTTGAAATTTGGAGGTTTTGAAGTTTATCATATCTGGCGTTGGATGTTACATGACTAAAAACCGAGTATAAACCCCTTACTTAAATTTAAATGTCATGTCTTCGCCACTTGATGTCGCCATTTTCTCTTGCCTCCTCTTCTGTTTTGGGACTGAGCAGCGGTGCGCAAAGGATCTTGGGATATAGCGGGCCGCGAAGGATAGTAGCGATGCGTCCTCCAAACAGAGGGAAGGCTAGGCTGCATTTGTGGGCTGCGTTTGAAGCAGCCCTCGAATTTGGACAGCCTTCGCGCAGCATTGTGACGTAATTGGCCTTCAAATGCGCACTTCGTGGGCTGCAGCCCCTGAATTTGGACACAGCCTGCATATGGAGGTAGCAGGAGATACACACTCCAGGTCAGAAGGTGGCGGTAATGCACACCTAACAGTTGTTTGCCAACAGCCATAAAACAACAGAAGAAGAGTTAGCACAGTTAGCAGGAGATAACAGTGGCAGAGAAAATGCAGCCAAAAGTAGCACTTCCAGAAGTGATGCAGAGGTTGCTGTCTTTCTGTTGGACAGGTAATTATTTGTTTTGCTTCAGGGGGATTTGTTATTTTCATGAAATATGAAACATTAGCCAACTTAGCTACTTTTGTAGCTTGTATTAGCCAAATGCTAACAGCTCTCCTCTGCCCTGCTGACGGACTGTCTGATGCCCGTTCAAGTTTGTGGGGGCGGGGCTTTGGACGGAGCACTGACGGGAGGGGGAGAAGGGGGTGGAGCTTAGACGAGGTGCCACTTTCAAATCTTGCTAGCTCTCCAACATTACCAACTATACCTTTAAGAAACCACATCTTGACCCAGGATCTCTAAATAATTATAGACCAGTATCCAACCTTCCCTTCTTCTCTAATGTCTTGGAAAGAGTTGTGTCCCAGCAACTTTCAGGCTACCTACTTAATAATAAAAAAAAAAACTCTACCTCAGTGCTTCTGTTATTGGATCTAAGTGCTGCATTTGATACCATAGATCATGGCATACTGTCAGACCGACTCGAAAGTCAGTTTGGCATCTCTGGCCTGGCTCTCACTTGACTAAAGTCTTTCCTACAATAGTACTACATCAATATTTACTGATGTGAAGTATGGAGTTCCCCAGGGCTGTGTTCTGGGACATTTGCTCTTCTCTTTATATATTTCACCACTTGGCCAAATTATTCAGAGTTATGAAATATACATTTCCACTGCTATGCGGATGACACTCAGCTGTATGTGCCTATGAAAGCTGATGCTGAATCTCAAATCACATAATTAGAGACCTGCGTGCATGCAGTGAAGAAATGGATGTCAGAAAACTTCCTGCTCCTGAATTCAGATAAAAATTAGATGCTGGCCATTGCCCTTGCTCGACAGAGACACCACTTTGATCGAGTGACCGTAACTCTTGACAACTGTGTTATTTCTCAAAGTTCAACTGTCAAGAACCTTGGTGTTACATGTCTTGTCCACGGCTGACGCAGAAATCCTGATTCATGCCTTTGATTCGTCTAGGCTGGATTATTGCAATGCCTTATTTTTAGGTCTTCCATGCGAGAGCACCAATCCTAGCCTCACTGCATCTGCTCCCAATTCAAGATCAGGTTTTAAGGTGCTGATGACATACAAAATTACATGTACAGATCTCATTATTCCATACACCAATCAGCCACAACATTAAAACCACTGACAGGTGATGTGAATAACATTGATCATCTCATCACAATGCGATGTTCTGCTAGGAAACCTTGGGTGCTGACATTCATGTGAATGCCACTTGACACGCACCACCCATCCAAACACTGTTGTGGACCAAGTACACCCCTTATCACAACAACACTACCTGATAGCAGTGGACCCCCAGCAGGACGATGTGCCCTGACACACTGCAAACACTGCTCAGAAAACGGCTGCGGCTAGGCTAAACGGCTAGGTCAACCTACAGACCCCGGATGTTGATAACAGGCAACTCAGAGGGGAATAGCACTAGCGTATCATAACAAAATTATGGTGAAATGAACTAGTTTCGCGGCAGATAATCTGTTATATAGAGGCTGCGCTTCAGTGCCCTGATCACTCGCATTATATGGATATACGCGGCGCTCCACTGGATCTAATTTCGTCCGAACGACTCCAAATGACACCAAAGTTATCTGGGTGAGTAAATGATCGTATTTTATGCTAGAAATAAGGTCCAGGTTGGACAGGAGGGCATGGACAGCCAGGCTGTCACACTCCTCCCCCCCTGAGAGAGGTCGGAACAGAGGCTTACTTCTGACCTCCCTCGGCCTTGGTTTACAGGGGTCCAACCACATCTGGGGTGGAGAAGCCCAGGAAATCTTCTTCATCACTGTCCTGCTGAAATATTTGCAGGAGACAATGACGCTGCTTTTGGTCCACCTCTTCAGCTGTGGATTAACAGGGCTTCATCTGGGCCACATTAACAACACGCAGATCTTCCCCAGTGTCCTCCAAAACCACCTCATAAGTTAAAGGTCCCACCTTCTGGGTAACACGATAGGGGCCTTTCCAACGAGGTGCCAGCTTTGCAGAAAAAGATTGGTCAGCCTTTGAATAAGGGTGAGTGCGGATCCAAATGGGGTCGTTGCATGCAAAATCTCCCTCTCTTCTCCTTTTATCATAGTTGTGTTTTTGCCTCAGTCTTGCTTTTTACAAATTCTTTGAACTCTGCGGCTTGCAGTAGCATAGGCTGGTGTGTCTGGGTCACTCAGTCGGGGATGCAATTCAGCATCCAAGGGCCCCTTTAAGGGACGACAGATGATGAGCTCTGCAGGTGTAACTCCCATAGATTCGTGCACCGCAGAGTTCAATGCGAAGCGGAATTCAGGTACGAATTTGTCCCAATTTTTATGCTTGTTCTGCACGTAGGAGGTGATCATGGCTTCTAGTTGCGATTGACCCGCTCCATCAGATTGGTTTGCGGATGATATGGGGTTGTTTTCCGTTGTTTCAAATTCCACCGTTTGCAGGCTTCTTCAAAGATGACTGATAAGAACTGGGGGCCTTGATCCGAAAGGATGTATGTAGGCACACCCCAGCGTGTAAGGATTTCCTTTGTCAAGGTGTGAGAGACAGTCTCAGCGGTGGCTCTGCGAAGGGGGAACATCTCCACCCACATTGTGTAGTAGTCGACAAAGACGATGAGGTAAAGGTTCCTGTTACAGCTCTGAGGAAAACGGCCCATGAGGTCAACCCCTAGCATCTCCCAGGGTCCAGTCACTACGGTCTGTTGCAGTTTCCCAGGAGGTTTGTGGGTCTCGGGTTTGTACATGATCTCTCACACATCCAGACTCATCTTAGGCCAGTACACAAGGGCTTGTAACCGTTTATAGGTTTTGAATCGTCCCAGGTGGCCAGAGAGAGGGTCATTGTGGTAATGATGGAGAAGCTGGGGCCGGAGTGAAGGAGGGACGTACACCTGGTACAGAGTTTTATACGGTAACTGCACCACACGGTACACTTTATCCTCTAACACTGTATACTTTGTTGTAAGGTTCTCAGAGATTTCACCATTTGCTGTGATCTTCTCATACAGGGCACAGGTGTCAGCATCCTCCTGTTGAGCTTTCCAGATGTCAGCATCCGTTACCTCGAGATTTTTGGTGGTATTCCTTTTTGACTGTAGTACAACAGCACACGTGGCGAGAGGGTTTTGGAGGTCAGTTACCGGAGCTCTTGACAAAGCGTCAGGCACCGTATTGTACTTTCCCTTCCGGTACTATACCGTGAAGGAGAACTGGAGGCGAAGCGCCCACCAAATGAGCCGGGTGCTGGGTTTTTGGGTTCTGAAAACCCAGACAAGGGAAGAATGATCTGTGACTACTGTAAAAGGCCTGCCCTCCAGATAATACCTCCACTTTTCCAGTGCCCATGCAACAGTAAGACATTCCTGCTCAGTCGTGGAATAATTCCGCTCTACTTGGTTTAAGGTGCGGCTGGCAAAAGCAAGAACCTGCCCTGAGCCTAGCCCCATCTGTTGAGCCAAGACAGCCCCCAGACCAACATCACTGGCATCTGTGTACACAACAAATGGTAAGTTGAAATCAGGATGTCCGAGTATTGGTGGTGATGTTAAATGTTGTTTCAGGGCCTCAAAGGCCACCTGACATGAGGGTGTCCAGTTGAACCTTGCTCCTTTCCATTTCAGGGCATGGAGGGGCTCCGCTAGCTGAGAGAACCCAGGCACAAAGCGATAGTACCACCCCACCATTCCAAGGAACCTTTGGAGCTCTTTCATGTTCCGAGGTACTGGGAAGTCCTGCACTGCCTTGGTCTTCTCTGCGTCGACCTCCACACCAGCAGCGGAAACAACATGACCCAAGAACTTCAGTGATGTCCTAAAGAACTGGCTTTTTTTTTCATGTTGACTGTGAGATTTGCTTCCTGTAATTTATCAAGGACAGCTTGAAGGTCGAGTTTATGCTGATCAAGGTCAGGGGAATAAATGATGATGTCATCTAAATACACAAAGCAGGTGGGTCCACGCAACTCTCCCAATACAAGCTCCATTAGCCGCTGAAAAGTGGCAGGGGCATTTTTGAGTCCAAAAGGCATCACTTTGAACTGGTAAAGGCCAAGGGGACAGATAAATGCAGTTTTCTCCCGGCTGACAGGATCCATCGTGACCTGCCAGTAGCCACTGTTCAGGTCCAATGTAGTGAACACTACGCTCCTGCCAGTGATTCCAGGATTTCCTGTATATTAGGTAGGGGATAGGCGTCGGTGTGAGTTGCAGCATTTATTTTTCTGTAGTCCACACAAAATCTCAGTTTTGGATCATTTTTCTTAGGAACCAGGACCACGGGAGCAGCATATGGAGAAGAGGACGGCTCAATGATGTATTTTTCTAGCATTTCTTCCACATGCTCTTTAATCACTTGCAGTTTACTGGGAGACACTCGGTAAGGTTTCTGTTTGATTGGCACTTCATGAGTGAGAAGGATTTTGTGAGTAAGAACTCCAGTGCAACCCAGCTGTTTGGTGCAGACATCTGAGTTCCTCTGTAGTTGACACAACAGCTGTCTTTTACCAAAATCATCTAGGTGGGCATTGTTGGCGGCGACCTCCAAGAGATCTTGGCTTGGCGACAGGGATAGCAGGCTGGTGGGGGCTACAGCAGAGAAGAAAGCAAGGTGGGATGGATGCTCGGCATTTGACCTTCCTGTAGATTCTCAGAAACTGAAACTGGCGCTTCTTATTGGACTTAAACCAGTAACAGCTCTCAGAGACATCAAATTGCAGGCCAGAGAAATAAATGAAGTTGAGACCCACCACTGCGGGGAAAGCGAAGGCTGTGCACAGGCAAGATGACACAAGGTAATGTCACTGATTGAGACTGAACTGTCAGAGTCATTTCACTCCTGTCATCCTTCTCCATCCGCCAGGTACAAAGGTCCCCTCGTCCAGGGCTTCATCACATCCTGCTGCTTTTCTACTCCTGACCATACACTCTTGTTGATTAGCGTGTATGATGAACCAGTGTCCAGGATGGCAGTTCCTTTCCATGGACCAATGCTCAATGGCACCATCAGCTGGCAGGGAAGGGTACTGTCAGGGGAAAATGTAGAGGAGCTGGCTTCAGAATGGTTGTGGGGAACAAGGGTGGCGTGACCCCCTTGGTTGTAGGATGGTCTGTCTGGTTGCTGTTGCTGGGGCCTAGGTGAAGAAGAAGCTCAGTTTGAGTTGAATTGGGGGCAAGAGGCTGGTGCATGGCTTCCTTTACAGCGCCAACAGTAGACTTGGGGGGGTCAATTATGGCTGGGTTGGTTTTGTCTCACAGGGTTGTCTCTGGAAGGGGGCAGCACAGGGGGGTCAGATGCAGCAGGTTTAGATGGTGGTTTCTTTACAGTCTTCCTCTGTTCATATTGCAGCTGATTCTCTCGGTCCTTCTCCAGTTGCTGACCCAGGCGGACAAGCTCATCAACAGAGGTGACTCAGCTGCTCCTCAGCTGACTGGCTAGCTGTGGGTTTATGTTTTTCAGAATCAGTTTAATGATCTCCTCCTCCTCAATGTTTGATTTCCAGCGTTTGCACAGGGCCTGGTACATGTATGCAAAGTCACGGACAATTTCCCCTTCTGTTTGAACTCTATTCCGCACCCTTTCTGCCAATTCATCCTCATAATCCTCAGACAAAAACGCAGCACAGAACTGCACCTGAAATTGTCTCCAGGTTTGGACTTTCAGGCGGGCCACGTCCCACCAATCTCTTGCAGTCCCGTGGAGCACATTTCTCAGGGTGGCAATGAGCTCCTCATCAGTGAGTGGGTTAAGGGCCAAGAAATCCTCACATCGTTCCAGGTACTGAAGGGGGTCTGAGGAGTCATTCAATCCTCCAAAAGTAGGGAATTGTAGCCTGACAGGACATGCTCCCATGAACCTGCTCTTTGTTTCTCCTTGAATAGTGGATCCTCCAGGTGACCCAAAATTGACTTCTTGCATGTCTGGATGTGTGGTAGAGTGTAATCTATGTCGGTTTGAGATGAGCCGTGGTGCCTGTGGTTGGGTCTGAACGCTTGCATGCCCAAAGGTGGTAGAAATTTTAACTGTACTCACCTCCTCTGACAGGGTTTTCATTGTTTCTTTGCAACAGGAGAGCTCCCCCTGCAGGTGAGTTATGGCCTCTGCCACTGGGGTGAATGTAGAGTGAAGATCTTTGAGCAGTTCAGTGTGATAATGCTTTAACCTCCATCCAATTGCTGCGTTAAATTGTGTTCTCATATATTCAAACTGTTGCTCCTTGTGTTTGAAAACTTTATTTTGTTGCTCATGTAGTTGAACAGTCAGTGTTTCAGTTACTTTGTCAGTATGGGAGGTGATTTGTTTTGTCATTTGTTTCAGATTTTCCTTGAGCTCCTGCTGGTGGCCATGTCCATCCTCCGACAGTTGTTTCAGCTGCTGCTGAATCCTAAACCCAGAGGCTTGGTCCAGAGGAGGGGAAAAGACAGGCTGAGGTTCCTCTCTCCCTGCATCTGTGTGTTCCATATTTTGAGGAATTAAGAGAGTTGTGAGGTCAGGATATATGGCAGGCATGTCCAAACTATTCCACAAAGGGCCGTGTGGCTGCAGGTTTTCATTCCAACCACCCAAGAGCACACACTTTGACCAATCAGCTGTCTGAAGACTGAGATCAGCTGATTACATGAGTCAGGTCTGGTGTGCTGCTGCTTGGTTGGAAAGAAAACATGCAGCCACACGGCCCTTTGTGGAATAGTTTGGACATGCCTAATATATGGTGAGGTCCATGTCCAGCAATGAATGTGATGTGAGAGGCGACTCCGGTGCAACTTTGGCCTCCACTGATCCTTCCATCTCAAACGAAGTCTGAGGTCCGGGAGGAGATGCGGGGTTCCATGAGACAGCAGATGATGCGGGTGTTGATGGTGGAGGAGGGATCCGTGCGGATCGCTATCGCCAGCTAATGCGGTGAGGATTTACGGCTCACTGTTCACTACTGAGCATGGGAGCTCCGACACAACCGACAGCATATCACTCTCTGTCAAAAACCCACCAGCACAGCAGCAGAGGCAGAGATTTAAAAAACTGGCGGCATTAATGCCAGGGCGAATCGGCGCCGCACAGCGCACCGAGGGGGCGGACAGGAGGGCGTGGACAGCCAGGCTGTCACAACATATATTATAAAATTATTTATATCAGATATTCTAACAATGCAACTTGTAAACTGTGATTTTGTTGTTCTGTTCTGTACATGCAACATCTATTGCATGTCTATCCGTCCTGGGAGACGGATCCCTCCTCTGTGGCTCTTCCTGAGGTTTCTTCCATCTTTTTTTTCCCCTGTTAAAATGTTCTGGGGGTTTTTTTCTCAATATGTGAAGTGTAACCTCACTTGAGTTGAGGGTCTAAGGACAGAGAATGTCCTTCACTTTATAGATTGTAAAGCCCATTGAGGCAATGTGATTGTGATTTTGGGCTGTATAAATAACATTTATTTGATTTGATTTGATTTGTATCATATCATACAGTGGTCTGAGAATGTCTTTTTTTAAACTATTATTTCAAATTTCTGACTTTTTTTTACAGCATATTAAATTATACCTATAATTTTGAATGACTGAGTTAATTAATTTGTATCACCTTTAAAGCAACATTAACAGTTTTAGGTAAAATAGTTAGAGAAAGTATTATGGTGACTTCACTATAAAGTGAATGCTGTCTCTGTCTCAGCCACTCCACCTACCTATCACCTGCTTCTTTGCTATGTAACTTCAGTGAGAGAGTAACATCACAGGGTGTAAGGCATGGTAGTACATCACACACAGCACCAACTATCAGTGATTTTGGTGAAACTGGATCATATTTTGTGGTTTTCCCTCTGATGTCCTCCGGCTGCTCTGCCTTGATCAACTCTGATTGGCGGAGTTTCCTGAAAACAACATGTAACTGCTGTAGCTATAAGTTAGCTCTGCTAGCTGACTAGTGTTTACACTGCTATCACAGCAGCGTTGGACCCCAGGAGGGGGCGGTGTTCAGGGCTGGAATGTGCAGAGCTGGAGCCGGGTGAGTGGGAAATGGAACTGGGCTCGGCAGCCTCTACAGAAATCATGACAGAGGTGAAGAGACCAAAGAGGATGTTGACAGTGGAAGCAAAGAAGAGAAAAGGAGACCAAGCAAGAGACAAGAGCCTCAGACTGGTTTTTGGTTGTCGGCAACAGCTTCGCTCTTGCACTTGCTTGATAGTGTTGATGTTTGGTGTGTTAGCAAAGTTGTCAATTGTCTAGTCTAACATAAGCCAAGTCGGCCCCATTTCAACAGAGGTTTAGCTGGAAGCATGTTACAGCCAGGAGTTACTGTCTCCAGTTCAGTTTACGTTCACTTTGTGTATTGTTACTGTTCTGAGTTGTGTGCAAACTTTGACTGCCATGTTTGAATAATGACATACATTACTTTAAGTTTACTTAGTACAAGGCAGAGAACTAAGCAGGCAAGATAATGTGAGGACGAGGAATTGACTAAACTAAGGTCAAACGGTGAAAACTCAACTATCTCCCTGACAACTGAGCAAACTGTGTGGCTGTCAGGCTGTGGACTTGTAGTTAGATAATGGCAGTGAAACAGATGTGACAGAAGCAGTCAAGAAGCCATTGGGTTGTCCACAAAATAAGATTTCAGAAAACAAAAATAAACTAGAATAGCAATCAGTAGAGTCAAACCTCCGCCAAGACCTAATAGTACCCTTTATTTCAATCAAGCTTAATCTAATATATAGTAAAATGTATTTAAATCAGCTAGAGCTGGGTTTTTAGGTGAATTTGCATCAAATTGTACTTGCTCGGAGATACTAGCCACCTAAATGCACCTGATTTTACTTCATGCATCCATGCATTATTCCCTGAGCAATTAATGAAATTGTCAGAAAAACATCCTATTTCACATGGTTAAAGAAAATCAGAAAAAAATCCTGGATCTGTCCCTTTATCTGGATCTGCACCAAAAGTTAAAGTATTCTCACAAGGACAATGGTAACATGTTTATGTTTAACAGGCATAATGGTAACCATGATCTCCATCTCAGTTTATTCTGTACATTTTTTTATTTTCAAAAGATAGCAAGCTCTTAATAATATAAAGCTTGTCGATCTACAGTGTGTGCACCACCATATGTCAGGGAATACTGACCAAAGAGGAAGGTGAAGATGTCCCATATATCTGAATTTAGAACCTCCTCTGCAACATCTGGAATTTTCTCAAGGACTGTTTCAACCTCCTCAGGGACTTCTAGAACTGTAAACTGAATAAACAACATCAAAAGGAAATCCTGAAACTTTGTTCAGGACAACCGTTTATACACTGTTTGAAATCAGAGCTGAAGGTACATTAAAGTAACTAACCAGCAACCAACAGTGATAGATCCCGAGTTCACCCCTGCTCAGAGGCGCAGTGTTGGCGAACTGAACCAGTGTGAATGGATAAGCCAGCGGCGTGGAGCGGGGGTGTGTCGACCTGATGGTGTTCACTGTCTGATAACTAAACAGATCCATCACTCAACAAAATAAAGAGAAATGTCCCACAAAGAAACGTTACAGGACCAAACAACAGTAACGTTGTAACTGGTCGTGTCTTTTTGTAACTTATGTGAGGAAAAAAATACTTCAGTTATACGTGGAGAAGTGTCTGAGAGAGAGAGAGAGAGAAGCCGCTGCCTCGTCGAGAACTCCACCACGCACATAGATGAGACGTGACAGTGGAGCGACTTGAACCTTTGTGAGTTATAAATCTATTGACATAACTTCCTTGTGGGGGCTAACAAGTCGCCTTCCATTCATTCAATGTGCTCAAATATGAGTCATATTTCAGAAAACCCTCATTTGTGCTTGTTAATGAGAGTTATGAATAATCTAATATGTCAGCTGTCTGTGTAGGCTGTTTATCTTGCCACAAATCTTAAACTTCTTCCAGATATTGAGTTTATTTTGACTTTGCTGTTGTAAACATTGCTGTTCCTACTAACATTCACAGTAGCAATCACAGTAGTAACTTCTTGGTTTTGTGACAGTTTTAGATGTGTAGCCTGTATTTCTAGTTTGCACTTGCCCTCCCATGATTTTCTTTTTGTTATGCAAGCTGTGTTAATGTGCAACGTTGGAAAAAATATCATATTAGTCTTAGCCTACCAGTTCGGAAGTCATGACTCGGTTTCGGGAAGTCGGGAAATTGGTCTAGCTTATTGTCTAGCTAATATAGGTCTCCAAGCAGGACCAAGCAGTAATGATACTGTACCATTTTATATGCTGGCTTACTGTAGGGCATTCATGCATTCATGCAACTACAACTACTACTGCTACTACTACTGTAGGCTAATAAAATAAATTGCAATTGCATATCACTCACAGCTACACAGGATACGCAGCTAAGTAGTTAGCTTTCTATAAGTACTTTGTTTATTAATTTTACATTAATCTACATATTGTGTTACTAAGGCCTGAAAAAGAATTTGGCGCGCACACATACTGCCCTTTTCTGACTTTGAGCACCTGCCCCTCTATAATCATGTGCACGTCCCTGGCAGAGTCTCTGTGTGAAAAGGGCTAGTGAGTGGAAAATCAGATCTACAGTCCTGTTGCGTGAACTCAGCATAACCTAACCATGAGTTAAACTGACTACAAACACACTAAAGTTCGGAAAATTTCTGAGAAGTAACGCTCGACAACCTTTGTTTGTGACAGCACACTGTCACACAAACACACACCTGTTAGACATGTTACACAAAGACACAGACTCAGGCGGAAATGCAACAGATCGTGAGTGTGTGTCTCAGCTCTGTGCGAGTCTGATCAACTGATAAGACACACACAAACACATACAATTACCTAATTAATGATCATCAGACTGTGAACTCACAGCAGACTAAACACTTCCCCTCTATCTCTGTGTGTGTGTGTGTGTGTGTGTGTGTGTGTGCGTGTGTGTGTGTTTATGGGAGAGAGAGACCTTGTCTCTTGTCCACATAGAAAATCCTCAAATAGGAGCCAATTAGAACACAATGCAGCTGGTAGCATGTATTTATCAGGCTGCTGCTCATCTCCCCCTCCTCTTCTGGTGGCCATGATGGAGATCTGCATCTTCAGTAAGAACCTGACTGTATTTGGGGCCGGATCTACTAAGATCCCAAATTGCTTGTACTAATCTGCGTGCGCAATCTAGAAATTTGCGTGTGGGGTTGAACCGCGGTTTGCGGGCGATTTACGAGAGAGTGATTGCGTTAATGACAGCAGGTGCAAACGTGTTGGAGACATGCCTATTTAAATGAGGGTTTAGCATGGTTCATGGTTTTCAGCACGGCGAGTTTGAGAGAGCGAAAGCGCAAAGTGAAATTGGACCCTTTGGAATTAGAAGTGTTGGTAGAGGAAGCGAATAAACATTTCAATGAGTTGCAGCAAAGGAATCTGATGGTCGTGCAAAGGAACGCCATGTGGGAGAAAATCGGTGAAAAAGTTAATGCTGTTGGAAAAAACAGGCGAACAGTGGATGAAGTGAAAAGGGGATACACCAAGACATCAGAAGAAGAACAAAAGAAAAATTGGCGTATAATAATATAAATATAATAATAATAGTAAACTTGCAAGGAGTTTTGTTATTGAAGGTATTACGTGACTCCTTCTCGTAGCTGGTTCCTCCAACAGCTCCAAAATGGCA
This sequence comes from Pagrus pagrus, assembly GCF_965226575.1. NCBI lineage: Eukaryota > Metazoa > Chordata > Actinopteri > Spariformes > Sparidae > Pagrus > Pagrus pagrus. The sequence goes on from NC_140203.1 coordinate 27,040,609, forward strand.
AGGCTTGATAGGCGATATGTTCTAATGATAGTTTCCTCATTCATCCCAAAAATGTTCACACGAGGGTGAAAAATGCGTTGTCGGCATCTCTTTCCATTGTTTCGGCGTCTCCTTCTTGCAACAATAACCACAGCCATGTGTTACGCATACAAACCGTTTGCACCTCCCTTTGAGACGTGGTAAATACAGGGTTCCTACGCAAGTATGGAAAGTATGGAAAAGTATGGAATTTGATTTTATAAATTTCCAGGTCTGGAAAAGTTTGGAAAATTTAAACTATTGTATGGAAAAATATTCATGTTTCCAAGACTTTTATCATTGTTCTGTTTTCTAAAACATAGAATTATGAATATTAAAAAAAGAGAAATGGATCGATCTGTTTTTTTAAGGCGCTTGGCAGCGCAGCTAAAATGTTTGTGTGAGAGAGCACACAGAAGGTTACGCGTCCCAGAAAACATTTGGGTAGATTGAAAAGTTGAATGCTGCTCAGTAGGTGGCGGTAATGCTCCCTGAAATGGGTAGCAAACTGCGAAGAAGAAGAAGAAGAAGAAGAAGAAGAAGAAGAAGAAGAAGATAAACTGGATGCCAGCCGCCAAGAAGAAGAAGGTAAACTGGATGCCAGCCGCCAAGAAGAAGAAGAAGAAGAAGAAGAAGGTAAACTGGATGCCAGCCGCCAAGAAGAAGAAGAAGGTAAACTGGATGCCAGCCGCCAAGAAGAAGAAGAAGAAGAAGAAGGTAAACTGGATGCCAGCCGCCAAGAAGAAGAAGAAGAAGAAGGAGGTAAACTGGATGCCAGCCGCCAAGAAGAAGAAGAAGAAGGTAAACTGGATGCCAGCCGCCAAGAAGAAGAAGAAGAAGAAGGTAAACTGGATGCCAGCCGCCAAGAAGAAGAAGAAGAAGAAGAAGGTAAACTGGATGCCAGCTGCCAAGAAGAAGAAGAAGAAGAAGAAGAAGAAGAAGAAGAAGAAGAAGAAGAAGAAGAAGAAGAAGGTAAACTGGATGCCAGCCGCCAAGAAGAAGAAGAAGAAGGTAAACTGGATGCCAACTGCCAAGAAGAAGAAGAAGAAGAAGAAGAAGAAGAAGAAGAAGAAGGTAAACTGGATGCCAGCCGCCAAGAAGAAGAAGAAGAAGAAGAAGAAGAAGGTAAACTGGATGCCAGCCGCCAAGAAGAAGAAGAAGAAGAAGAAGAAGAAGAAGAAGAAGAAGAAGAAGGTAAACTGGATGCCAGCTGCCAAGAAGAAGAAGAAGAAGAAGAAGAAGAAGAAGAAGAAGGTAAACTGGATGCCAGCCGCCAAGAAGAAGAAGAAGAAGAAGGTAAACTGGATGCCAACTGCCAAGAAGAAGAAGAAGAAGAAGAAGAAGAAGGTAAACTGGATGCCAACTGCCAAGAAGAAGAAGAAGAAGAAGAAGAAGAAGAAGAAGGTAAACTGGATGCCAGCCGCCAAGAAGAAGAAGAAGAAGAAGAAGAAGAAGAAGAAGGTAAACTGGATGCCAGCCGCCAAGAAGAAGAAGAAGGTAAACTGGATGCCAGCCACCAAGAAGAAGAAGAAGAAGAAGAAGAAGAAGAAGAAGAAGAAGAAGGTAAACTGGATGCCAGCCGCCAAGAAGAAGAAGAAGAAGGTAAACTGGATGCCAGCCGTCAAGAAGAAGAAGAAGAAGGTAAACTGGATGCCAGCCGCCAAGAAGAAGAAGAAGAAGAAGAAGAAGGTAAACTGGATGCCAGCCGCCAAGAAGAAGAAGAAGGCAAACTGGATGCCAGCCGCCAAGAAGAAGAAGAAGAAGAAGAAGAAGAAGAAGAAGAAGAAGAAGGTGGTAAACTGGATGCCAGCCGCCAAGAAGAAGAAGAAGAAGAAGGTAAACTGGATGCCAGCCGCCAAGAAGAAGAAGAAGAAGAAGAAGGTAAACTGGATGCCAGCCGCCAAGAAGAAGAAGAAGAAGAAGGTAAACTGGATGCCAGCCGCCAAGAAGAAGAAGAAGAAGAAGAAGAAGGTAAACTGGATGCCAGCCGCCAAGAAGAAGAAGAAGAAGAAGAAGAAGAAGGTAAACTGGATGCCAGTCGCCAAGAAGAAGAAGAAGAAGAAGAAGAAGAAGAAGGTAAACTGGATGCCAGCCGCCAAGAAGAAGAAGAAGAAGAAGGTAAACTGGATGCCAGCCGCCAAGAAGAAGAAGAAGAAGAAGGTAAACTGGATGCCAGCCGCCAAGAAGAAGAAGATGTCCACATTGTTCGTGAGCAAGCTAAATGCAAAATTTGTATGAAGTCGTTTGACATCTCTAACATTGGGGAGGCGGCGGTTGCGAGTCACATGCAATTAAATTAACGATTAAATTCCATTATTTATTTACATGATGCACATCTATTTACTCAAATGTCACAAGTTATTTGCATTTTTTACCGAGAAGTCTGGAAATTAGGGTCTGGAAAAAGTATGGAATTTTGAAATTTCAAATGTGTAGGAACCCTGTAAATATAGACGCAGTTTCTATGAGCAAAATTGCTCTCCGGTTTGATCAATCACTTTGCGTGTGCTAAATTAATATATTTACATTTTCTCCACCCACAACACGCACAATTGCGTGTAAACGCCCCATGTTGCATATTCATTGCTGCAAACGTACTAACTGAATGCAGACACGCTATTTTGCACCTTTGACAGACGCAACCCTCTTTGCGCACTGTTAGTAAATCAGTTTGTACATTTTTTTGTGTGTGCACACGTTTTAATACACGCAAACCCTTGGCCTGAAATATTTAGGGAATCCCTAATCCAGGTGGTATGATCTCTGGAGGGATTGAAGATGTATCATTGTACATATGAACGACTTCTTCACTTCAAACACATTGTGGCCAATAACACCTCTACTTATCTCTGTGAGTGAGGTGACCACACCCATCAGTAGAGAAGGTCCGCCCATTACTTACTGTGGACTCTGTGGAATATTTGTTGGTTCATCGACATCGAGAATATTTCCACTTCTTGGAATGGGTCTTCTATCACTTCTCCCTCTTTTTCCTTTCACAGTTTTAACTCGCTGTGTTGTTGTCACAATTATCAGCAGTTAGGATCTACCTACACAGCAGGGGAAGACAATGACAGCCTAGAATGTATGCGTGTGTTCATCTAAGAACGGATATTACTGTCAGACGGGAAATTAAAAGCCAGGCTGTTGCGCGTGTGTCAGTGTGTGTGCAAAAAGAGTGTTTTGTGGTGGCAGCCTAACAGATATGAACACACACACACACACACACACACACACACACACTGTCTTAAAATTGTAATCAGTGATGCAGCTCACCAGACCACTAGAACTTACTAAACACTAGAGATGTCCACAGGTCCACAAACAGAAAACCCGTCCATCAAAACACAGTCACAAGTTGTCTTCTCTTCTGTTCTTGCACCAAGATTCTACTTTGTGTTTCTAATTTTTCTCATTATGTGAATGGCTAAAGAGTTGTTATTAGCTTCTTCCAAAACATCTTCTTCAGTGGATTGAGTTCACATACGCTAGTTAGCTTCATCCCAGAAAAGAGGCAGGCCACTGAGCAAACATACAGTATGTCAAAAAGATGTAAATTTAATGTCTTTCTGAATGGTCAGAAGATTTCCAGTGAGGAAGCAGAATTAACATTTTTGTGACCATTGATGTCCAAGTGACATCCACAGGACAATTTCTTGTGGTTCAATATGAAGGCTTTCATTATTTCTTTTGTGGACTCGCTTCAGAAATATAGATACAGATATAGATATTGAATCTGTTGAGATCCCCACCCTGACACAAGACCAGAAGTGATACTGCTAACCAGTGTTGGGTTTACGAGTAACACATTACATTTGGAGGAATGTGATACTGTTTTCAGTAATGAGCAGGGGCGATTCTAGGGTCAGAGCTTTAGGGGTGCTGAGCACCCAATGAGCCCCACTGCCACCACCCATGATTTTTTCACACAAAAACAAAAAATATGTCTATTGAAAAATAACTATCATATTAACATTGGTTCAACTAACTCCAAAATCCAGATTTGTTTTTTCTTTTTTTGGAGACCTTTCCAGAACACCAGCTTTATTGTGACAGTTCACACAGACAGCCCCCCTTTTTCTTTTAAAGAACTGTCGTATGTCCATTGGTCACTGGCAGGCCACACACAAACACACACACACAAAAAGAGAGAGAGAGAGAGATTAACGCTAGGAGTTATCTTTCACACATCTCATACCTGTGTGTTATGAATAGCCTATAGACCTGCTGTGTGTGTGTGTGTGTGTGTGTGTGTGTGTGTGTGTGTGTGTGTGTGTGTGGTATATACTACTACGCCTGCATGAATGTGATGTGATTATTATTGTTGCAAAGCCTGGTTCAGGTTAAATCCTCTGTAAAACATGAATGAATACAGCAAAAGAAAAACATTTAACTTTCTTTTATTGTCTAGTTTGATAGTCAGACACAACTGAAAAATAACAGATATAAATCTAGGAATAAATAACAATTCATTTAAAAAGCCACAGTGAGTGTTTTCATACATACTGGTGGTATACAGTGATATGTCGTTTCATTTTTCAGCTTCTACACACGTTTGATCCAAATGCCGCACCACTGACAGGGCTTCATGTTTCCATGACGACTGACCAGAAAAGACGCGCATGACGTCATGTTTAAATGACGCCCGATTGTTAAAATGAGTCTCAAAGTAACGATAAGCTTTTACAACAGAGACACACATATGCACTGCACAGGTACGCAGTTTATTTGTCGCGCTGCTGTTGTGTATTTCAGCCTTTCCGGTTTAAGGTGAGACAAGACGTCCCTCACCCACTGTGTGTGGGATGGGGGTGCTGTCGATTTCCATTTAAGGAGGACAAGGCGTCGGGCTAGGAGAGAGGAGAAGGCCACTGCCTCTGTTTGGGAGTTAGAAAAGGATATGCCCTCCCAAGTAGTCCAAAAAATGCCAATAAAGGGGTCAGGAGTGATTACCTTTCCACACATGTAAGAGAATGTCCTAAAGATGGAAGACCAGAATGACTCCAGTACTGGTGTACAAAAGACAATCAGACTCCCCCACAAAAATGGTATAGTCCGGGGGATGGGCCATTGTTACCTGCACTGCAACCAGTTAGTCCACCTGCTGTCCCCTATATAGTTGATCCTCACCCACAAAGCCAACCCTTTGTTCCACAGCACGGTGTGCGTACTTACCTATGTGAGTAATATCATAGATTTGGAGTTCTTGGTGGGATATTTGCTTTAGGTTTGTACAGATTATGGGAGCTGGTGTTGGGTTTGTTTGTTCACATATGTTGGGATGTTGGTTCACTGGGTGCTCTACGGGTTTAATGATTTATGGTTGACTGTCACTGATGATGCACTTATGGTGGTTTTCAAGAGCATTTTGTTTTAAAGTGACAAGTATATTTTACAATTATGAAGTTTACGTTGTAAAATCACCAGCCTGAATTTGTTAATCATTATTTCCTTTGTTTACTTCCTTTATAGGAAACCACACCTATTATGCTCTATTTCAAGAATCAATAAAGTATTGCTTGAATGAAACCTGAACTACAGCCTCATGATCCTAAACGATCAGCTATTGTGGGTTCGCTTCCCCTAACCGGGAACATTTCTGACAGGATAGCCACATCAGCTAGTCCTTCATTTCATGGTCCTTCGAGCCGGATCAGGAGCCCACCATAGTATTGTAGTATATGTTCAGGTCAGAAGAACTAGATGTGAGTGTCAGGAGGCGGCCATCCCTCCCCTCGCCCCGAGAGGCCCGTGACCTTAGTGTGGCCCAAGCCAGAGCACAACAAACTGCCTCATGCATGCAGACTGATGAGGAAGATGAAAATTCTCCACCCTGCAGCCAGGAGGATGGACAGTGGCTGGTGAAGGATCAGTGGACAACCCCTGAGGACGACTTGGATAGACAAGAGGATCTGCTAACGACCGTGGAGGAGTTGAAACTGCAGAATGTGGCCCTTCATTTGCAAAGTAAGAGGAGTGAGCTAAGGTTGGAGCAGTTTAGAAGCAAGAGTGTGTTCGAGATGGACCAGCTGCGGAAACAGATAGAGCAGCTAGGAGCCGCCATGCAGAATCCATCGAAACCCAGCTCACCTCCCCCCTGTAGACCACCAACTCTGTTCCAACGGCAGCAGCAGATGACCAGATCAGGTGGTGAGGTGTATCAGGCTGCCTCATCGCCATATGACTACACTCCAAGTGCAGAATACAACGTCCGTCACGCCTCACCGCACAAGTATGGCTATGTAGGGGATAGAGCCCATCTGCCTGAGCACCACTACGCATCTCCCCAGTCATTCCAGCCACATCATGCAGAGAGGCACCGCAGAACAGAGCAAGATTTTTCATGCACATGGCGTGACTTTACCTCAGAGCACCGTCACTCCCAGCACCGAACGCCAAGCCCAGTAGGTGGACAGGAGCGGATCTACTGGGGGCCCACGCCTACTGTGACAGCAATGACTCACCCCAGTCCAAGACAGTTCTCTCACATGCGGATAGCCCTGGAAAACCTTCTGCCCCACAATGCCTCTGAAAGATTCATGTACCAAATTCTGGTTGACCATCTCAAATCAGAAGAGGCCCTGCTGATTGCCGACTTGTATTGCCACTCCAGGTACCCATTCACGGATACAATGGCTGCGCTTAACCAGCAATATGGGCAGCCACACCAGTTGGCTTTACAGCGGATCGCGGAGCTAATGGATGGGCCCAGTGTTGTCAGTGGTGATGGGAAAGCATTCAGGATGTTTGCTCTGCGGGTGCGTTCCCTGGTGAGCATGTTGGAGCAACTGGGAAGAAAGGGCCACGTTGAACTGGAGTGTGGCTGCCACGTGACCAGATTGCTCAGCAAACTGCCTCATGATCTACGATCAAGCTTTCACCGGTTCATACACCCCCACAGAGTGCCCATCCCTACTCTTCTCGACTCTGCTGACTGGTTGTAGTGTACTGGAGTATGAAATGCAAGTTCAAGAGGACAACCTTGATAGCAGAAGACAGAGAGAACCTAAAGTGGCGAAAGTGAAGGAGCAGCGGAAGAGCTGAATACCGACCACTAAGCCCTCCACAGTCCTGCTAAACACAGAGAGCACCTCATCCAGTGAACTGGTTCAAGCTCCAGACTCCATACAGATAACCAAGAAATACTGCCCCTTCTGTGATAACACTAAACATTCATTAAACAACTGCTCTAACTTCCAACTGCTCAGCCCAACACAGAAACAAACTTGGATCAAAGCTAACGAGAGATGCTGGCGCTGTGGGAGAGGTCACAGAACGGCTGAATGTAACCTGAAAATGGCCTGCAAAACATGCAACAGTAGACACCTGCTTGTCTTACATGACATAAATGAAAGGGCCCAAGAGAAAACAGAAAAGGGGGAATCAAGATACCAGACATCAAAGATGGTGCCTTCAAAGACCTCTGTACTCAACATAACAGAAGTAATCTTACATATTGACAGGCCCCGAGAGGGACGCAAAGTGTTGCCTAAAGTCTGCAAAGTGATACTGAGGAATGGAACAAGGGCCCTAGAGACATTTGCCATCTTAGATGATGGCTCAGAACATACCATTCTGCTCCATCCAGCAGCCCAGCAACTGGGCCTACAAGGTGAGCCTGAATATCTCCCAATCAGAACAATCAGACAAGAGCCTCAAGTCCTACAAGGTGCTACGGTCTCCTTCACAATCGCCTCTGCAGCTGAACCACACCGAGTATTCCAGACTAAAGGAGCCTTCACAGCCAAGCAACTGGGCTTGGCTGAGCACACACAGCTGGTGGAGACCCTCCAGCAAAGATACAGGCACCTGGAAGATTTGCCACTACTGCCCTTTAAAGGAGCCTCCCCCGTCCTAGTCATTGGTTCGGATCACCCCCACTTGATCACAGCAGTGGAACCAGTGCACCTAGGGCCACCAGGAGGGCTGGCAGCAATCCTGACCCGCCTAGGCTGGACGCTACAGGGCCCAGCATACGGTCTAAGGCAGCACCTCTCAGAGCAGCAGTGTTATTTCATAGCCACCCTACCCACCAGAAGACCTCTATCGGCAGGTATGGCTATGGCAAATGGATGTCTTGCCCTGGCAGAATGAAAAGGCCAGCACCCGTTCACGGCAAGACAAAGAGGCTATATGTCTCCTCGAGACTAAAACCCGTACTGTGGAAGTGGATGTAGTCCAGCGATATGCCACACCCCTACTACGGACACAAAACATCCCACAGCTACAGGCCCCAAAGGAGGCAGCGCTCCCCCAGCTGCGCAACACAGAGAGAAGGCTGGCAAGGACCCAGAGCAAGCAGCGGCCTACATAGCTGAAATCCAAAGACTGGAGAAAGCAGGCTATGTTCTCAAACTGGAGCCAAGCAGTGAACTCACACCAATAAGTTGGTATATACCACACCACATGGTCCAACATAATGGAAAGAACCGAGTGGTCTTCAACTGTTCTTTCCAATTCAGAGGTGAGAGCTTGAACCAACGCCTGCTACCTGGGCCAACTTTGGGACCCTCTCTACTGGCAGTGTTGCTGAGATTTAGAGAACACTCTGTGGCCATCAGCAGCGATATTTGTGGCATGTTCCACCAGGTGACACTCCTTCCAGAAGATAGACCACTCCTCCACTTCCTGTGTAGGGACTTGAAAAGAGATGAACCTCCAGCAGTGTATGAATGGAGAGTACTCCCCTGCTGTGCCACGTATGCCCTACAAAAGCACATTATAGATCACAGCCAACCTGGTGAGACGATATGGGAGGCAATTTTGAAAGGTTTTTACGTAGACAATTGTCTACTTAGCTTGATGTCAGAGGAGGCGGCAAGGGCCCTTACTGACCAACTATGGCAGGTGCTAGCAAAGGGGGGCTTTGAGCTGCGGCAGTGGGCAAGTAACCGGCCCACAGTCATCTCTCACCTACCATCAGAGGCCCGGTCAGACAGTGCGGAGCTGTGGATCGCACAGGGCCAGCACAACACCCAAGAATCTGCCCTTGGACTGCATTGGCACTGCCAGTCTGACACCCTCTCCTACAAGCACCGTCCTTTTGGCTACCCAGAGACCACCATGCATACAATATACAAAGTCCTTGCCAGCCAATACAACCCCCTTGGGTTCCTGGTACCATACACTACCAGAGCCAAGATTGTGGTGCAGCTACTGTGGGATAAGAGGCGAGACTGGGATGACCCATCCCTGCCGCAAGAACTACTCGACAGGTGGAAGGAATGGGAGAATGAGCTCCCCACCCTGAAGAGCATCAGACTACCCCATTGCTACACCAGCCATGACATGGACTCCCCAAGCAATCAGAGGGAGGTGCATGTCTTCTGTGATGCCTCAGAGCGGGCATATGGTTCAGTGGCGTATCTCCGGACAGAGAGTCCCAGCGGAGAAGTGGAGGTCTCATCCCTCACAGCACGTCCCAGGGTCGCCCCAAAGAAGCAACAATCTATCCCCCACCTGGAGCTGTGTGCAGTGCTGACAGGGGCACAGTTGGCTAAAGTGTTGCGTGTGGAGTTGGCGCTTCCCATTCATCACTTCACCTTATGGACAGACACCACTGTGCTCAGCTGGCTACTATTAGACTCCTACAGATTTAAAGTGTTTGTGGGCACCCGTGTTGCTGAGATTCAGGAACTCACTGACCGAGAGTCTTGGCGCTACGTGGACTCAGCCCGTAACCCTGCTGACGATATTACACGTGGGAAGCCACTCTCAGAACTGACCCCGCAGAGCCAGTGGGGTCGAGGTCCATCCTTTCTCGATGATAGTTTGGACCAGTGGCCGGAAGCACCACACCCACAACCAGCTCCCACTGATGGTGAGGAAAGGAAAGTAGCAGCCTTTTGTAGTCTCACCACAGTACCCCCACTCTCAAGCTCACTAGCGCCTGCTGTCAAACAGTTCAAAACCTGTGAGGACCTGATTGAAGCCACTGCAAAGGCCCTACACGGGGCGGCAAAACCACCACTCACAGCAGATGATTACCGTGAAGCAGAAAACAGCCTCCTACAGCGGGTGCAACAGGATTGCTTCTCAGTGGACCTCGAACAGCTAAGGACAGGTAAACCACTGTCAAGCAAAAGGCGTCTTCTCAGACCGTCTCCAGTGCTAGATGATGCCGCACAGCTGATTCGTGTGGGCGGCCATCTATGCCACACCCCCTCCCTTGACACAGATACCATTCATCCTGTGGTGCTTGACCCCAAGCACAAAGTCACCCAGTTAATCATCCAAGCCTTCGAGACAAGCAACTAAACCATCCAGGTGCAGAGCGGGTATTTGCTGAAATACGGCGGAAATACTGTGTTTTTCGGGGACGAGAGGCTGTCAAACACTCAACCGGGCATGACATAAATACATAAAACATATGGTGGACTGACAGGAAGCAGGAAGCAGGCAGGAAGCAGGAAGCAAGAGCAGCAAGTGTTCGCTGCTGCACAACAGAGCTCCCTAAGCCTACTTTTTAACCCAGTTTTTAAACGTTTTAACCACTCTGCTTACTTTTAACGCTGCCTTCAACTGGGTGAAAGAATTTATTTTTTATTTCTTTTATTTTTTTATTAGTCATCGGACATTGGATTTTAAGTTTTAAGTGTTTTACGAAAGGTCCGGTGAGCCGCCATGTCAAAACTGGATGTTGCAGACTCACCTGGAGAGATGGAGCAAACTCTGGATAAGGCGCTCAAAAAGATCGCCGACCTCCTCGAGGACACTGAAAGGATGTCAAACGAGCTGCAGAGGAAGGACTACCTGCTGACCACCCTCAGGTCCCGTTTCCCGGCGTTAACCAGCTGGCTGGAGACCTCACTGGCCGGTGAGTTAGCGCCACAGAACACCACCTCTGCACTCGGGCACACAGTCCTCTGGGAGCCGTCCTCCTCCGGTCAGCAGCCCGCCTGCTCCACTCCAAATAGGGGGAGCCCATGGACCGAAGTGGTCGTCCGCTGGCGAAAGAGGGCTTCAAGCGGGATTCATGGCGGGGCTCCTTCTCCCCCGAGCCTACAGCTATCAAACAAATACGCGGCTCTGTCCGTGAGCGAGAAGCCGGTGGGCCGGGACCCGCACCAGGAGACACCACCTGTTCCTGCGGCCACAGACATCATGCCCCCACTGACGGACACCACAGCCTTCCCTCCACTCACGGCTAGCTGCCCTCCAGCAGGTGGATGTCCGACACGGGGCCGTCCGCCTCCGCCGTCCCGCTCCTCATCCCAGCGCAAGCGGCTCGTCAGGGACGCGGTGCGCTGGCACTCCTCCCGTTCTCCCCACCGGGCAAGGGACCACACCCGGGACCCTGGTGTGGGTGGCGGGGTGGCTGAGCTGGCCTGCCGTACGGACGCCCCCACAACCCTGGTCATCGGGGACTCAATAGTGAGGCACGTCCGCATGAGGGGGGCGTTCACCATGTCGTTCCCCGGAGCCACCGTTTCGGACATAACGGGGAAAATACCGGACATCTTGAGCTCTCATCCACAGGCTAAAAGGATTATCATCCATGCAGGTACGAATGACATCGCCAGGCAACAGTCCGAACTTTTAAAACGAGACTTCTCCCACCTTTTTAACAGCGTCTCACAGTCCCAGGTGGCTGTTTTTATCTCCGGCCCCACCCCCACCTGCGGCAGAGGGATAGGCAGCTTCAGCAGGCTGCTTAGCCTCAACACCTGGCTCTCCTCTGCCTGCAGCTCACACCATGTTGGCTTCATCAATAACTTTGATGTGTTCTGGGAGAGGCGGCATCTTTTTGGGTCGGACAGGCTTCACTTGAACAGAGCAGGTGCCCGCATGCTGTCCGCCAACCTGGCACACGGTGTACAGCATGCCCATCTCCCCAAACCCGCACCAGCCGCTCTGTCCGCCACTGATTGACGTCCCCAGGTCCTTGCTCCTACTCATTCAGTTCCACCTCTGACCATCATATACACAACACCGGACTTGGACCTCATATTCACACCAACATTTCACCCATTCCCGTAATAATTACACTCCATCAGCACATCAGACACTGCCACACTACCCACTCTGTGAACTTTAACAACCTAAGAACGCTCACAGAACAATCCACCTCCCCAGTCAACAAGCCACCTGTCACCATCAACATGGCACTTTTTAATGTTCGCTCTCTTTTAAATAGAACTTTTTTAATGAATGATGTGATTTTAGACAATAAGTTAGACTGTCTTCTTTTAACTGAGACATGGCTTGGCACTGACGCACCTGGTGTTCTCACTGAGGCTTCCCCACCAAATTTTAATTTTTTATTTTCTACTACAGAGAGTAGAAGAGGAGGCGGGACGGCATCAATCATTAATAACTCCCTAACCTCACATCGAGTGTTTTTTAACAGTTATATGTCTTTTGAGCACCATGCCTTTACTTTTAGCAGCCCTCCGATTCTCTGCATTAGTGTATATAGACCACCCCATCACTCTAGTTCTTTTATCAGTGAATTTTCTGAACTTTTATCAATTATTCACACCTCTTATAGCAGGATTTTAATAACTGGTGATTTTAATCTACATGTTGATGTTACCTCGGACCCGTTATCCAGAGAGTTTTTAAATCTTTTAAGTTGTCTTGATTTTACGCAACACGTCACACAGCCAACTCACAACAGAGGACACACCCTGGACCTGGTCATAACCCACGGCCTGTCCATCGGTGTGTCCTCTGTTGTCGACCTGGCTGTGTCTGACCACTACTGTGTATTTTTTAACATCACCAGTTTTAACCAAGAGGAGGCCCCGGTGAGAACAGTGAGGAGGCGCTATCTAACTTCTGAAGTGGCTGCAAATTTTATGGAGATTTTACAGAGCACTCCTGCAGAAATTTTACCTGCACCTTGTGATTTTATCGTTGATAATTTTAACAGTAGGCTGAAGTCAACTCTGGACTCAGTAGCTCCACTTTTAACAAAAACAATAAAAAGAAAACCTACACCCCCGTGGAGAAAAAACAAGGAAATCAATGAACTGAAAAGAAAATGCAGGAGTGCTGAGAGAAGATGGAGAAAAAGTAAATTGACAGTTCACTGTGAGATTTTACGTCAACAACTCAAAACCTACAATAATGCAGTTAAGAAGGCACGAATTTCCCATTTCTCACAACTCATCACCAACAATAAAAACAACCCCCGGTTCCTCTTCTCCACTTTTGATATTTTAACAGGCTCTAATTCTAATAAAGTTTTTATGACACCCACAGACGTTCTCTGCGAGAACTTTGCAGACCACTTCAGAACCAAAATCAAGGACATCAGATCATGCCTCTTTTCCCATCAAGTTTTACCTGTTAACACACCTGAACTGTTGTCCTTGCCTGAGGAAACACTGGAGAGTTTTGCCCTGGTTGATGCAAGGACACTTGGTCGAGTTTTCTCCCAAGTAAACCCAACAACCTGCCTTTTAGATCCAATTCCCACATCACTCTTAAAATCGTTTTATGGATTCTTTGAGGAACAGTTTTTAAACATCATGAATTGCTCTCTTCAGACGGGTGTCTTTCCCACTGCCTTCAAAATGGCGGTGGTGAAGCCCCTTCTGAAGAAGAGCAATTTAGACCCCAACATTTTTAATAACTACCGACCTGTATCCAACTTACCGTTTTTAAGTCAAATTTTAGAAAAAATGGTTTTTAACCAAGTTAATGACTTTTTAAACAGAAATAACATCTTAGAGAAACATCAGTCTGGTTTTAGGAGAAACCACAGTACCGAGACAGCACTTTTAAAGATTTTAAATGACATCAGGTGGAATTTAGATAACAAAAAGCTCACAGTGTTGGTTCTACTGGATCTAAGCGCCGCTTTTGATACAGTAGACCATCACATTTTATTAAATAGACTCAGACATCTGGTCGGCTTCTCTGGTACTGTTTTAAACTGGTTTTGCTCTTATCTCACAGACCGATGCTTTTATGTAAGTATGGATACATGTTCCTCAGGAACCCATGAAAGTGGATGTGGGGTTCCCCAAGGGTCAATTTTAGGTCCACTCCTTTTTAATCTTTACATGCTTCCTCTTGGGGACGTCATCAGGAGACACGGCATCAGCTTCCATAGTTATGCTGATGATACACAACTGTACATTGCCGTGTCTCCTGATGACACAGGGCCAATTGATACCCTTTTAACCTGCATTGTAGACATCAAGTCATGGATGGCAGTGAATTTCCTACAGCTCAACCAGGACAAAACTGAGGTTTTAGTTATAGGTCCTGAAGGCCAGAGAGAGAAACTTTTACCAAAACTACAAGATCTTAAACCAACACAATCCGTAAAAAATCTGGGCGTGATTTTTGATTCTGAGCTGAATTTTATTCCACATATTAAAAATATGACAAAAACAGGTTTTTATCATCTTAAGAACATAGCCAGAGTCCGCCCGTTTCTCTCCCAGGCCAGTACGGAGGTGCTAATGCATGCCTTCATTTCCTGTCGCCTAGATTACTGTAA
>NC_140203.1:27057581-27420081 GCF_965226575.1 Pagrus pagrus
TTGGTTGACTTCAAGAAAAAAGTTTATTTGTTCTGATATAAAATCTACAAAGTCTTTGTATGACAGAAATCGTGGATTAAAGCGCCAGGTGTGCTGAGGCAAAACTCTGCCTGGACAACTGAGAGACTGACCTATGGTCAGAGACTGCAGTACCCTCATATTCAGTAGATTTGTGTATCGAGAGGAGACTGTTGTCCAGCAGAAAGAGATCAATTCTTGAGTAAGATTGATGTACAGGGGGGGGGGGGAAGAAAATTGATTCATTTGAGGGTTTGTGAACCTCCAAGGGTCCGTCACCCCATATATCTGGACAAAATCATTAATGACACGGGCAGATTTGGAAAGTGGACCAATTGGAGCCTGGGAACGGTCCAGAGTTGGGTTGAGGACACAGTTAAAATCTCCCCCTATTATGAGTTGATGAGTATTTAAATCTGGAAGTTAAGAGAAAAAGTTACTATAAAAATTTTAATCATCCCAATTAGAGCCGTAAATACAAGCTAAGACCACAGGCACATTGAAAAGTACTCCTTGTGTTATCACAAAACGTCCATTCTTATCAGATATTACCTTAGATTCAACAAACTGAACATCCCTGTGTATCAGAATTGCAGACCCTCTGCTCTTACCATTAAATTTAGTATGGAATATCTGTGTAAAACCTCCACTTTTGAGTCTAGTATGTTCACTGTTACACAGATGTGTTTCCTGAAGATCTAACTATATCGGCCTTTTACATTAAGACTAAAAGAGCTCTGCTCACCCACCAATATTTACTTAAACTTTTTGCATAATACTCCACACTTTTTGGTAATATCAGCTACCTAAGAACTTCTGAATCACTGAGAGAGGTTATTTTGACCCAAATGGTGACTTCGAAGCATTTCAAGGCCAAGGCGACAACGAGCCACATGTCAACTAGAGGAGGCCCATCTCCGGACAAAGACATGGAAACTCTTGGCTCACCACCGCGAGGTGAGAGTGACCAAAACACCGTAGACATAGATAATCTGTTTGCTGAAATCACCAAAATGAGTACCACGCTGCAGGGGTTGGCAGCATATATATTAACTATCAAACAAACAACCTCTGAGCTAAAGATAAACGTGAATGGGATTCAGGAAAAGTTGGAAGAAGCAGCACCACCTGGAGGACATAACTGAGGGGCTCATTAACAACAGGGATCGCGATGAAAAAAGGATGGATGCTATGTGGAGCCGCTTGCAGGTGCTTGAAAATCACAGTAAGAGAAATAACATGCGACTGGTGGGGCTGAAAGAAACAGGACGAACGGCACAATGGAGAGCTGTGTAAAGAGAGTGCTGAGCGAGGGCTTGGAGTTGACGTGGACGGTGAATTTGCAGTCGAAAGAGTGCATCACTCGCTTGCTCCCATGCCTAATGACGGCCAGCTGCCCAGACCAGTGCTGATTAGATTCTTAAGACAGATTTCAAGGGATAAAGTAGTGAAAGCGGCCAGAGAGAGGCGCGGGATCGAATGGGAAGGCATCCGACTTTTACTGTTTCCAGGTATGACACAGTAGCTCGCCGAGAAAAGAAAAACGTTCACAACCGTGAAGAAAGCGCTGCAGCGGCTCAGCGTGAGATACACACTGGCTCATCCAGCGTCCCTGCGATTCACGTGGAAGGGGAAGAACCAAAGCTTCACAAGCGCTAAAGAGGCTGAGAAGTTCATCAGGATTAACTCCAATACAGATGGGTGAGCTGAAAGGATATGTCTGTTAAGAGAAGTGCCGTACAGCGAAGACTGACTTGGACAATACAAAGAAAAATAGACTTAAGAGTGGACAATGTCTTAAAGAGGTGGGTGTGAGTTTGATTTTGTGCTGCCTGAGCAACAAAGCCGGAGAGTGAGCTTCTTCTGGCTGGGTGTACGTTACACCATGGACCTAAGCCATAGGTTTCTTTTTTCTGTTATGGCTTACTCTGTTACACGTAAGTTGTGTATTAAGCTACATTTGGTGATGACAGATGAAAGTGTAAATGACACAAAAGAGACATGGCATGGAGAGAAAAAAGTACACAGAAAAAAATACACATACAACCCCAATACACTTAAAACTTGTTGCCGGCCTCTCCCCAAACGAGAGGCTGCATCCACTTTCAGTCGCTCCTTCACATGTCTTCATATCAACAAAATAGCTTACCTAATGCAGTTGAGTCCCACTAGACCCGTGCTAAAATTGACCCTCTGACAATCTGTTAACTTCAAAATGGTTAAATCATAAAATCTCTAGATAATATCCTAATATCAACAGCAGGGGCGACTAAAGAAAAAAGAAAAGAACAGCAGTGCCCAACCTGCAAGATCACACTGGTTATTTACGCACTTTCTATTATCCTTATGTGTATTAACTTAAATCAGTGGCATAAAATCATACCTCAGCCTCAAATCTATCCTTGTCAACAACAGAGTAATATAACGGGTAAACACAAATTTGCCAGACTCCCTTAAAATTGTCACTGGTTATCTTAAAAAACATTTATCAATGAGAAAGTATTTGTTGCCTTTAACCCCGAACTTAAAGCAGTTACATTATGGCAGTATGCAATGTATTTAAAAAGAACAAAATAATCAAATATTCAAAAGGTAAGAAAGCATTATGCGATCTAAGCCAGATAGCGCCATAAACTCCGGGCGGTGCGGAAAGAAGAAAAAAGTGTTCAAGTTCGTATGCATGAAGTGTGTTGCCTTTAAGCCATACATTTGAATGTGCTTTTATTTTTAAAGACCTTTTATTTTGAAATGGGTTAATCTTGTTTAGGAAGTTACAGGTTCACAGATTATTTCCTGTTAGTAGTTTGAGGGATCCAGCTGAATCTGCACACCTGTGTTTCTGTGTTCATCTCGCGTAATCCAAACTGTAGTCCGATTCCTCTGGGGGCATCCTGAAAGTCAGGCGCCTTGGTTAGTCCAGCTTCAAGTGTTTTTGGATAGCAGGTTGTTGGAGATGTAATCCTTAGCCTCAGATGGATCCAAGAAGCTGGCTCTCTTCCCGTCTGGAGTGGTGCTCCTCAATTCAGCCGGGTACCACAGGCCTTATTGTACTCCGTTACAGCCTCGCAACATTAATCTGACATCCTGGAAGGCGGCCTGGCGTTTGGAGACCGCCTGGATGTAGTCCGGTAGAATACGGATCTTATCCCCATCCGCGGTCTCTGCTGCCTTCTGTAGGATCGCCTCTTTTTCTTCGAAATAGTGACATTTTATCGCAAAAGCTCTGGGTGGTTGATCATCTCCTGGCCTCTGGGGTAGCGCCCGATGTGCCCGGTCCAGCAGTGGAGGTTTATCCAGACCGAGTGCCTCTTTCAGCATCTCCGAGATGAAGTCGGTTGTGATGGCTTGTGATGGCTTGTAGGACGGCTTGTTGTCCGGAGTCATCGTTGGATAGAGCCGACAAGGCCGCCTTGGTGCAGCAGGTGTTAGCATTCGTCGCCATTTTGCTCTGTGCTTGCAGTCTGGACATTGCATGGAGAAATATGCTACAGCCCACTTTAATACTGGTTATGAAATAAACTGGGGGGGGCTAGGTAACCTATTCCTAAAATTCACTCACTCAAAGCGGGGTTGGGAGAAACAGAAAACGTGTAAAAAATATAGGTCTAGTGGGGAGCTCAGAGACATATGTCCTCACATGGCGCTGCTCAGACCGGAAGTCACTAATCCTAACAATCCTAACAAGTTTCTACAACCTCGCAAGACTTTAAAAGTTTTGTGTCATTCGGCCAGTACTAAATCTTTCTAAGATATCTTGCAAAGCCAAAAACACCAGAGTAGTTTGTTTTTTTGCCATCAACCTGCCTGAGAGAGATCCATTCAGACGGCATGTGGGACAGGGCGTGAGAAGAGAAGAGTTCCCTCAGGGACAACACCACCCAGAGAATTTGAAAGATTAAAAAAAATTCTAAGTATATAATTAGGTCTCAAAATCATGGAAAAACAAGCACTTCTCTCTGCTGTGAAACGCTGGGGGCGTGTCAGTTAGAGGCGCTGAAACCACGCCCACGCACTAGAGGGGAGCCCTCTGTGTACTGCACAAGGACGTAACCTAAAGCAACAATGGAAGCTAGTGCTAGCAGCATCATCTGAAGGACCCAGCACTACCTGTTTGAGCCATCAGAGCCAGAAACTGACTCTGAGTCAGACACTGATAGTGCTCAGCCTCGTTCCTCACAGTCTCCATCAGAATGGTGATTTATTTCCCATTAATTTAAACCCCAGTCTACATATTATTCCTTGTCATAGCTATATTGGTGCACATAAAATATTACCTGTGGATTATCATTGTGCTGTCAGATGGACTCCTTTCAGGATTGACACCATCAGCAAAATGCATTTAATTAAACGAATACAATTTTTATAAAATAAGCACACACTTACACTGGCGGGCACATAATGCTGATGGCGGAGATGAGAGCACCTGCTGTCGGCGGACGTAGAGGATCGGTGGCGGGCACACCGATCTTCTCTGTCCCCGGCTTGCATCCTCCCGTCCCACCGACAGCGGCTGCTACCATCACGGCCACCGGCATTACGTGCCCGCCACCGATCCTCTCCGTCCCGCCGACAGCGGCTGCTACCATCACGGCCACCGCCATTACGTGCCTGCCACCGATCCTGTCCGTCCCGCCGACAGGATAGGATCGGTGGCGGGCACCATTATGTGCCCGCCACCGATCTTCTCCGTCCCCGGCTTGCATCCTCCCGTCCCGCCGACAGCGGCTGCTACCATCACGGCCACCGGCATTACGTGCCCGCCACCGATCCTCTTCGTCCCGCCAACAGCGGCTGCTACCATCACGGCCACCGGCTGTTGAACTCTCCACAGTAGCTCCTCTTGACAACATCGATCCACCATTTCCTTACGTTGTCTTAAATAGGCTAACTGAGCCGTTACCCTGGCCTGCACACTGTGGCATCCAGGAAAGATGCATGAGCTACGTGGAGGAGACATGACTGTTTAGCTAGCTGCAAACTATCATAAGCGGTGCTATCCGAGACTCGAGCTAGTGGAAAACCACCGAAGCTAATGCACTGAACGTATTTATACCGCTTCCGCAGCAGGGCGGGGTTTATGCTAATAACGCGGCTATGATTTCTGACCCGCCCATTAAATCCTGAACACAGAAATGTTGAAACACAGTTAGGCAGCCTAGCTCCATAATTAAATTCTAAATGGTTGAATGGCTTTTTACATGTTTTAAGGAAATACATTTATGACCTATTTAATGTGTTTAGAAGAAAATGGCTGAATTTGCTTTACACGGACTTTAAGGAGGTTTCCGACCATCGCATCTAATGTTGTGAGTTTCAACCGAGCTCAACTCCTGCCCGGCCTTCGCAGCTTAAAGTAGGCATGAACCAGCTTCTTAAACTGCTCATGACTGGGTTGATGTCAAATAATATAACATAACAATAATAATAATCTAGCTATATATATATATATATATATACATATATATATAAACATAAAATGGCCAGGACAACCAGGATAACCCTAAACGTCAAGGAGGAAATTCATATCTGACAATAGGAACCATCTTTGAACAGAGCCTTGTAATAGCATCTTTGCCCATAAACCACCATCATTCATTCTGATCAAAGCAAGACGAACAAGATGAAAAACAGACTTTTGTTGTCAATTAATTTCAGTCTGATATTTGATTTATTTAACAGGAAAAAGAAAAAACTTAGTGACACTAAAGATGCCAAACGTGCCAAAGTGTCAGTTTTTGCGTCTTGTTAGCACTTGACTGACAGGGTCAGAATAAATTATGTCCAAAGGTCACAGCCTTAATTTTTAAAGCACTGTGAGGACACTTGTGAGGACACAAAAAAAAGCAAATTACCATTTTTATGTACTGAGCCAATCACAGCACATTCATCACAAACAACCTACTCTATTGTTGTTGAGTCTTACTATTGAGCAAAGAAAATTAAACAAACACACACAAAACACCATCAAACATCAAATTAAGAGTTTAGCTTGCTTCTAACAAAAACCCCTGAGATGTAATTATTTCAGTGATCTATACATGTTTCCTTTTCTCCTGTCATTTACTTATTAAGTTAAGAGACAAGTTCTTGATTTCATAGAACACTCAACTTACCCAGTCGTAGAGAGTGAAAAGATTGAATCAGAGTTTGTGATTAAGTGTGAGGCATTCATAACAAGCTGCAGGAGAAACAACCTGAAAACATGATGAATTATTTATTTTCCAAAATCATTCAGTCTGTGAAAATAAAAGTCTTCTTTTGTCTAACAAGGAAATGAAGGTCACATCTGTTCAACAAGAAATGGCTTTTTTTCCGCGTCTCTCCACCATAAAAACACCCAATTAGAGTTCTGTATTTAGTAGTCGACCCCTCATAACCTGCGAAAAGTGCTTGTAACAGGTAAAAGACAAATCTTTTGAAACGTACAGGTATGTAAGGCAGGTTAAATTAATTCTCTTCACACTCTTCAAAGTAAAACATAAAAAATATAGGCTTTTTAAGATATGATGTGTAACATTTATGCAATTGATTGCCTAAAAATGACTTGACCTTTGTATATATTTTGTTGAGCTCTATCCTTAGCTTTATCCTGAATGTTTTAAAAACAATGTTCAAACCCAGAGAGCTCCACAAGTTTATTCAAGGTAACGGTGCATTTTATTTGGTCGCCTGTTGCTATAACTGCCATGACAGAGTCAGAGAGTAACCTCAGGATCACTTGTGTTTATTTGCGTCACTTGCCAGTGTTTATTAACCCCAAACAGTTGCTGTAAATTGCCGTAGACTGCTCACGCTACAAGCTGACGCTGAGCTACTGACTCGGAAGGTGTCATGGTGGAATAAAATGCACTATGTCAGACATTTAATCTTCAAGATAACAACAAAGGACAACATATATGAGTATGAGAGAGAGAGAGAGACTGGCACAGTGTGGATGTAATTATTTTCTGCTCTCCTTGTGGATTTAGCTACAAAAAACTATTCATGTCATTGCAAGTCAACCTGCACAGGAGATGATGGAGAATGACTGAGACCCAGATATTAACCTAGACCCACAGTCACCGCATACTCCACTAGCCGAAGTAAGGAGGAGCAGCTACACTTTGCAAGCAGCTGAGATGTTGGCCCACCGGGCTTGAGAATGCAGTCACACACTGAGGAGGGGACATATGATGTTTTATCCTGTTGCCACTTATTCTGCCATGCATTTTAAAAGTACATTTTACTGGGGATGTTTGTCAGAAGTATATGTATCAGTATGAAGTTGTGAGATGGACTTCAGCTGTGTGGCTCTTCCCAGCCAATGACTGTGAGAGTGCACCTTATAAAAGGCAGGCAGAAGGCACCTGGTTGTCCTCTTGCCTGACGGATCCTGGGTCACGTCACTTCCTGACGCCCTCCACTTCTGCATTCATTTGGTGGCACGTAGGCTGGCGGTGGCGACTGCAGTCTGTTATTATGCTGTCCATCCAGTTGTTCATGCTGGTTATTTTATTTCAGAGGCTCGCTTGGGTGTTGCCGCTGGCTGCACACTGCTTGCTGCTGGCTGCATGCTGCTCACCGCTCGCTGCTCACCGCTTGCTGTGTGCTGCTCGCTGTCCGCTGCTGGTCGCCCTCAGGTAGCCGAGCGCTTCACTCTGCGCCGTGCCGATCGGGATTGCCTGACCGGTATGTAGCACAGTGATCGTAGCTTCCTCCTCCAGCCATCAGTAAGTTACTAACATCTGTTGTTTTATTGTAGAGTAAAGATACCTGTGTAGCAGCACCCGCTAACCCGTCTGCAGGAAACCACTGCTGCTTTGCTTGGCTTGGCTTTGCTTTACTTTGGTTCAACTTTTGCTTTGGTTTGCTGCTGCTGGGCTTCGCTTCGCCGAGCTGCTTTTCTTTCCACTGCTCGCCTACAGACTGTTATTTGTAACCGCTACTGTGGTAAGCTACTCCAACGTTGTCTGTCTGGCTCCTGGCTGCTCACTGCAGTTGGCTAAGCTCAGCTCTTTCGGCCAGGTTGTGTTGCTGTTTGTGTTCGGACCTGCCGCCTCTTAGTGTGTGTGTGTGTGTGTGTGTGTGTGTGTGTGTGTGTGAGAACAGTGGGAACATTTATTTTATTTTCTGTACGATTAGTTGCTCTTTATGGTATTTTCTGTTTCTGTTGTAACAATTGCTTTCACTGCAACCTGTAATTTTGACTCTTATGTTGACTTTACAGTTATTCTGGTTGCAGGTAAATTTCATTTGTGATTATGAGAGAATTTGAGATAATGTTAATTCTATTTGATTTGCTATTGTGTTAGAAGAAATCAAGGAATTAGATATACAAAATCTCTGTGTTTTGTGATTAGTTGCATTTAATTTCTTTTGTGTCTCACGTGTTGTCCTCTGACTCCCCCATTCAGGTGCTGAGCCTAGGGTGGCGGATTGGTGTCCCGATGGCGGTGTCCCTCTTGTGTTTGCACCTTTTGGGTTTTTGTTTCACTTTCATTTACTGCATGTGTGGTGTTCCTGGGATCCCCTTTTTGTTTTGGACTCATCTGCCCAGTAAGCCTCAGCCCTGATTGGTTCCCCTTTTTGCCTGAGTGAGTGACTTCTTAATAGTGTTGTTTTAAAGATCTTGAATTATAATTAATAAAATAACAATCTTTTTGTACCCAGAAATGCTGTCTCTGCCTCCAGTGTAAAACGAACCTGAGTGCCTTCTTTAGTTAGTAATAATAGTCTTCTAAAAAGGGTCCCTGGGTGAGACCCCCAGGGTGGCGTTGTTTGGCGTGAAAATTTATTCTTAATCAAGTGCTGCCCAAAGCACGACCCTCATGCCACCACATATAGAAGTGTACTAGACCAGCCAAACAGGTGATCTGTTAGAATGTGTCACTAATTAACCTCTATTAAAGTCTAATAAGGGTCTATCAGGTTGGAAATGTGACGTTCTCTGTTTTACTTTGCAGTATGATTCTCTTGTAATGTGTTGCTTATTAACCTCTAAGAATGTCTAACAGAGGCAGAGCTGCTTCAGGGAGAGGGGGGGTGATCACCCCAGGGTCCACATCCCTTAGGGTACCCCGCTTCATCATCGCAATGTATTGCCTAGCCAGGCTTTTGTGTCAGTAGTAAAGGAAAGGATGCAAACCATTCAACACAGTGTGTAGACAGCAGTAGTGATGAAATGCAACATCCCCTTTACTCATGGTTCATACTACAAAGCAACAGAAGATAATAATTTCCAGGATATATCACCATGGTCTGAACAGACTTAAGTGTTGCAAACAATAATGAATGGTAAAATTTTTATTTTGAAACATAAACAGCAAACTTCGCAAAGTACCTTGTCAAGCACTGGACCTGATGGGAAATATGGGACGATGCCCAATGACAATTGGCTGAGTGAATGATATGGTTACCATTGGTCAGTGGAATGCTGGAGTCCATTAAAGCGCAAGGAGCGAGAAAACAGGAAGAATTTAATTACATCCTGTGCTCCTCTGACATCTTACTTCTTGTCTTGCTCGTCTTTGCAACACAACAGTATCCATGATGATGGTGGAACTACAGATGATCTATCTGTTGCTGATGCTATCGCCACTAGCCTGACAGTGGCTAACAAGGCTAATCAAAGCACACCAGAGGAGGAGGACCACCGCCAGCAACTGGGGAGCACCTGCATGAAAAGTGATGAGGTGGAGGACACCTGTCCAGCCTTGGATTCTTCCAGCAGCAGTGGCAACACAGGACATGGCCACCACCCCACCAACATTTTGTCCCCAGATGAGTATCTAACTGACCCATACCTTTGTCAAAACAGGCCTCTCACGACTGTGATCACGACTGTGATCATGAAGTGGCGGCACCAAGTTGTTTTATGATCTTCACAAAATAAATCACTCAAGGACCTTGGTCTCAATGGTAAACACATGAGGGGGCAAGCATATGATGGGGCTAGGACGGTGTCCGGCCAGTTAACAATCTGATAAGGCATTTCATGTTCACTGCTGCACACACAATCTTAATCTAATTCCTATGGATGCTGCCTGTTCTTTGTGTAGTAAAAAAGTTAATTTTGGCACACTTGAATCCTTGTACTGCTTTTTAACTCTGAGCCTTCCAAGTTTTCAAATACTAGAAGAGGAACAGGATAACCTGCAACTGGAAACTGTCCTAACACTTAAGAGCCTGTCCGACACAAGGTGGGCCTCCAGGAAGCAGGCCACAGAAGTGGTAATATAGAGCCTGCCCACAATTCTCAAAGCCCTGCACCGTATCAAGAACCATAACCACAGCAGGCCTGAGGCGGTCTCTAAAGCCAAGGGCCTGCTGTCAAAACTTAGCACATTTGAGTTTAAATTCATGTTGGTGTTTTGGAGCGATTTATTGAAGAGGACATGCATCCTGTTTAATTTTCTCCAAAAAGAGTCACTCGATGTCAATACTGCTGTAGATCTCATTGACACCACTTTAACTCAGATCTGAGAATTAGAACAGATGAAGCATTTGACACAATGGAAAGCAACACAAAAAAGATGGCCAGGGGGAGAGAGTCCTCAAGAGGAAAAGGCATTTTGACGAGGATGTGGAGGATGACTCGATTCAGGACATTAGAAGTCGCTTTAAACTGAGGTCTATTTTTACATCCTCAATATTTTTCTGGGACAGTTTGAGAATTGATTTTATGACTTCAAAGAAATGGCCAAACTGTTTACAGCTCTCAACCCAAAGCACTTTGAGCGCACTGATGCTGAAGAGAAAATGCTGGAGCTTGCAAGTTTCTATTCAGAGGACATCTCCAAGCCAGAAGAAGTTGCGGATGAGTTTTGGTCTTTCTATACGTTGTATTCTGAGTTAGCCATGGATGTTAGCAATGAGGAAGGGCGGGACTGTATCAGTACTAACAACATGGATCAAGAAAATCACCAGCTGATCATTCTTCACCGGATTTACAAAACTATTCCCATCAGCAGCAGCAGGTAACGAACAAAGTTTCAGCTGTCTGACCCAAAGATTCCACGGGATGCTTGTGTGTTGCGTTCCCGCTCCGGTACTGTTTTGTAGTTGGAGTTGCGAGACCGAGGAGTTCCCGCGACAATTACATAATCACGCGCAACCGCAGTTATAGGTATATGTTTTAAACACAACAACACAAAGTGTTCCCAACCAAAGGATTAGAAGAAGTGCTTGTATTTGTCTCTTTTATGAGATTTTTGTGCTGGCATCAACTGGTGTTTTATTTTGAAAATGAACCGGATGTTATGATGTTGTTTCAGTGTCTGACTTCCTGTCTGCTCTGTGCTGAATTCGGCAGAAATATAAGTCCTGCATATCTGCTCTTGAGGGCTCCGGACTGCTGGAGCTGGGACAGAGCAGATACGCAATGCAGCGGAGCCAGTGGAAGTTAACACATGTGCATGTTTGGAAATTTGGACCCATGGATGACTGCGGTCTCACAGTTCAGGATGTGTGGTTCACTGTCTGTAAGGAACTATCTGTATCTCCACATAGAGCTAATGCTGATAATTCTGTTCACTTTACACAAACTCATTACCAAAGTCTGGAAAACGCAAAGAGCTACAAATGTAATGAGTTCTTTAATGGGGGATAATTTAATGAATAAGCTTTATCCTCATGCAGCATACACTGCACAAAATCATAGTGTTAACACACAAGAAATTAGTTGACTTAACCTATTATATCATCTATACTAGGCAGGAGATAAGTAAAAACAAAAAGTGGTTCATGCTATAAACTTTTTAATGATGATGTAATGAAGGCATTACAAAAGCAGAGGGTTTGTTTTAGTTAAATGTTACTCATCAGTTAATTTACATATCAGATGGTCCACTAGGTATTTGAGTCAATCAAGTGATTACGATGACTCTTTATTGCTTCAAAACCTGATCAGATGTAAATTGCTGTTTAGAAAACTCTCCCTGAAGATGTATTTAATGATGTTGCATCTGAGAATTCAGGGTCTCATTCGCTGAAAAATCATTGCACTTATTAAAAAATGTAATACATAAATGGAGTATGGGGTGTTTTGAATAAAGGTTGTCATCATCTCGCCAGCAGAGCTAAACAGCTCTATATATACAACTTGTTACATGACATGCCCGTGTCCACTTAGCATTTTTTTCTGGCACAAATGCCCTGGCGGTGCGCTTGGCAGCACTCAGATGAAGCGCTAGTGCGCTGAGAGAAAAAGATGTTGACCGATGGTTTTGATTGACGTCAGCTCACACTATGTTAACAGAGGGCTGACAACACCAGCTAATAACGACTACACTATATGACATGACATGCCCACATACATTCCTTTCATTCACTCCGTGTGCCAGGGCCGAAGGGCTGTACTGCACCTGACCTATACACGCAATAAATATGTTTGCGTATGTAGGAGACGCAAGTCAGTCTCTGGGTTGTTGCGCTGCTAAAGATTGTGTAATGACAAGATTTTGTAATTCCTTATGTAGCAGTATGAAGTTGTGTATGGTGGATTTCAGCTGTGTGGCTCTTCCCAGCCAATCGCTGTGAGAGAGCACCTTATAAAGACAGGCAAAAGGCACCTGGTTGTCCTCTTGCTTGACGGAGCCTGGGTCACGTCACTTCCTGACACCCTCCACTTCCTCTTTCACTCGGTGGCAGGTAGGCTGGCGGCGGCGACTGCAGTCTGGTCTCACGCTGTCCATCCAGTTGTTCATTCTGGTTATTTTTTTTCAGAGGCTCGCTTGGGTGTTGCTGCTGGCTGCATGCTGCTCACCGCTCACTGTGTGCTGCTCGCTGTCCGCTACTCGCTGTCCGCTGCTGGTCGCCCTCGTGTAGCTGATCGCTTCGCTCCACGCCGTGCCGACCGGGATTGCCTGACGTAGCACAGTGACCTTAGCTTCCTCCTCCAGCCATTTGTAAGTTGCTCATATCTGTTCTTTTATTGTAGGGTAAAGACACCTGTGTAGCGGCACATCAACCGCTAACCTCTCTGCAGGAAGTCACTGCTGCGTTGCCTCGCTGCTTTGCTGCTTCGTATCATTGCTATTGATTTGTCTTATTGCTTGGCTTCACACGGCTTCGCCTCCAGACTTTTATCTGAACACGCTGTCGCGGTGCTCTAACGTTGTCTGCCTGCCTCCCAGCTGCTCACTACAGCTGGCTAAGCAATAGCTTCTGCTCCTTCGTCCAGGTCCGGTTTTAGCGTTGCCGTGGCTGAATTGTCGCTCGGCAACGCCGTATTGTTGTGTATTGTTAACCTGTCACCAGTGAGAAAGTTTATTTTCTTTTCTTCGTGATTAGTTGCTCTTTATGGCATTTTCTTTATTTTTCTTTTGTAACAATTGGTTTCACTGCAATCTGTAATTTTGACTATTAAGTTTGCTTTACGGTTATTTTGGTCTTTGCGGGTTGCAGGTAAATTTCATTTGTGGTTATGTAGATTTTGTTAATTCTATTTGATTTGCTATTGTGTTAATTATTGGAGATTTCATGTATTTAATTTCTTGATTTCTTATGTGTGTTTTGTGATTAGTTGCATCTAATTTCTTTTGTTTCTCACCTGCTGTCCTCTGACTCCCCCCCCCCCTTATTGTTATATACTTAATTTGAAGACATTAATTACATAAAAAAGAATGTGTTAAAAATAATAACGCAGATTAACTGGACTCTATGACATCCCTTGACCTTACATCACTGTGCACATTCCACAGTATCTGTAAAAACAATGGAGGCAGATAACTAAACGCTGCTCAGCATACTGAATGGAAAAGTCCCACTCCGGCCAGAGTTTCTGTCAAAGGGTTAACATTCTTTCTCAGACCAAGAATGGGCTGTGGTTAATAGTCAGATGTTACGCCATCGCTACCGGACGCTGTCATTTCAGCATGATTAACATCATTAGCATGGATAGCAACAGCATGGATATAAGCACGGATACAAATAGATACAAATGGATATTAGCAGGGATAGTGAAAGCTGTTACTCAAACATTAGGTCTTCTTATATACTAAGCAGCTGCAGATTTTAATCATGGTCAAACCGTAGCCTGTACTGTACATTTACTGCCACTAGACGAGAGGGCTCATTCTTGGAGTAGATAGATGGCACCGAACAAGTGGCAGCTAGTTACAGAAGCATAGTGTGTTTCTGTACTCTTTTCGTGTTTTTTTCTCTGCTAGTCTCAGTAGGAAGTGTGCATCTGTGGAGGTACAACTCGTGAGACTATGTATTTGTCTATTTTTCTTTCTGGGACTATTTAAGTTGGCATCAGCGGACCATTTCAGCGATGGCCCCACAGTTTACACTCGGGAGCAGCTGTTAGCACTGTGCAACATGAAGGTACTCCCCATAGAAAGACCGGAGATCCCCAGGGAATTAAGGAAAGGAGAAGGGGATGCAGAGCTGGAACGAAGCGCCGGGAGAAGAAAAGACAGTATAAACCGTGTATACCGTCTGTTATTATGGGAAATGTAAGATCTCTCCCTAATAAGATGGAGGAGCTAACGGCGCTAACCAGGCTGCAGAGGGAGTACCAGGAATGTAGCCTTATGTGCTTCACAGAAACTTGGCTAAATGAACTCTCACCGGACTCACATGTCACTTTGGGCGGATTTCAACTCGTGAGGAGAGCGGTAAGAGTTTAAGGAGGGGGCATAGCGATGTTTGTGAATGACAGATGGTGTAACCCAGGACACATCAGGGTGAAGGAACAGTACTGCAGTAGAGACATTGAACTGCTAGCAGTTAGCGTTCGGCCATATTACCTCCCGAGGGAATTCTCGCACGTTATCGCGGTAACTGTGTACATTCCCCCATCGGCCGATGCGCCTGCAGCCTGTGAGATCTTACACACTGTTGTATCACAGCTTCAGACATCGCACCCCCAGTCCCTCCTCCTCATCTCTGGTGACTTTAATCATGCTTCCCTGTCTTCCACTCTCCCTACCTTCACCCAGTATGTGAAGTGCCACACCAGAGACAATAGAACTTTGGATCTAATGTATGTGAACACCAAGGACGCATAC
The DNA here is from genome assembly GCF_965226575.1 of Pagrus pagrus. NCBI lineage: Eukaryota > Metazoa > Chordata > Actinopteri > Spariformes > Sparidae > Pagrus > Pagrus pagrus. Next base: position 27,072,593 of record NC_140203.1, read on the forward strand.
ACCTCTTCACCCCTCCCCCCACTGGACCGCTCTGACCACAACCTGGTTCATCTGTCCCCTGCATACATACCAATGGTGAACAAACAACCACCCACCAAAAAGTATGTAAGGAGCTGGTCTAAGTATTGCACTGAGGGACTGTTTCGACACCACAGACTGGGTTGTGTTGTGTGAACCTCACGGGGCTGACATCAACAGTCTGACATCCTGCATCACGGACTACATACATTTATGCGTGGAAAACACTGTGCCTGCCAGGAAGGTAAGGTGTTTCCCCAACAATAAAGCCTGGGTGACCCCAGAGCTAAAAGCCCTGCTTAATGAAAAGAAGAGGGTTTTCAAATCTGGGGACAAGGAGGAGCTGAGGAGAGTGCAGAAGGAGCTGAAAGGGGGGATAAGGAGAGGCAAAGACAGCTACAGGAGGTAGCTGGAGAAGCACCTCAAGGGGCAACACCAGAGCGGTCTGGAGAGGCCTGAAAACCATCTCTGGCACACAAAGGACAGCGGGAGGGGCCCTGAATATGGAGACCAGGACTGGGCAAACGAGTTGAATCTGTTTTTTAACAGATTCGACTGTGCCACTTCTCCCTCCCCCACTCACCAGAGCTCAGACCTTACTGTGCTGTCACACCACCCCCCCGCCTCTCCCTCCAGTACACCTCTGACACCCCCACACCACGCCACCACCCTCCACTCCCTGCCTGAACGATCCACCCCCCCCCCCCCCGACCTCTCTCAACAGGAGTCACTCCATGGCCCCACCAACACCCCCAGCCTCTCCATAACAGCTGAGGAATGAGCTGAGGAGGACTAAGGCGAGGAAGGCTACTGGCCCTGATGGCATCAACTCCAGACTGCTGACGGACTGTGCAGATCAGCTCTGTGGAGTACTGCACATTTTCACAGCAGACGTATGTGAGGCTCCGCGACTGTGTGTCTGATGTGGTAGTCTGCAGCACGGGAGCTCCACAGGGTACAGTGCTCTCTCCTTTTCTCTTCACACTCTACACATCAGACTTCAGTTACAACACGGACAGCTGCCACCTCCAGAAGTTCTCTGAAGATACAGCCATCACTGCACATGTGGCAGAGGGGAACAATCTGGAGTATAGGAAGGTCATCACCAACTTTGTTGCCTGGTGTGAACTGAACCACCTGGGCATCAACGCCAGCAAGACAAAGCAGGTGGTGATCGATTTCAGGATGAAGGCTCCTCAAACCGCACTGGTGAACATCCAGAGTTTGGACATTGAGATTGTGGAGGAGTACAAATACCTGTGTGATCACATAAACAACAAACTGGACAAACAACACAGATGTCCTGTACAAGAAGGGCCAAAGTCGTCTCCATCTGCTTAGGAGACTGAGGTCCTTTGGTGTGTGCAGGACACTGTTAAAAACTTTTTATGACTCTATGGTAGCATCTGCTATCTTCTACACTGTGGTCTACTGGGGCTGTGGAAGCTCAGAGAGGGACAGGAAGAGACTCAATAAGCTGGTCAAAAGGGCTGGCTCAGTCTTGGACTGTCCTCTGGACTCCATTGAGGAGGTGGGTGAGAGGAGGATGTTAGCCAAGCTGACATCAATTATGGACAACCCCTCTCACCCCCTACATGAGACTGTGGGGGCCTTAAGCAGCTCCTTCAGCAACAGACTGCTTCACCCACTGTGTAAAAAGGAACACTACCACAGGTCATTCATTCCATCTGCTGTCAGACTGTTCAACACCAATACCCTTAATGTAGCACCATAAGCACCTACTTATCTTGCACTACTTACCACTTCTACCCCGCCATCTTGTGCAATTATCCTGTGCAATAATACCTTTTTTTTCCTTTTTTTTTTACATATTTATATTTTCTTTCTCTCATCTAAATCCTTTTTAGTATTTTTAAGTCTACTTGTTTAATGTCCCTTGTACTTATTGTATGTCTGTCTACCTGCTCTTGTACTTATTGTATGTCTGTCTACCTGCTACTGTCACAAGTAAATTTCCCCGATGTGGGATGAATAAAAGTCTAAAGTCTAAAGTCTATGTCTAGACAACCTCTGTGCTAAACATTCCGTCAGCACCGGTGGCTAGCAGCTGTCTGCTCTGAGCTCAGCCACCGACCATTGCTTTCCGCTCGCTCACTACAAACTACAAACTACAAACTGCCCTGTTCTTAAAAGAACCATGCCACTCTTATAGCACTAGAAGTCAAGTTTGGTGGATGACATAAAAGTCCTAGATTCTACTGTAGATCATTCCAATTTAGCGACAGCTTAATTTTTCTGAAGTTTAAGCACAAAATTAAGTTATTTGTCAAAAATTATAAAACATTGTTGGGAAAGATCATAAAATACCTAAACACACTGTAGTGGTACTTCAAAAAAATGCCGATATGGAGCTGTTTACAGGAGCACTAGTTTGTGCAGCAAGGAATTTTCTAACCATTGGAGTACTTCAAGTTTAAATTATCACCTCCTTTTAAGGTTTAGTGTCCATTCATTCATTGATTCACTCATCTAACAAAATACATTTGCAGTGAAACATTTTTAAATGCTGACAACAAATATTGACATATGCGATTCATTTGGATTAATAATTTAATTGGAGGATTTGGGAAATTATCACCAGGAACATGAATTATATTATGAGATAGTTCACCCTCCATTCATTGAAACCAATTCCTGATACCAATTATCTGTGTTAGCCAGACTGTGGGATAAAGTTGGCCAGTTTGAAGCCAGAATCAATACTCTGAGGTGTTATCAGTTTATTAGCAGCGGTGGTGTGCCAGTGACTCCCCTGATAAGATTGTAATGTAGCTGCAGTCCAAACAGCAGCTAAATAGACTGAACAAGCTGCTGTTTGTGTCTGTCTGCTGGAAGTCGGATCGTATCTGCAAAACAAAGAGCAGCAGTGAGACGGCAAACAGAGAGAGAGGAGAGTAGAGGGGTTGAAATCAATGCTGCTTAGCCAGGGATGGAGCGATTGGATAGAGAGGTACAGACGGAAGGAATGTGAGAGGTACAGAAATTAAAAGAGGGAAAGGAGGAACAGAGTTTTGTACTGCTGCCACTGCAATCAAGACCCCCCCAAAAATATAACTCTGTCGGGGCCCATTTTGGACATCTTGTTGAATGCATCTTTCCTGAACTTTAACCAACGGACTTGGGCTGCCTCAAGCCTAATTTTTTGTTTTTCGGGGGGAATATCTGGCATTGGGATCCATTTAGGACTAAACAGCATGGGGACACTAATAGGATGTGCTGGTGATGAGTGGTGTACAGCAAATCATGCATCATAATCCTTCCAAAATATACATGTATATTACATGTACTACAAGGAACCTTGAAATGGTTATGAAACTGTGTCAGTTTAATACTGATGTCTATATGTCCTACATAAGCAAAGGAGATCATTGGCATTTATTTGTTTTAGAAATTCTTAACCATTGTGTGGTGTTCATGCTTTTGTTACCTAGCGATTGTTGGAGGATCTAGTGGACCCACCGCATTATTGGGTTTTTAATGCCTGTCACAAAGATAGATTCCAACATATCCTGTTTGAATAAATCATAAAATGTAACTATTTTTTATAGTGGTGTGCAGAGGTTGAATTGAGATGTCTCACAGCCTGAGGAAAGAAGCTCCTCTGTTATCCGGTGACTCTGGTACTTTGTATCACCATCAGAATATTACAGTTATAAATCATCCGTAGCCACAACTACTTACCTCATCACCATACATCCTGAAAACATTCGTGTCTAAAAAGAAAAAATGTGTTAATTGTGTATGTTGCCTCTTTCTTTCACTGGCTTTCAAAACCAAAGCACATGCTAACCAGATCAAGATTTTTACCACAGTACTGTAAGTGGTGGTGCTCAAACTACTTTTGTCCGACAGGGGCCGCCAGAATCAACAAAAATTAAAGTTCCTTCTAGCAGTTTTAAGTTAAACATGATACTTAATTACTCACTGTAATTCTTGTTTTGATGCAATTTGTGTATCATTTTACAAATGTTTAACTTTAACAAAAAGCCACTAACACTGTTAAATATATTTCCTGGAAATAATTGAAGTATTGAAATCAATAAAAAATCAATCAATACAGGCAAGAAAATGATCTGGCTGATCCTGGTGCAGGAACAAATGAGGACCTAAATGGTCTCTTTGGTATTCTTTGTTGTACTGTTTGGTATGCAGTGTATTTGTCAGCACGCATGTACAAGAGCAGATATCAGCAGCAGCTGAGTCAAGTCCATCAGAGTTGAGTATATGGGCTCACAATACTGAATGATCTTAGCAAAGAGCAGATACAGTCACAAAATCAACTGCAGACTGCTACTGCGTTTTGGAGTATTTTCTTGAAGCGGTACGCAACAAGGAAGACATGGTGCATACTGAACTTGATAAAGTATTACTTGAAAAGATGAGTTAGTCCATCCTTTCTCAGCACTAAGAAAGTAAACCCCAGGCTTCAGTGTCAAAATCATGAGGTTTCTTCTTCCACCATCCACCCCAACATCTACCAGACTAATTCTGGCATGTAGCTTTCAAAGAATATTGAAAATATGAACTCATGAGATGGAAGGAGTAGAATTGACTCCAATGGAGAGTGGTGGCACTATTAAAAGTCTATACAAGGCATGCAAATCAAATATAGACTTATCCTCGCTCAATGACTAATGCTGCCACTGGTCGCCAAAACATTTATTGCAGGACTGTATGATATTCTCATATACTTCCAGCCACTGGTAGTGGGAGAAAGAGAGAAATGCTGCTGGAAACAAGGTTGATAAAAGTACTGAAACTGAACCACACTCTAAATGTGTGTGCAGTAAAACCAATACTAGGAGCTAAAAGAGGCAAAAAAATAAGCTCAATAAAGTTGCAGGGTTGGTGAGAATCCTGTGTATTTAGAACTATCAAACACCTTTCACATTAGTCATTAGATTCACTATAACAAGGAATGGAGGTGTGATATATTATTATTTAGTCAGTTTTTTCCCCTAGTAGGGTCCAAAAGTTTCGGACCAAAGTGCTTCTACTTTGCATTTGTTTCAAATATAATACTTTTTTTTCAATACAAATGATGATATCAGAATATCTTTTGTTTTTTTGGTACGTCCCCCTTTTGCCTTAATGACAGCATTCAGCATCTGAGCTGGCATGGACCTTAAACACACCTCAAATCCTTCTCTGACATAACAAGAGGCTATATGGAACACTATCAGATCATGTTAGTCAGTCAGCAGGTTTTACACCAACTTGTGGAGTCCATTACAGCTCGAGCGCAGGCTGTCATTAAAGCAATCCAGTCCTTTTGAGTGGTAATTACTGAATTGAATTATTAGTTTTTAAACATGTTGTGTCTGAGTAGAAGAATCACCACCTGGTGAAGGGGTCTGTTTGTACCTGTGATCCTGGGAGCTATGTTGTTGGGGGCAATAGCTCATGGTAGGGTCTCCCAAGGCAAAAAGGGTCTCAGGGAAGGGACCAGACTAAGAGTAATTCAAGAAGACCCTATGATTTGGCACTCATAGGGACAGAGTACCTCGCCCGGTAAGGGGACACCAGGGCCCCTCTTGGAGACGGACCTGGGAGGGGAGCTTGCCGGTGAGCATTTGGTGGCCGGGCTTAGCCCGAAATGGCAACTTTGGACCATCCCCCTGTGGGCTCACCACCCGCAGGGGAGAGAGATGGGGTCGGCAGGGGATGCTGCCATCTGCTCCAACTCACTAAACCCAAAGGAGTAGTGAGGGTGAACTAGGAACATCTTGTTGGGCTGTCTTGTCTTTTCATTGTCGCATGGAAGTCGGGGTGAGTACCTATGGAGTGGCAGACCAGGGTGGTGGTTCCCATTTTGAGACAGGGGGACCGGAGGGTGTGCTCCAATTATCGGGGTATCACACTGCCCAGCATTCCCTGGGAAAGTTTAGTCCAGGGTGCTGGAAAGGAAGCGGCAATCGTTTGTCGAACCCTCGGATTCAGGAGGAACAATGCAGATTCCATCCTGGTTGTGGAACAGTGGACCAGCTCTTTACCCTTGCGTGCTTGCTGGGGGGGACACATGAAGACTGCCAATCCAGTCTTCATGTGTTTTGTGGACTTGGAGATGGTCTCCGACTGTGTCCCCCGAGTAGCACTGTGGCGGGTACTTTGGGAGTATGGGGTACCAGGGCCGTTGCTAAGAGTCCCTGCATAACCAAAGTGAGAGCTGTGTCCATACACTCATAAAGTCAGACAAAATTCCAGTGGGTGTTGGACTCTGCCAGGACTGTCCCTTTTTTCCAATCCTGTTTGTGATATTCATGGATATTTATCCTGACCTCATCACAGGTCAGTTGTGGTAAAAAGGGGGAGGTGAACTGGAAGGCAAAGCTTTTCATTTACCAGTCCATCTATAGTCCAACTAGGGGTGGAGCCGACCCTGAATACAGTATTCGGAAAGGCACAAATAATGTGTTTTTTACGAATACTTACTTCGAACAAATACTTTAAAAAATATTTGTATTTGGGAACAAGAAAAACATCATATCAAAAAGCTACGTTTCCTCATGAGACCGCAGTACATGAAACGTGGGACATTGTTTCTCTCCCCCGCTCTGCTCGAGCGCGGCTGAACGCGGCTTGAGCCCACTTCACGGGCGCGAGGCTGCTGCAGCCGGCGACCCTGCTGACAGCAGACCGGGGGAGAAAAAAAAATTCTTTGCTCGGTGCTTTGGTTGGGTTTTAGGCAATGAAGAAAGGAGTTGGTTAAGTTTAGTAAAAAGACCAGGTAGAGGCCAGAAGCATAATGACCGTTAGCTATAGGCTACTATGTCATATTATTTACAGATCAAGTTTAGTTCTTGGAATTCTGTGCATTAGAAAGAACAGTTCTTTTAAGTATTATTTGTTTTTATTCTGTCTGTTCAACGTCCTCCAACAAGGACGGGTGGTGGTGGGGTTCATAATGTTCACAATGATATTTTATTAGTTGTTGGTTTAACCATGGATGAGGTAATGGCTGTTATGTTATTTTCTTTTCAATGACATTCCTTGTTACATTGTTCATTGCTGGATTTATGGAAAAACATCAACCAATATTGTATATCCATAATTATTATAATGGATAATTAAAGAATACTTACACTATAACGAAAATTAGAAGTGTAACTCAAAAAATATATTTATTTTTACGCCTATTTTAAATTTTACTCGAATACAAATACAAATACAAATACTTTAACCCCCTCAAAAAATACAAATACAGATACAAATATCGGCTGCTCTGCACACCCCTAATTCCAACCTTCAACTGCTCATGGTCATGAGCTGTGGATAATTCAATTCAATTCAATTCAGCTTTATTTATAAAGCGCATTTCATGCACAAGGCAGACTCAATGTGCTTCACAACAGGTATACATAGTTATATAAAAATCAATTAGAAATTGAATAGAAAACAAGAAGAGTGCAAGTGCAAGTAAACAATCATATATGTCATCTTCAGCACACACACACTTAGACTCACACATGCGCACCCACTCACACAATCACATATGGACACATGCACACACACACACATACACACACAGTTCAACAGAATGCTGTTGAGAAAAGATATGTTTTTAATCTGTTTTTAAAGATGGCTACTGATGTGGCATGTGTAACTGTGTCAGGCAAGGTGTTCCATTTTCGTGGGGCATATACACTAAAGGCTGCCTCCCCTTCTTTGGATCTGGTGCGAGGAATGAGTAAGTTGCCACTGCCTGTTGACCGAAGTGTTCTTGTTGGGGTGTAGGTGATGAGCATGTCTGTGATGTACTGAGGTGCAAGGCCATGTAGTGCTAACAGGTAACCAGTGCAAAGATTTAAGAACAGGTGTGATGTGTTGATATTTCTTGGTACCAGTGAGAATACGTGCGGCTGCATTTTGAATTAGTTGTAACCTCTGAAAACTTGATTTTGGGAGTCCAGTGAATAAACCATTACAGTAATCTAGTCTACTTGTTATAAATGCGTGGATTAATTTTTGTGAGTCTGATTTTGACAGAAAGCCCCTCAATTTGGAAATATTTTTGAGATGATAGAAAGATGATCTTGTAATGTGGTTGATATGACTTGAAATTCAACCTGAAATTTAGATTGCTATCGATGATTACACCCAGATTCCTTGCTTCAGTTTGGCTGTCAAGAGAGAGAGAGTTGAGGTGTGCTGCTATTTTCTGTCTCTGAGCCTGTGCACCAAAGATGAGTATTTAGGGTCCGGGCAGCTAAGCTGCCAGGACACTATTGTATTCCTAGGAATTCTTTCTTTCTTCTTTTTTCTTTCTTCCGAGGAGTCATACTTCCCAAGGGCGAAAACTCACCAAACTTTACAGAAATGTCCGGCCCCATGCCAGATTTACTTAATTCCGAGGACATGTCAATATTCCTCCTGGGGGGGGCACAATAAGCGTTTAAATTTAAAAACTTTAAAAATACCTACAAAATCAACAGTACATGCTACAGTTTTCACCAAACTGTAGCCCCAATACTGCTAAAACTTTAGTCCATTTAAACTCATTACAAATTATGAAGTAAAAGTAAAACCTGTAAAACCTGTAAAACTTATAAAACCTATCTCCTCCCACAATTTTTGCTCAATTGTCACCAAACTTGCTAGAGAGCATCCTCAGACCATCCTCCACAAAACTCTCGGATTTTTGATTTATCAAAAATTAAGCCTACAGTGCATCAAAATGTTTGACTGTAAACATATACTATCAAATTCTTGCTAAATACATTTTCAATCTTCCTGAAAAAAATTGAGAATATTTTGGAGTCATGGTTGATGGAGTTTGGCAAATATCAGAATTTTATCTCAAAAACTGAATTTTTGAGAACATTTTGAATTCTGCTCTCATGGGAACAACTGGAGTCAATGGAAGAGTGGCATTTTTAAACATCAGATTTTCTCTTATGAAGCAAAACACTTTAAGTTAAAAACAAATCACCAACATTTCCATGCTGTCAAGATGCAATTTATGTATTATCAGATTTTTGTTCAGGTAACAGAATTTCTGACATTTTGACCATTTTTGAAATCTGCCTTGACAACAGCTGCCCGGACAGTGACTCCCTGAGTCGACAAATGAAGCTACACAGTAGGTCTCACTTCCAGCCAATTAGCTCAGTGAGTTAGGAGCTGGTGCTTAATGTCAGGGGTTGTGGGTGCAAGACCCAGCAAGGATGATGATGATGATGATGATGATGATGATGATGACAGATCAAAATGTCAGATGTCCTCAACATGAAACACAAGACAATTGTCCTGGTGGTGGCATCACACCAAGCCTCTAAATTAAAAAAAAATAAATAAATAAAATATATATATATATATATATATATATATATATATATATATATATATATATATATATCATATATAATAAAATACAAACCACCTGGCTGCAAATGAAAAAAGACATCTCTGTTTTCACCCTACTATCTGGAACTCAAAATAAAACATATTCAGATCATGTGAAGTTAAGGTGAAGTTTTCTGGAGTCGTTCTGACATAGACTGGGATCCTACATATCAGGCTGATTTATTATATGGAACATCAACCTTAAGTCAACACCTACATACCTTCAAAGAAAGAAGTACAGAGCCACTCACACACACGGTGTCTGTCCACATGCACCCCCAATCCCTTCCTCCTCCTCCTCAGTATTCTGGCTGTATAGCAGCAGGGCACACTGCCAGCACCTATCGATCAGACATTTAGCTGAATGTTCTCATCGAACAGCCGGCTGCTGCAGACGAGATGCACGTGGAGAGACTGGGAAACAGGCTTGAGTACATTCACACACACACCCACACACACACACACACACACACACACACACACACACACACACACACACAGAAGAACTAGAGAGAGAAAATGAATGAGTCTCATGTATGAGGGCAGAAAGATGGAACTGATACAGCTGTTGATTAACTATTAATAACATAGTAATTAAATAGCAATTCAGTCATATGTTGTATAGCCAAAAATTTGGTTTACATACTTTTGGCTACAAAGTATGTAGCCGTGTATGTTTGCTTTTGTAGGGACCTCAACGATAATTAATGAGTCTGAAAGTGTAACGTTAAATGTAACGTGAACACATTAATCAGTGCAAAAGATGAAATAGAGTGATTGAGTGAAACTCGGGCTATGAAAAATAATCAATATTTAAATTAAATAACATAATTTAACTCACCACAGGACAGCACTCTTAAAGAAGGGAAAACGATAGCCAATTAATAACTTCAGTCTCAATTACGGAGGTTGATACTTCTTGACAGTGTACAGTGAAGGTAGTACTTTGTACACATAGGCTCAGAAAACCCTCTTTCTTTCTTTCTTTCTTTCTTTCTTTCTTTCTTTCTTTATAAATGAAAGGTTTATTAAACTACTAACCACACATACAACAAATAACTACTAAACATACAACTTAGTGAGTAAATGCAACTATGTATAAACGCAATGAACATAGTGACCAACTAATAAATGCCTGAATGAAGCCATGAATACACAGACAGATAATGGCTGAAAGAGGACCAGTGTAGAAAGGAAGCAATGAATGATTGTAAGATGTATTTATTTTTGGAAGCACAGGAGAGCACTAATTGGATGAAAACGTTCCCCTTCATGAGTGGTTCAGCAGTGGAGCGGTTTTTGGGAAGCACCCTTTGAGAAGGTGTGCAGGCCATCAGTTTCTTCATTCCTGACTTTGTTGAGTCAGGACACAAAATTGTAGCAGGCCTATGTCCTGGAAGTTCTTTTCTCCAAGCATGGTTTGGTTGCCAGCATGCAGTAGCTCATAAATTTGACATGCACAGTGAAACAGAGAATTAATATCAACACACTGTTTGTCCAGTGATTGTTTCTTCCTCTCGTGGATGAGGAGGACTGTAGTAAAAGGTAGCAGACAGGCATGTAGATTAGCATCTAGAGAGAGAGAGCAGTTCACACTTCTTTGTGAACTCTGGGACATGTCTGAAGAGGTGGACTTGGTGACAGTTTCAGTTAGGTTGGTGTCCTATCCTGCAATAAACCGTTTTGCCATTTGATATTTGATTCTTTGATGTCCTCGAGATGATGTCCTGGTGTGTTTGGAGTCATTTTATGACTCCTGGGGGATTACTGAAGACACTGGGCTGACTAAGAGGTTTCCCAGTCCAATCAAAATGAAAGCAGGTAATTTCGACCTTTCTGTAGCTTGTAAATTTACATTTAGGGCATTTAGCAGACGCTTTTGTCCAAAGCGACTTACAATAAGTACATTTGTCACAAGTAAGAAACCACAATAAGTACATTTGTCACAAGTAAGAAACCACAACATATCACTGTCGATAAAGTAAGAATGAAAAAATAGAAACATTTTCAAGAAATTTTCAAGCCCTCATCTGAGCATAGTAGCTGCTATTTATCAAGGATACCTTAAAGGATAACTACCGTTTTTTATAACCTGGACCTTATTTCTAGCTAACTATATGGTCATTTACTCACCCAGATAACTTTGGTGTCATTTGAAGTCGTTCGGACGAAATTAGATCCAGCGTAGCGCCGATATATCCATATAATGCGAGTAACGGGGCATCAACACACAGCCTCTATAACGCATTATCTGCCACGAAACTAGTTCATTTCACCAATATTTTGTTACGATATGCTAGCGCTATTCCCCTCTGAGTCCGGGCTCGTCCGTTATCAACATCCGGGGTCAAACTAGCAGTAGCAGCTACAGGTAAACAAGCTGGGCTGTCGCGGGTGCGCGCGCAGCTCAGAGACGACATCTTCCAGGTCAGAGGTAGTAGATCAACCTACAGACCCCAGATGTTGACAACAGACGAGCCCGGACTCAGAGGGGAATAGCACTAGCATATCGTAACAAAATATTGGTGAAATGAACTAGTTTCGTGGCAGATAATGCGTTATATAGAGGCTGTGTGTCGATGCCCCGTTACTCGCATTATATGGATATATCGGCGCTACACTGGATCTAATTTCGTCGGAACGACACCGAATGACACCAAAGTTATCTGGGTGAGTACATGACCATATATTTTGCTGGAAATAAGGTCCAGGTTGTAAAAAACGGTAGTTATCCTTTAAGTACATACATGCTGTGATTTAAGTGCTAAGGGTAAGTACATACAGGTGCATATACTTTTGGTGGGGTCAAGGTGAAGTCTGAACAAGTGGGTCTTGAGTCTTTTGGGGAAGATGGCGAGTGACTCTGCTGTCCTGACATTGGTTGGGAGTTTGTTCCACCACTGAGGCATCGCTCTCAGCGATGGTGGTAACCAGCTGGCCAAGTGAAGTAGTGGAGCGAAGTGCTCACGCTGGGGGGTGTGGTCTGACCAGTGTTTGGAGGTAGATGGGTGCAGGTCCGTTGACGGCCTTGAAGGCCAGTACCATTGTCTCGTAAATCAGTCACATACTCTGGCTGTGTCTGAAATCATGTCTAAATCACTCACTATATAGAGGACTATATAGAGAGTTCGCCATTTTGTAGTGCTGTCCGAATGTAGAGTGCGACAGTTGACTCAAAGTAATCCACCGTGCATTGTGAAAAGTACTGTACAACCAAGCCACCCAGAAGAGCACCAGGATTTGAAGCCAGTTGTGGTGGCCAAACCGGGTAATTACATCATCACGTGACACAGTGTAGCCCAAAAAGACTAATCTTACATTGTGAAAGAAGTGTGAATACAAAATGCTGGATACATTTTTTTAAGCTTCACAACCTCCGCGAAATGACTCCTTTCACTGTCATAATTTGAGTCATTTGGTCCAATAAAATTTGGTAAATATAGAAGAGTGCAAATTTAAACTATTTTATCCCTGTTCAAGTTAGCCGGGTGCTAAATCTGAAGTTAGCCATCTTCAAAATCTCTAGTACGCACGCTCTATGGGCCACACAACACAGAAGATCCAGCTATTTTTGGACACGGGAAGTCTAAACACCACTTCAAAATGCCACTGAGCAGCTTTCATAGAAATGAATAGGGCTCTGTCTCCAACATTGTATCCAGGTTATAATGAAACGTCCTTGTGTACAGCAGACAGTCACTATCCAAGCATTATGTTCCAATCATGCATTGCACTGGAGGGGAAAAAAAGACCAGAAGTCCAAAAGTGTTACTTAATTTGACCAAAGAGCTCACTAAATAGGATTCCCTAGGTAGTGAGTAGGGAGTAGTGAATGAGTTGGTTATTTCGGACACAACCATACTCTCCTGTCACACATTTGGTAGTGGTCAGAATGATTTTCTCAGTCAGTGAGCTTGTCTTTTCTTCTTCTTGAGGTCCTTGACAGCAGTAGTTCTTGGCTGCTTTGACAAGATAGTGTCAAGTTAGCCATGTGCCTGACTGGTGATGCTCTTTCAAGTCTGCTGCTACTGAGCCCTGATAATAGGAGTGGCTATGATGCTTTAGTTGGAACTCTGAGAGGGTTTTTTGGCTAGCCTACTTCGCTCTGAACTGTGTAGCTGCCGGCAGTGATCCAGGGAACCGCTGAGAGAACTCGCCGATGACATTAAGGGATTAGTTCACCGCACCTATGCTCACATGCCGCCTGACATCCAGAGTGAGTTAGTCCTGGACCACTTTCTCCAAGTCCTGCTACAGGCTAACCTGCATATCCAAACATTATTAGCTTACCCCAGGTCTCTCCAGAAAGCGAGTTAGCTACAGACTGACAGAAATGCTGTGTGCTGGCACCCAAGGAGAAATGTTTGATAAACCAACAAAGATGAGAGCTGCAAGTGTGACTGAGTTGAACACAGTTGAGCCTGCCTGGGTGAGGGACCTGACCCAGCTGGTGTTGGCTGCCACTCTGAGAGAGGAGCAGCAAGCAGGATCATGCCAGTGGGTGTGTTGGGGGTATAGACAGCCTAGCCACCTGGTCTGTCACTGCCCTCCGATCCCCACAAAGCAGAGAAATGAGACAGGGGCCACATAATCAAGACTATGTGGACCTCCAACACCATGTCCCAACCTTTTCCAGAAGAAAACACTGAGAAGGGTAACTGCTACATTCTCACTGCCATGAACTATTTCACTAAGTGGCCACAGACATACAGCCTCCCAGACCAGGAGGCAGAGACCACAGTGGTTGGCGGAGGGGCTGTTCAGCAGACTTGGGGTTCTTGAGGCCATCCACACAGACCAGGGCAAGAACTTTGAGTCTTGTGTGTTTGCCGCCATGTGAGAGACACCTGCACTACACCATTCAACCCCCGGAGTGATGGAGTAGTCGAGAGATTTAACCACACACTGGCACAGTAACTAGCCATTGTGACGGCTAAACACTAATGAGACTGGGATGCCCACCTCTCCCTTGTGCTGATGGTGAATCGGTCTGCACTCCTCATGCTAGACAGGGAGATCCAGACTCCAGCAAAGATGATGATGGGCAAACCCCCTGAGCCCCCTGTGGACCCTCCAGGTCTCGACTATTCTAGAAAGCTCCAGTATCACTTGGAGTCCACGCATGAGTTTGCCAGAGGTCAGCTATTGTGCACAGGGGCAAGACAGAAAAGGAATTATGACGTGCACACAAGGGCCTGGGTTTCTAACTCTCAAAGGAAAGAGGACAGGTGCCCAGAGCTGGACAGTATGTTGATGGGTCCCTGCAGGATCCTTAAGAGGTTGGGGGAGATGGTGTACAGGGTTCAGCTGCCACCTAGAGCATGGAGAGTCGCCCTGCATCAGGATAGACTGGCCCCATTCCGAGGCATGACTGCCCCACACCAAGGCATGACTGCCCCACAGGGAACAGAGAATGGGACATGTGGGTCCCTGGAAAATTAACTTAGAAGCTCACCAAGTTATTATAATGCTAATTAGCCGGCATCCTAGTACTTGCACGCTAGTTAATGGTACTTGGTTCACCTGCTGCAGCACACAGGTGAGATGTATGTCATGTTTGGTTAATTGCATGTCCATACTCTCATCTGCTGCTAATACTGTCCTGGGTTCGTTATTAAGCTAGAAAGTGGATTTAATGTAAATAATACAAGCTAGAAGTGTTATGGTAACATAAACAGTACCTTGGCATAAGCAGCAGTGTTGTGTTAGTGTATCCAGTACTTTATCATGTTTGTAATATTATGCATATTACTGGTATTGGTAATATAGTGTATATTTTCATGTGGCTCTATTCAGTCATATTCTGTTATTCTTTTCCTTATAGAAACTACAGTGACATATACCTACCTGGTATTGCATGGCTACTGTAACATCGGATTATACTACACTGTGAGAAAAAGAGAAGAAGTAAACAACCACTCAACCAACTCTCAGCTCTCTTTATTTCATATTTTGGATGATTCTGTCTGAAGCAGTGAACAGTTCAACACACCCAAGTAAACCTAGTGACAACAAGAAACTATTCCTATTATCTCTACTACACTATGAGACAGTGATTTACGTTAGCACACCTGTGATTGGCAGAGAGTGAGATAGGTTTGTTGTCATTCTTTCAGCTTTGTGTCAAGCATGTGTCCATCTATGGGGGAGAGCCGAAACTAGCAGAAAAATGTATGGTGTTAAGGCAACAAAATACAGATGGTATTTGTTGTTTGTTGTGTTGGCATTGGCTAAGGCCAACAGTAGCCTGTGTTGTGTCGAGCAAACCAGGATGTCTAGTAGCTTCATTACTATACACACATGTGTGTGTATATATATATATATATATATATATATATATAGAGAGAGAGAGAGAGAGAGAGAGAGAGACACACACACAAACACATGAAAGGGATATTTTTCAAGTTTTTAATACTCTTATCAGCATGGGAGTGGACAAATTTGCTTGCCTTAATCAAATGTATGTTTATTATTAATAACAAATACTATCCAGAATATTCTCCAGAATAACCTTAAAGGTACTGCATGCTCAAAAAATATGCTGAAAGCATAACATAGCAAACTCAAGCCCAACAAGCAACAACAGATGGACATATTGAGCTGAATGTGGCATTCCTTAGTAATACTAACACAATGTAGTGTCCAACTTTACACTTGTAAAGGTTCACTAAACAATGTTAATCAACCTGCAAACTATAGCCGACCATTTATCTATCACTATTGAAAGTTTGTCCTATGTAGAGTTGTCCAGGCTTCTCTGTTGCAAACTATTCAGCTTGGTCTGCCTTTGGGAGGGGGAGGAGGGCTCTCTGCATCAGCTGTGTGCTTGGTCAACAAGTGGTATTTGAGACTGGACGGTAAGTCGATTTACATCAACAATAAATGTAAATAACTTAGTTCTTGTCGAGAGAACCATCTGGCAGGGCTTTGAAGCAGAACTTGCGGCTTACGACCCTTTTCTTTATCCATTTCT
Source organism: Pagrus pagrus (assembly GCF_965226575.1). Taxonomy (NCBI): domain Eukaryota; kingdom Metazoa; phylum Chordata; class Actinopteri; order Spariformes; family Sparidae; genus Pagrus; species Pagrus pagrus. The sequence continues at coordinate 27,088,947 of NC_140203.1, forward strand.
GCTCAAGAGGGTTTGTTTCTGCTTGCCATACATGTTACTGCTGCATCGCTTCCTGATTTCCCAAACTACGGGGCGGGCTGAGGGTCATAACGTACATGCGTTAATCGCGCATCAAAAAAATTATAGCATTAAGAGGAATTTGTGTTAACATGTTATTATCACATTAACTTTGACAGCCCTATTATTTCTAAAAGTATAGTTGCAATAATAATATTGATCTCACACAATGTCACCTGAGCAGACCAATTGAACCCCATAAGTGAACCTTTGAGTTGAGATTATTTCATCACACACTGCTTCCAAGGGTATAGTCTCAAAAGTAAACTCCCATTGATTAAAATGATTATACCTTTTGCTAAAGGTGTCATTTGTTAGAAATGGTAAGTATGAGCCTCAGTGCTCACTGGAAGGGCAGGAAGGAGGAAACAGCGTTGGATGATGGTGGTGACAGTTTTATTTACAAGGCCGGCAGACAACGTGGCTCACAAGAAACAGTTCAACACAAAAGAACAGCCGTCTCTCTCACGGCTGAGGGTAACGAGCGTCTGCCGTCTGCTGTCGTCTCTCGTGCTCTGATCCTCTCCCAGGACCCAGCCTACTGCTAGAGACCAGAACCAGGTTACAAACGTGCTTATATAGCTGACTGATTACCTGATTCTGTCCAGCTGTCTGAGAACCGGCTGAGCCACTCCTCCCTCTCCTCCAGCAGCCGGTGCCTTAACCACACCCCACTGCCACATACCCCCAATGCCCGACTTAGGCCGCAAGCCCACTCTCCCCCCCCCCGCTGAGTGGGAGAGGAAGTCAGCCACAACCATGCGGTTACCCGGCCTATGGATCACTTTGAACCTGAAAGGCTGTAATGCTAGATACCAGCGAGTGATCCGCACGTTGGCATCTTTCATGCGGTGGAGCCACTGGAGCGGGGCATGGTCCGACCAGAGGGTGAATGGGCGCCCCAGGAGGTAGTAGCGGAGGGCACCGACCGCCCATCGTATGGCGAGGCACTCCTTTTCCGGCTAATGTACAGTACGGGGCGGTCGACCCCCTCCACCTCCTGGGACAAAACGGCCCCCAGCCCACTGTTGGAGGCAGCAGGATGAAAGGGAGAGAAAAGTTAGGAGTGTACAAGAGTGGCTCCCCACAGAGGGCTTGTTTTACCCTCTCAAACGCCAGCTGGCACAGCTCCGTCCACTGGACCGGATCTGAGGCACCCTTTCGGGTCAGGTCGGATAGGGGGCTGGTCAGCTCCGAGAAGGCCGGAATGAACCTCCTATAGTAACCGGCCAGCCCAAGAAACCTCCTGACCTCTTTTTCGTCCGGGGTATTGGGCAGGCTGCAACCGTTGCAGTCTTTTGCACCTGTGGCCGCACCTGCCCGCCGCCCAGGTGGTACCCCAAATACCGTACCTCCCTCCGTCCCACCGCACACTTCTTCGGATTGGCCGTGAGCCCTGCCTGCCTCAGAGACTCGAGCACTGCCCCAACCTGCTGCATATGCTGCTCCCAGGTCTCACTATGAATGATCACATCATCCAAGTAGGCCGCAGCATACGCAGAGTGAGACCGCAGCACCCGCTCCATGAGGCGCTGAAAAGTGGCTGGGACCCCGAACAATCAGAACGGAAGTGTGACAAACTGGTACAAACCGTACGGAGTGGAGAAGGCCGTTTTTTCCTTGGACTCTAGCGACAAGGGAATCTGCCAGTAGCCCTTGGTCAAATCCAGTGTCGTATGAAAGCGAGCCGTGCCCAGCCGATCCAGGAGTTCGTTGACCCGGGGCATTGGATAGGCAACGAATTTGGACACCTCGTTGACCCTGCGATAGTCCACACAGAACCGTACTGACCCATCGGACAAGCGAACCAGCAAGATGGGGCAACACCAGTCACTGTTGGACTCTTCTATTACTCCCATCTCCAACATGGCCTGAAGCTCCGCCTGAACAATTTTCCTCGTGTTCCAGCAGCCGATAGGGTCGTGACCGGACTGTCACACCCGGGGGTGTTTCTATGTGGTGGTGTATGAGGCAGGTGCGTCCTGGCAGGGGAGAGAACACATCAGCAAAACGCTGCTGCAACGAGGCCACATCTGCTCTCTGGCTCTGCGAGAGATGGTCATCAATGGGGGCCGGCACTGACTGGGTTGAATTAGCCACCTCCGGTCCCAACTCATCTCTCTCGATCACCGTGGTTGGCAGAGAAACAGGCGCCACCTCCCTCCAGGCTTTAAGGAGGTTGAGGTGGTAAATTTGTGTGGCCCCACCCAGAACGCACCACCTCATAGTCAACATCCCCCACTCGCCGTGTGACCACAAAGGGCCCTTGCCACTTGGCGAGCAATTTGGAGCTAGAGGAGGGCAGTAATACAAGCACTTTATCTCCCGGTGAAAACTGTCTGAGTTCAGCCCCTCTGTTGTACAGCCGTTGTTGACGCTCCTGGGCCTGGAGCAAATGCTCTCGTGACAGCTTACCCAGTGCATGGAGCTTTGCTCGCAGGTCCAGGACGTGCTGTACCTCGTTTTTGCTGGTGCTTGGACCCGTCTCCCAGCTTTCCTTAACCAGGTCCAAGACACCCCGGGGTTTTCTGCCGAACAGGATTTAAAGGGGGAAAATCCCGTGGAGGCCTGGGGAACCTCCCGCACTGCAAACAACAGAGGGTCCAACCATTTATCCCAATTACAGCTATCCTCGTGCACGAACTTACAAATCATGTTCTTTAATGTCCTGTTGAACCGCTCCACCAGGCCGTCGGTCTGGGGATGGTATACACTAGTCCGGATTGAATGGACGCCCAATAACTCGTACAGTTTGCGTAGTGTATGTGACATAAACGACGTGCCCTGATCAGTCAGCATCTCTTTCGGGATCCCGACTCAGGAGATGACCTGAAACAGTGCCTGTGCCACACTCCTTGCAGAGATGGTGCGCAGGGGCACTGCCTCGGGATAGCGCGTTGCATAGTCCACTAGGACTAACACAAAGCGATATCCCCGTGCGCTCCGGTCTAATGGCCCGATGAGGTCCATGGCGATTCTATCAAAAGGGACCTCAATTAGTGGTAAGGGGCGCAGCGGCGCTTTTGGGGTGGCCGGCGGGTTGACCAGCTGACATTCACGGCAGGAAGCACACCACCGACTTACATCCGCCCGAATGCCCGGCCAGTAAAATCGGGCCATGATCCGGCTCAGTGTTTTGTCATAACCGAGGTGACCTGGCATGGGGTTGTGATGAGCCGCCTGGAAAATTGTTTCCCGACGGCTTTGTGGCACCAACAACTGTGGGTGAACTCTTCTCCTGTCCGAGCGTCACGCGTCACTCTGTATAATCTGTCCCTAATGACAACAAAATAGGGGTGAGTGAGGGCTGTGCCAGGGTGAACCTGGCAACCATCAATTCTCATCACTTGGTCAAAGGCGTGACAGAGGGTCTCATCCCGAGACTGCTCGAGTGGAAAATCTTCCATGGAGGCTATCTGGGGGGCCCCTGGGGTGGCCCCGCGCCCCCCCCGGCAGCGTCAGGACGTGGCACCTCCGTCTCACCACTGAGTACAGCACACCACTTACATTTCCCTGACATACGTGACTGCACCCTCATAGTTTCCCCCGCTAAGCTAGCGAACCCCGGCCAATTCGTGCCCAAGATTAGAGGGTGCAGGAGGCGAGAGCTAACTCCAGCCCTGACCCTATGCTTTTTCCCTCTAAAATAAATTTCCAGAGTCACCACCAGATAATCGTGAATATCCCCATGCACACACCTCACCTTCACCCACGATGCCTCTAGCAACGCCCCTGGTCGAACCAAGCGCTGGTGGATCATGGTCTGTTCACACCCAGAGTCCAGCAGAGCTTGGTGTGTACCCCCCTGTATACATACCGGTATACGATACGTCCCTTCCGAACCGGGGGAGGGGCAAAGGGGCAGCTGGCCTCCTCGAAAGAGAGCCCCCTGAACCACCGCCGGTGTCCCTCGGGTGTGCTGCCGAGCCGGTCCAGGATGGCCCTCTTTAGCAGCGCGAAGTCCACCCGCGAAGCCGCCGGCAGACTGTGCGCGGCCAGCTGCGTTACTCCGGTGAGCAGAGGAAGAAGCCGGACCGCCCACTCCCCCTCTGGCCACCCACACGCCTCCGCCGTGCCCTCGAAGATGTCCAGGTATGCCTCCGGGTCATCTTCAGCGGTCATCCGTTGGAGGGCAAACGGCGGGCTCTGTAGCAGCGTCCGGAGCACTCGGGGCGACCGGTGCCTTAACCACACCCCACTGCCATAGTCAGAATTTAAAGGAACTCCAAAACTATGGTGTGCAGCATGTCTGCGTTTTCCTGCTCACTATAGTGGTAGGTTTACGGCTGCACACGGCAATTTACAGGCAACACCGAAAACTGCCGTGAATTGTCAGAAATTGACACAGGCCTTGCTTGGCAGTTGTCCCCCCATGACCCCCCTCCCCCTAATTCTAGGGGAGGCTTTAACATGTAAATGAAAATGCTGTGAGCTATACACATGCAAATCAGGGTAGCAGGGGGAGTTTTACCCCAGGTGACATTTTTTTAAAAGGTGTTAACTTCATTAGAAAATCTCTGGTATAAATAGATCAGGCTCAGTATAGGCTAATTATAGACTCTTAAATTTTAGCTTGAATTGATTTATTTAATGAAAGTATTGTAGATTAATTACTGTGTATGTCATTAGCAATGGCCAATGTTATGAAAAAAAGATACACGAACAATTTGTTTCAACAATTAGTTTTAATCAGGCTTTGCCACAAAGGTTTACTGAATGCAGCATTTAAAATGTTAATTATTGGTTGTGTAATAATATTTGTTAAATGCCTGTAAGAATAGGAAAGAGAGTTGCACAAATGTTTTGTGGTTTTGTTATCCTTGGACCTTTTGTGACTTTGTTACTTTGGGGGGCCTTTCTGATTCCTGGATCACCTTTGAGGTCAAAGTACGAGGAGGAACGGAGGAGGGTGGAGGAACTGAGGTGAATGGGAAGTGGGGGGAGATCCGTGAGAGTGACGGAGGGAGACGACAGATGCAGGTTACTGTAAAGTGGAAACACAAACTTTTTAGTTAATATCTACGCCAGTTTGAGTGAAAGTGTTCGACCAGGACTCTTATAAAAACATTATTGTTGATGGGTTCTGTCCGTTTGAGTGGACTACTCAGCACAAGACGACAGAGAGGAGTTTAAGATAACTTCTGACCTAGCGGCTAGCTGCAAGCCTGTGTTGAGCTGTGAGACCGACGGCAAACACAAAGACCCCGACAGGGCCGGATAGTGCTGCATGAGTTTCTCTTCAGCCCGGACAGCGCTACGAACCGGAGCAAGGGTAAGATTTAAAGAATATGCTTTCATTCTGCGGTATAAGGAAACAGATACGTTTATAGATACCGATCTTAACCGTTCATTTTGTTTTCACAGACTCACTCGTCTCATAACGAGGCCGCGAATCCAGATTTACATGACACTGATAGTGACACCATTGTGTGTAAGTAACTTTTACTGTTTTGTTCCTGTTCCTTCCTTGTTTAATTTTACTGTGACTTACGTTTTTTTGTTAATACCACTCTCTTTTTAATTGTTTTCCAGCTGCCTGTAAGACAGTAAGACCGAGCTCTGTGCCTCGCTGCAGTCGAGATTAGAGGCAATTCCCAAGTACAGGGCAACGTGAACACACCACAGACGTCTGCAAAATGGACCAGATTCAGACAGGATGCTGCCAGTTACCTCCAGCTCCGAGGCGGCAGACTGCACTGTTTCACTTCCACTCCACTCCATTTGCACTGTATGCTGTAGCTACTGTTAATTTGTAATGTATGTCTTGTATTTTATATGCTACTGGACAGTTGTAAAGTACCTATCTATCTATCTGGACACTTCACGGTGCTGTAGGATTTTGGCCTTCTCCTGAGCTTCCCGTTTGTTGTGTGGGCAGAATTGTACATAGTTGTGTGTTTATGTTTCTGCTAATAAAGCTGTCTTTGAAATTTTCCTTTCCTCAATAAATTCATTCATGTCCCTGATGGTAAAAATAGTGTAGTCTATAGCATATCATATGATTGAAATTAAAATAAAAATAAAAATATATATATATATATACATATATATATATATATATATATATATATATATATATAGGGGTGGGGTTTACATTTATAATGACCCAGGGTGACCAATAGTGACAGACCTGCCAACCAATCACGACTGATTTTTCGTGTTTAAAAGTAGTGGTTTCATCCAATCCTGAGTGAGAAAATTCAAACCAGGCCACACACTCTCTGGCCAGGCGTGGTTTCGCTGCTATTCATATGCTAATTAGAGCTGTTCACACCTCCGCGAGCTCCACATACGTCATGGTTCGTTTCCGACAATTTTTGGCGCAGACGAAGGCCACGTTCACAGCCTGTAAATTGTCGTTACCTGCCGAAAATTAGGGAGATTTCCGGGCGTTTACGGGGCCGAAAATCCCACTTTTCATGCAGTGTGGAAGATGGTTCCACAGGAGATGAGCTTGATAGCTAAAGGCTTTGCCTCCCATTCCATTTTTGGAGACTCTAGGAACCACAAGTAACCATGCATCCTGGGAGCACAGTGTTCAAGTAGGGAAATAGGGTACTATAAGGTCTTTACAGCTGGTGCCTGGCCATTAAAGGAATAGTTCACTCTAAAACAAAATTCAGTCATTATCGACTCACCCACATGCTGATGAGAAGTCCGGTGTAGTTTCTTATTCCTCAAAGTGCAGCTGGAGACCCGCGGGGGTACTCTCCGGCAACGATAATCCATATAACGAGGGTAGTGGCGCCCGGGAGAAAATGTCCATAAAACTACTCAAAGTTTTTGTGTATCCAGCTACTCAAAACACAATAAGTAAAATAAAAGAGTGAGTAATAATAAATAAATAAATAAATAGTAATAAATAAAACAGGGCATTAACAACAGGTATTGCGGAAATGAGGAAACGCTATCGTTGATGTATTTCAGTGAGGAGACACTAGAGGCAGTAAAATAAAGTAAAATAATAAAACTCTAAAGCTAAGAATGATAAAATACTAAAAGGAGGTTAAAAGTCTAAAACTGCTTTTTAATTGATAAAATAAATAAGTAAATAAATCATAAATAAAGTACAACAAGATAAAACAAAATAATTTAAATAAAGAAATGAATTGTAAGTGAATAGATGAATAGAATAAGGCTTTATTCTATTAATCTATTCACTTACTATTCATTTATTTATTTAAATTATTTTGTTTTAAACCAGAGGTTTAAGCAGGATAAAAAAACAATAAATAAATAGAATTCAGCTAAAAGCCAGCCTAAAAAGGAAGGTCTTAAGGTTGCTCTTAAAAGTATCAACATTCTCCAGTGCCCTCAGGTCCTCTGGCAGGCTGTTCCACAAACGTGGACCATGGTACTGAAAGGCAGCCTCACCGTGAGTTTTTGTTCTCACTTTTGGAATAGTTAAAAGGCCGTGACCAGAGGAACTGAGGGTTCTGGAGGGTTCATACGATAAAAGCAAATCTGATAAATAAGTTGGGCCAAGGCCATTAAGAGCTTTAAAAACTAATAAAAGGATCTTAAAATCAAGAAAGTGAAGCAGACGGATAGCCAATGCAGAGACTTGGTTTGAGAATTGGTGTGATGTGTGCTCTCTGTCTGGTCTTAGTCAACACCCGTGCTGCAGAGTTTTGGAGTAGTTGTAATTGAGCTATGTTCTTGTTTTGGAGACCAGAAAGTAGAGCGTTGCAATAATCAATGTGGCAGGTGATAAAAGCATGCATTAGTGTCTCTGTACTGGCTTTGGAAAGGAACGGTCGCACTCTGGCAATGTTTTTTAGATGATAAAAAGCTGTCTTATATTTCTGATGTGTGGGTTAAAACTGAGGTCTGAATCTAAAATAACTTAAAGGTTTTTTACTTGGTTAGTTGGGTTTAATGCCAGGGCGTTCAATTATATATTAATCCTCTGTCTTTAAGCTTCAGAACAAATAAATAAGACCTCGATTTTGTCCTGGTTGAGCTGAAGAAAAGTTTTTGCCATCCATGACTTGATATCTAAAATACAGTTAAAAAGGGCATCGATTGGCCCTGGGTCATCAGGAGACACGGCGATATACAGCTGTGTGCCATCAGCATAACTGTGGAAGTTGATGCCGCGCTTCCTGATGACACTTCCTGATGACGCTCTCAAGTGGCAGCATGTATAGATTACAAAGTGTGGGACCTAAAATTGAGCCTTGGGGGACACCACAGGTAATTTTGTAGCTCTTTGATGAGTATCCCTCCATACTAGAAACATTTTCTGTCAGTGAGATAAGATTTAAACCAGTTAAAAACAGTACCAGAGATTCCAACCTGGTTGTGAAGTCTGTCTAAAAGAATTGACTGGTCTACTGTATCAAAGGCTGCACTTAAATCAAGTAGTACTAAAATAGATGGTTTTGTCCTGTCCAAATTCAACCTGAGATCATTTACAATTTTTATTAGTGCAGTCTCAGTACTATGGTTTGTCCTAAAACCTGATTGGTACATTTCATAGATTTTGTGGCTGATCATAAAATCATTTAACTGATTAAAAACAAGTTTCTCTAAAATTTTGCTTAAAAATTGTAGATTGGATACTGGTCTGTAATTATTAAGTATGGAGGGATCTAAATTGTTTCTCTTCAGAAGGGGTTTGACTGTGGCAGTCTTAAGTGCTGTAGGAAAGACACCCATCTGAAGAGAGTAATTTACAATGTTAAGTAAATCATCTTTAAAAGAGCTATAAAATGTTTTAATAAAGGAAGTGGGAATGGGATCTAAAATGCAGGTTGACGACTCACTGCTAGAAAAACAGGGTTAATAAGATGGTAATAGGATTTTGAGGTTGTTCCGGTTGTCAGCTATCAGTTTTGAAAAATCTGATTGTCTTGCATTTTTAATTGCTTTATTATAAGTGTTAAGATGTTCACTAAAAATTTGGTAGTTCCCTATTAATTTGTCTTTTCTCCACCTTCTTTCGGCTCTTCTACAGTTTCTCTTTAGTTGTCCAGTTTTTTCATTTTGGCAGGAGGAGTTGGATTGGTAGTGGTCTTTTTCAAAGTGAGTGGAGCAACTGTGTTGAGGATTGACCTCATTTTACTGTTAAAACTATCTACTATAAAATCACATGAGGCGGGTAAAATGTCTGCAGGAGTGTCACATAAAAGATTAATAAAATTTGCAGTCACTTCATTACTAAGATAGCGATTCCTGACAGGTCGCTCTGGGACATCCTGTTGTATAAAATCACAGACATTAAAAAAGATACAGAAATGATCAGACAGACCTACATCGATCACTGAGGAGATGCTAACAGACAGTCCAAAGATCCAAAGTGTGTCCTCTGTTATGGGTAGGCCATTGAGTAAAATTTGTAAAATTAAGTAAGTTTAAAAATTCCAAGGTGAAAGTGTCTGATTGATTGTCCACGTGCACATTAAAATCACATGAGATAATGACCCTCTTGTAGTTAGTGTGAATGATTGTGAGTAGTTTTGAAAAATCTGAAATAAAAGAAGTGCATCGTTTGGGTGGTCTGTAAACTGTCAAACAGAGTATGGGAGGGTGGATGGTTGCCGTTAAATCTTATTTAAAAGAGATCTTACATTTAAAAGTGCTATATTCAGGGTGGATTAGTAGACGACTGTGTGTGTGTGTGTGTGTGTGTGTGTGTGTGTGTGTGTGTGTGTGTGTGTGTGTGTGTGTGTGTGTGTGTGTGATTAATAAAATTCACCCCATGAGTTTGTTTACTGTGGTGGTGTTTCACACCAACTCTGTTAGTGATGTGGACAGGAACAGGAAAGGCTGCATTTTGATCCTTCCACAAGGGGGAGCTAGTGGCATCAGGTGGGACATGGTTTGGTGTTGTTGACAGAGGAATGGGAAGGTGAAGGAGGGGAGGAAGAGGAAGAAGAAAAAGTAAATAGTCAGTCACATGGAGCGGATTGCACAGCATACTGTAAATTAGCCACAAGCATGCGGCTACCCAGCATTCAACCTTCCTCAGGAGTCCATCACTCGTGAGAAGAGGGGATGAAGACAGGGAGGTGACGGCTGTGGACTTTCATGGCCTGGGAGTGCGCGACCTGCTTGCAAACCGGTGGTCACCGGCTGGAGGTGGGCAGCCTGGACAGGTGAGTGATGTGAAGGGGGACCAGGGGCCTTGAACCCGGAAGGAGGATCCCCTCTTGGCTCAGGGCAAGGAAGACATCCAGACCGTCTGAGTACGGCGTCCTTTAACATTTCACAGCGAGAAGATTATCAGGGCTAAAGGTAATACAAAATGGAGGAACTGAGTGCAGACACACAGGCACACACACAGGAGGCAGGATAAGGGGAACGAAAAGTAAGCTTTATTTAAATGAAGTTAAAGTACCAAACACAAGAAATATAGACAAACCCAAAACGAGACAGGAGACAAGGTTGCAACAAAGCTTAAACAAAGTTCAAACAAAAGTAAAGTACAAATAAACACACTGGAGGAACGACGGAGGAACACAGAAACCAGGGAACATCACGGGGGGGGGGGGGGACGAACTGACCTACACATGAGGGAGAACAAAGACTATATACACAGACACTAACGAGGGGATCAGGAACAGGTGAAGTGAGGAGGGAAGAGGAACAGGTGAGGAAACAAGTGGAAAAGTACTGGGAGGGAAAAACACACAGGAGGAACTGAAAAGCAAGAAGAGACACACAAGGGTAAAACTACAAAGTAAAACAGGAAACAGAAACAATCAGACAGAACCAAGACAAAGATGCTGTTGCTTTGGTCAATGGCCATCGATCCAGCCTCACGGTAGCGTGGCAGGCCACCTGAACACTGTTTTCCCATAGAGGTGAAGTGACAGTGTCGGCCGGTGTCGTTCTCAGTGATGGATCCAGAACAGGGCGAGTCAGAGCAGCTGGAGCGACAGCTGGGTCACCTGGGTGGGCCATGGCATCTTTGGACAGTACTGTGTAGCGGTTGGAGATGTCCAGGTGAGGTGGTGAGGCAGACCGGGCAGTTGAAGGTTGGTGGCAGGGTCCCATTAAACGGTGTTTAACATTTGTTTGGACTGCTCAGATGCCACTTCCAGGAAATAGGACAGGAGTGAGTCCTTCTTTTTCAGTTCATCAGAGAGCCGACGGATGTCCTCTTTCAGGTCAGCAATCTTTTTATTTGCTTTATTAAGGACTGTGCAGTCCTCGCATGGCTTCGGTAGGCATAGTAGCTAGGGAGTGTGCGTGTGTCTGCTTGTCTGTGTGTAAAACCAAGCTAGAAGCCACCATCATCACACTGACATGAATAAAATATCCTCGAAAAAGTCACATTTCACATAAGAACGTACTGCAGGTGTGTTGGTGACTGTAGTTCTATATGATCAAGAACTGTCTGGGTGCCTGATTTCACTTTGCTTGCAGTCAGCTATGGTAGTAAGGACAGTTGCATCAGGTCATGCGTCTGCACTGTGTACATGCGCAGCAGAATTCTGAATCAGTTGGTGACTTATACGGTCATAAAAAGGAATTACAACAATCAAGCCATGACGTTATATAGGCGTGGACTAACTTCTGCATTTTGTGACTGAATGTTCCGTAGGTGGAAGAATGGATAAATATAATTGTGTATCATCTGCATAACAATTAAAATTAATGGAGTGTTTTCTAATAATATTCCCTGAGGCAAGCATATACAAAGAGAATAGTGTTGGTTGAAGCACAGAAGCTTATGGAACTCCGTGGCTAACTTTGGTATGCAGTTAGGATTCATTGTTTACTTGTACAAACTGAGATAGGTCTGATAAATAGGACTTTAACCCGGCTCAATGCTGTTCCTTTAATACCAATTAAATGTTCCAGTCTTTGTAATAGGATGAGATGGTCAATCGTGTCAAATAAAGCAATAAGATCTAACAAAGCTAGCACAGAGTAAAATCCTTTCTCAGGTGCAATTAAGAGATTATATAAACTATTGTTATGTAAAAGTCATATAGCTGATTGGCAACTGTTTTCTCAAGAATCTTAGACAAAAAAGGAATGTTAGATATGGGTCTATAGTTCATGTATCCCTGACTGCAGGCCCGCAGACCTCAATGTGGGCGGAGTCAAACATGTGCCCCCACCCACTGCTCACCGCGTGACCCACATATTCATTTTCTACGGTGTCCGAAGAGGGACAAGAAACCATAATGAATGTGGCGAAATGCAGGGATTTAAACACAATGGCCTTAATCTTTGGTTTTACTAATTATGAAAAACAATATTGACACGTTTCACAAAATAACAGATTAACTACCTATCAAAACATTAAATTACCTTAATTATTCATTAAATGATGAAAAAAGTAATATTTTAATGTGTATTTATCATAATCAAATGTAACCTGAGATACTTTTTTAATGTTATCAAAATTAAAGGGATCGCTAGATCCCTTTTAATTTTTTCTTGTTTTTTTATTGAACGACAAATTATTTAACAACAAATAACCATAAACAAACAAACATTAACATAAAACAAGCAGGCAAACAGTAAAAATGTTAATCAAATAATATGTGTTCAAAGGGGGTAAGAAGTTGTGAACTATGTGTTAAATAATAACTATTAAAAATATTTTTTAAAATGATATTAATGATGATCATAATGACAATAATGATGATAATAATGATGATAATGATGACAATAATGATAATAACAAAAATAACAATAATAACAATGATCACGATAATAATGATGACAATAATAATAACAATAATAACTATAACAATCATAATAATAAATTACAAAAGTTCAATTTGTTGTGGGTGGACATGTCCTGGTCTGGGTCTGGGAGGTACTGTGCCAGCGGATCATCCAGGGATATCAGACTCAGTGACGAACATGGCATTGATCTTCAGGTTTTGTTGATCTACACAATGTTCCAGGAATGTCTCCATGTCCTCCTGGTGCTGAAAGATGAATAGAAAAGTCATCCTTAGCTTCATCTAATTCTCCTTCTAGGACATCTCCGAGTGCCTTGAGCTGATTGGCATGGTCCATTTGGAGCACCGCAGGTTCCATCACCTCCCCACGGAATAAATGTTGGTGACTGTTAACCCAGCTCCATGCTGTATGAATGTCAGTCAGGACTTTGTGCTGCACCTGGTTACAAGACCAAAGTTGAAATCAGAAATAAAACCAACATGCAGTCACAACTACAGTTAAATCACAGCATAACTTCCAACCATATTTGTAATTGTTTGAGGAAAATCCTAAACTGGACCAAGTCATGACTAATATTAAAAAATTAAAAATACGGATCAGTTTTGTCTTTTTAAATCCTAACCGATTGTCAGGCTCACGACAGAGACATAATTCAGACAGCTAATAAATATTGCTGTGATGAAGTGATGAAATCCATTAACAAGCCATTGGTCACCTAGCATTTTTGCTGGTAGAGTTTGGTAGAGTGCTTATAGAGTGCTTAAACATGTTACAATGAATAGGTGCAGTTCAGTGCTCAGAATAAGTCATTTTTTCCATTATCATTTGCACTTCTTTATTGACCGAAAGGTTCTTGGAAGCATCGCCACCATCCAGGCTTCCAACACCTTGCTCCATGGTAACTTCACTGTCCTTAATGGATACACAAAAGCATGACTGAGTGTACAGGTTTGAATGGTGTATAAAATGTTTGTGTGCAATAAACTTCCTTCACACTAACCAACTCTTTTGGCGGAGAGCTGTAAGGCCTCTTGGCACATGGCTGGTCTTCATCTTGTATGTCCAGTGACATCTGTACACAGTCCACCATTACATTTGTTTAACGTTGCAGTACATTACATTTTTTACATTTGTGATTAACATCCTCAGGTGCTGATAGACAGCCCACAATACAGCTGCGTCCCATTACTGAGACTCGTATATTTTTCCATTGTATCTCATTGCTCAGTAATGGTTACAAGATACAAAATTTAGCAGATCCATTGCTGATATTTAAAAATGGAGTGTATATTAGAAGCCTACCATAAATATTAGACAATGTTTGACACTCATTTATCCTGCACCAGTTGGCACCTAGGCTCTGCACATGGATTTTTTTTAAGTTTTCAAAAACATTTGAGTGCTGTCCTGAAGTATTGTCTTTATACAAGTCTTTAAACATTGGTTTAAGACTATCCCTCTTTACCTTTGTGAGTCAATGATATCCATTCGTTATAAAAAAATATATTCATATAATTATCATTGAAACAATTGATGGTAAAATTTAAAGTGAAGATTTTATAATATTCTAGACACTTACGGCATAGGAAAGTTCTCCAGGAGAACCAGGCACCACCATCTCCTTATTTGATGCATGTTTCCCTTTGGAAATGAATAAATAAACTGTCATAGCCCTGGCTCAGAGAGCAAGACAAAGTGGGAGACCACACACCTTTAAAGTAACTTTAACTGAAATTTTATTTATAAATGAACCCAAAACAACATACTAACGAAGTCTGTAATCTGTAGAGTCAGTAATGTATGCAGTGTTGTTTGTAATTGAGGTGTGGTGATAACGCAAAAAAAAAATAAAAACACCACACAAACCAAACAGGCAGCAAGTGGTCAGAGAGAGAAAATGGGAATGAGGAGCCAGCTAAATAACCTGGGCCCAGGCTGCCCAGGTGAATCTCGTCAAATCAGCAGCTCCACCCATCTACCTGAAATGAGCCTGCAAGAAAAACAAACAAAGGACGACCAGGAGAGGGCAGGGTCTCTAGAAAAGTGCCATAAATCAATGGAAGTCCACACTGGGCCGAGACCCATCCCCGACCCAAGCGTAGAGGCAACCTGTTTAGTCTTTGTGTAATCCTGCTGACCAACCATCCAACCATCATCATCAAACACTCAAATTCCCTTCCAGCAGGAGCCAAACTATCAAGGTGGCACTCAGTTCTAAATGCCAACTGTGCTGCAGAAGTCACAGGGGCAGCCAATGCAACAGGTCACCTTGGGCTGAAACTCCTCCCTTTTAAGGACTCCAGCCTCCACCAAGTTTGCTTTCAAAATGGCTCTAATATTTTCTTTCAACCATTTGTCGCCAATCTCAATGTCATAATGCTCAGCTATTTTTAAAAGCTGATCTTTAGTGTATTGACTGAGAAGATGATCCAAGAGGGAGTGAAAAAAACTCATCCACCGACGCCATTATCAAAACCCAGATTTTAAGGTAGGAATTAAGCAAACAGCACAAAATCCACAATATATTTCCCCAATTACTTTATGCAGACCAGCATTTAGAGAAACCAAAAATCATAAGGAGAGTTCCCCCCTAACCTTACCTAACAAAAACAAAAAAAAAATCTTACCTAACCAACTCAACCCTAGTCTTCTGGCAGTCACATGTGGGGGGTACTTATGCGCGCTAAACCAGTGGAGTGAAGAAAACAACCAGCAATTTGGCCACTTTCCCACGGAGATGCTCCCGAGCTTTGCTCTACCCACGTTCACCACCGGCCTAAAAATTGAGAAAGATGAACCACCTAAACAGGACTCACCCCTTTTCCTACCCAGGTAAAAACTCCTATAACAATGGCTCTCCTCTTGCCAGTTCCCACCGAAGAAAATCTGGAAAATGCCTTAGTGGATAAACACAATCAAAAAGACAAAAAACTCCCTTAACCAATCACCAAAACCTCAAACCAATCATACATGTGTGGATCTCCCAACCATTTTACCAGTAACAAAACAGAGCAGCAACTTGAAAATCTACCACCCTGAACAACAATCCCTAAGGAAACAACAAACTGGCACGAACTGACTGAAACCTACTAAACAGTAAGTCTAATTCCACTCAAAAATAGATCGACGAGTCCCCATTTTGTCATAGCCCTGGCTCAGAGAGCAAGACAAAGTGGGAGACCACACACCTTTAAAGTAACTTTAACTGAAATTTTTTTTATAAATGAACCCAAAACAACATACTAACGAAGTCTGTAATCTGTAGAGTCAGTAATGTATGCAGTGTTTGTAATTGAGGTGTGGTGATGATAACACAAAAAAAAAAAAAAAACACACAAACCAAACAGGCAGCAAGTGGTCAGAGAGAGAAAAAATGGGAATGAGGAGCCAGCTAAATAACCTGGGCCCAGGCTGCCCAGGTGAATCTCGTTAAATCAGCAGCTCCACCCATCTACCTGAAATGAGCCTGCAAGAAAAACAAACAAAGGACGACCAGGAGAGGGCGGGGTCGTCACAATAACAAATAACACAATTGTATGGTTGTTTCCAAAACACACTGGAAACATGTTTCTCATGCAGGCTACAAGCAAGACTGGCTGTAGCAGAAGTCTGACAGGTGGAATCAACTGGGCAATCAGTAAGTCAGTCAGAGACGATTGCAGCCATTAAGGCAGACACAGGACTCATACCAACAGAGTAAATGAAAAAGATTTTTAAACAATGTTTAAAAATATATACAAATATTTTTGTACATTGTTTAAAAATCTTTTGGGGTAGTCTTGCATCTATTTTCCTGTGTTATAATTTTAAGAAAAAAATTTTCCCATTATTTTCTTTCTTGCATGAGGAACAGTAAATGCAAATAAATGTATTATTTTTCTATCCAAGAACCTCAACTTTTTTGTCACTGTGCGGGCCTCTTTAATGATTGCCTCTACTGTTTTTCTGGATTTTTACACCTACCTAAACCCTTGGGTAAGCCAAAAGAGCGCAAAACAATCTTCTACCCATCGTATCTCAAAAACACATTCACAAGTGATGAAATGTCATCATAATTTCTGCATACCTCTGTGAATTCACACTGTGCCTCCATCGTCACATAAAACGCATACTGTAAAAGTAAAAAAAAAAAAAAAAAGAAAAAGTAGTTTAAGTTTGATCAATTTTGAATTATAACATCCCCAGGAATATATTTCAGGATGTAGAAGAGGGTGCCATGAAGTCACATCATGTCATCAAATCAGCATCAGCATCTATCTCCTATAGGACTTTGATGTATGAACTGTGTATGTAGTGTAAAAACTGTACTAAACATGTATCACAGTGTCAAGAAAAACAAGCAGTATGAGCAACAATAGTGGGCATTTGTATGCTGTAAGTGCGGGAATATTAAGTTCAAAACTTTTCAACACAAAATATGACCAGTATCATATACTGAATAGCCAACATCTTACCATCAAAACAAACACCCCGCAGTTGTTGGATGAACCTTGCTTTTGTAGGCCCTGTGGTATGAACAAGATACAATTTTTAATGAAGGAATGATGATCAAGTGGTACAGTTCATAAGAGTAATTTAAAGAAATATCTTACCTGAATATCATCTGCACCAAAAGTCCTCCAAGGTCCAGGGGACAAGGTCTGAGCGATAGTTCTGTGAACACAGTGTATGTGAAAAGTAAATGTAATGTACAGTTCAAAAACCATTTATATGCCAACATATAATAAAGGCTTTGAACAGTTATGAACTTTCCAGAGGTTGGAACTTCAACTTAACCCTAAGAGTTCCTCGAATTTCACTAACACACTTGTTCCTTGTGGCAGAGAACTTTCTGTATGCCTAAAATGGGACCAAGTCTGGTGGACATTGGTAAAATTAAAAAATGTATGGCCAGTAGTCAGGGCCCTGGCCAAATTGGGGCCCTAAGCAGAATTGTATTTTGAGCCCCCCCCCCCCCCCCCCCCCCCCCCACCCCCACAGCCTCTTCCAACAATGGAACAAGCCTTTTCCAGATGCACATATCTGCATTTTCTGGATGCAAAGTCATCAATGAGGTCATCATATGACAGCTGCTGTGCCACTTCTGAGTTGATGCTTATGATAGCCAGGCCACTCGAGCTTTCTTGTGCCATTGATGAGCGGAGGTATGTTTTGATGAGCTTCAGTTTTGAAAAGCTTCGCTCAGCAGAGGCAACTGTAATAGGGAGAGTTACTGCAATGCGGAGGGCAATCCATAGATTTGGATACAGTTCCATATCACAATGATGATATTTCTATATTTAAATATTTTTCTACACTTATTTTTAGATTTTGTACTTAGGTTCTATATTCCTACACTGCTGTTTGCTGCTGCAATGCTTTAAATTTCTCCATTGTGGGTCAAATAATGGATTATCTTAATTTATCTTATCTTATCTAATCTTATATGACTGTTATGAATTAAATTCACCAAGAGATGGTGACATTTTACCTCCATAAAAATAGTCCAAAACTTCTATTGATAGCATAGATTGATAGGCTATAAACCTGAGCCAACATACGACCACCAACTGGTCAATTTAAACCACTCCTTTTTCAACAGAGGTAACTGTATATGCAGTTAACAAGACATTCAATAAATGATAATCAGGGCCACTGGAAAATTTAATCTCCAGTCCACATCTAGACAGAATTATTCTCTCTTCTGTCTCATGATTAGCAGGCTAGCAGCTGGGGTGTTTATGCCACAAAGTTTTTCTTTTTTTATTTCAACAACATACCCACCTTCAAGTGAAGCACGAGCCTCCTCTTGTTTTGACTTTTTCTTTCTTTTGCTTGCTCCCGATTCATATTGCCATTTGGAGGCCATCTCTCCACCTGCATCCAACTGCCTGTTGGCGCATCTGACCGCTGATTGGTCAGATGCTGCGTGCAGTCAATCATTGCGGCAACGCGTGCGGTGTCAGATTACTCGTCTCTTTTTTTTTTTCCTCCTGCCTCGGGCTGACTTGGTGCTCTACGTGCCCCTCACAGCAGCGATGCGCATCCTTTGCGCATTTGCAGAGAATGCGTCCCCTTGCACAAAATGGGGCCCCCCATGGATCGTGGGGCCCTACGCACAAGCAAGTTCTGCGTGTAGAGAGGAGCGGCGCTGCCAGTAGTCCAAAATGAAATTTTTACAGAATGGAAAGCACTTGTTTATGTTCCAATAAATTAAGGATCAAAATTTGCATTTATAATGAGAGTAAATGGGGCACTGTTTGATCACAAGAACTAATGCTGTGTTATGCTGCTCTTTTAGTCTAATTACAGGAACTGAGACAAGAATCCCCCCCCCCCCCCCCCCCCCCAAAATGTCACAAAATGTCACAAAATGTCACAAAATGTCCTGAGGAACTCTTATGGGTTATAAGATTTTTGTCATAAAGGGCTCAAACAGAACTGCCCTGCTGCAAAATTGTATATAAATAAATGTGCGAAAACATCAAAAGTTTATATAAAACAGAACCATAGATTTAAAAAAAGAAAAAAAAAGAAAAAAAGGACAGGTGGTCTAAAACAGAACTACCACCATCCAGATGGAACGAAACGTTATTGCCCTAACAACCTGAATGGTTGGGTTCGACTGTCATCTCTCCAGCCAATGCCATAAAGGGGATCTAGAAAGCAAATCTCCCTTTTCTGTGGTTTTATTATATGGTAAATGTGTTAGAATATGAACATACACACTTTCACACATTTTGCCGTAATTTTTCTTATGACTTTTAAGATGTTAGCCTTGTACAGAAAACTACAGGCAATGGTTAAAGACGTATAGCTGTGATGCACTGCAATTATGGCAATGATTAAGATTGCCAATTAGAGTAAATTTAAACAGAAAAGCCAAAACTAAATTTACGTACACATATAGTCCAGTGTCCAGGTATCCAAACTGGGAGCAGAATGCACTGCAGAGTTGCTGCATTCGCCTAGAAAGGAAAATAGGTTAATATAAAATGTGAGTACTTCTATTATTACAAAAATAACTTAATTATTTAAAAAAAGCTAACATATTGAAGAATCAATAAAGAAATTACCGGCAGGTGATCCATAGGGTTCAAGGACACTGGTGGAAACCAAGCTGCTGTGACATGGCTGCTGCAGCAAACACTCCCGCCACTCTCTATAACAGATATAGTTGATCTATTATAGTAAAAAATAAATTGTGTGTATCGATTCCATTTCATTTACATATTTTACAAAAACATCATTACCTTTTCTATAACTTTGAGACAGCTGTTCAGGATCTGACAGAATATAGACACATGGGTTATAAAAATTTGTTAACAATTAAACTAACTTGCATAATCAATAAGCATCATTAGCTTAAAGACAGTATGGTCTCGATTCTTACTGTTCCACCCATGTCCTCAATCAATCCCAGACTCCAAAAGTCCGATTGAGTGAGGACTACATTGTCCACAAATGCTAGGTGTTCATTAGGATCTTTGGTCTTATCCAAAACCTCCATTAACTAGGGGGAAGAAAAAATAAATCAAGACCTGCACCTTTTAATAGTAAGCACACTTCATAGTACAGTTACTTAGCATCACCTGTTTTTTTGCATGTTCTGAAACTCCTGACCCCAGCATGCCCTGTTTGGCGTGACTTTATGAAGACTGGTGAAGTCTGTCTGCTCTTTGTCATTGTTTACTGTAGCAAAGGACACAAAAACACTGCTAATATATCAAAGTTGCTTCATAAAACCTAATGTCAATCAGAGCAGCTGACTCACAGTTCTGTTGTTCCTCACTTCCTTCACCGCAGCCAGAAGACGTAGCGGACATCACAGGTTGTAGGGAAGGAGCTGTTCAATGAAATTACATTACTTTGTTCAGAAATAACAGCAGGATTAATCCTTCTGCCCCACTTTTAAAAAGTTACAAATGTACCCCTCCTAAAAAGGGAGGCCATGTGCTAATTTGGTACACAACACATTATAAATCTATAATTGTAGCTGAGATTTAAATGTTGTAATTCTATAAAAAACTTCCCAAATGTCATGCCATTGGCATTAACACAGCAAATATATTGAGGCTTTCAAATTATAAAATGTACCCTGGTTTGCACAAGGGTTAAAGGAGAAAAAAGCACAAAGGAACAGCATACCAAACATGAGTCTTCCATAGCTGTCCAACTGCATCAGCCCATTTTCTGGAACAATCTTTTTGTATTGTTCTTCTGCTTTCTTGTTCCTTTCCACATTGTAGTGGTGCAGTATATTTCTTTGGTGAAATATATGGGTTGAGGGTGTCGTCATGTTCAAGAAGTAATTGTTCTTCTTCATGCCTGAAAACAGCTGCTCCACACACTGGCTGCTGATGTAACCAGAAAGCTCAGGCATGTGCTGGATCTTTCTCAGCACATCCCTCTCATCTCTGCTGTTTCCCTGGTGGAACACATCACTAAGAACAAGATACTCTGAAGACCCAGTGAGAGGATGGCCATCATCATCTGCTGGTACCTTGGGGTGCTTCAACCAAGACATATTCACTTGTAGTTTTCCCTCTGAAGCCTGCTTTATGTTGTCCACATTAGGCTCCACCAACAGTCCTTCAAAAGGATGGAAAGTCCCTGGTTGTCGGCGGTTGCCATGTAGCGCCAGTCCCCTTGCATAGTCATAGACTATGACATTGGGAAAGTGTTTCCATGACAGTATCCATATAATCACATGGACTCTCTGCTCGTAGATTAAATTTGACAGAGCACACAATGCCACACGTTCAAGTAATTACAGCACAGCTACCTATAACACAATAGAAGTGTGTATTACTACTTATGTACATTTTCGGGGATTGGATTCCTTCCCAATTGTTGAAATGTAATATTTTATTTCACTCACAAGAGGCACCCCAGACCTTCTCAAAAACTTTGTTGTAGGTGACCCTATCTTCTCACGCAGTCTGAGGACAAGATCCATCTTGGAGCCTTTGCTGTCCAAATCACACTGCTTGCACAGCGCTCTCACCTCCTCTACCTGTTGTACAAATGCATTTCAAAGTCAATGTTTATGTTAAGCATATTTTGTCAGTGCAAAAACATTTATTTCAGAAAACTAATTTCACTGTTAGAACTCACCTTTAAGTTAAGGAGTTCGTCAGCTAGGCGCTCTTCTGTTACCTGCAGGGGTTACATGCTGGCATTCCGACATCCCAAAATTCCGACATACCGCCATTCCGACATCTCACCATTCCGACATACTGCTATTCCGACATGCGAACGTTCCGCCATTCCGACAAAGTTTCGTCCCGGCATTCCGACAAGACTAATACTAACCCAACCCATAACCCTAACCCTAACCCTTTTAAAAGATGTGTCGGAATGGCAACACGTTTAAAAAACGAAAAAATACCGCCATTCCGACCTTAGGAGGAAAAATTTGTCGGAATGGTGGGACATTTAATTAAAGGTATAAGTGTTGCCATTCCGACAATTAGGGCCTCATGTCGGAATGGCGACATGTCGGAATGGCGGTTGCCCCCCACCTGCGGGTCATCACTAGACATTTGGTCATCACCATCAGTAGTCATTTTAGGTGCTTGGAATTTTTCATGTTCTGTGTTCAGGACTACATTGGATTGTCTAGTATGTGGGCCAATCCATGGAGCCCAGTTGTGGTAGCTCGGGGGCACAATAAAAGGATTCTTTCGACCGCCTTGGGAAACAACAAGTAGTGTTTAAGAGACCACTTTCACTCAATTCACACACATATTTCCATAACATTTTGTTCTCAAAATCCCGTTTCTGCATGACTTACATGGAATGAAACCCCGACTGATGATTTCTGTATCAACAGCATCCCAGAATTTGTTGATGTCCACCTGTCCATCATAGTCTTGGGGTGGGCTCTCGATGTCCCTGACTGTTTAAGGAAAAGTTTGTGGTTAGATGTCTACAGTACAAAAACATTGAGTGAATTGTATGGTATTATTCAAAGTCATGGTTAGCTTAATCTGGGCTCCCACGATTTGAAAAACAATTTCAAGGACATTGTGTCATTTTGGATGATTTTCAGAGTAATAAAGAAGGAGGGAAAAAAGAAGAAAGGTGTGCGTTATTGTCAGTGTTATTGTGAGTAGAGGGTCAGTGGGTGTGTAATCACACTCCTTGCATCTGGACTCTTTTGGTATCAAGGGCTTTGGCAAGGTACCCAATAGCATTCCATCTCTTGACTGTTCTATGACAGCCTGGGGGAGTTCAGCAGGTAGCTTTTTGTGTGAAATTAGGTAATTTAGCATCTGTGATAACCCTTGGTCATTAGGTGGATAAGACCCTTCCTTCATTTCACTTGTGTCCGTTTGGTCTGTGGTGAAATGGTTTCTTCTTCTGTGGATTTAACCCTTTTAAACAGCTCCCTTTGTGTTGCAAAGAGGTGCCATTTTCCAACTGATTTGTGTATGCAAGAATGCCTCACTTGAGAACAGGGGCAATGCCAGCTGTTCTGCTTACTATTGTATGCTGCCACAACCCTTCCAAGCCAGGAATAGTAAGAGACCTTTGGCTCGTGAACCGAAATGTGAAATTTTGTGGATGGGCCACCGACAGAAAGCTGAACAGACAGGGGCACACCCGCAGCATCTGCCTCCTGTTGACGCTGAATAGGACTGGCTTTGCGATCCTCTCCAAACCATTTATTTTCGACCATTTCCACCAAGGCCTCTTTTGGCAAATCCACTGCTGGCTTGTCTGCACGTGGGCAGAACATTAATGACCGTATATGCTGACATTCAAAAGGGAGCATCCTCGACCTCACAGCAAAGTCAGCATTACGACAGCATTGTTCAACCTCACACATCAATTTTGATGTGGGCCCCCAAGTATTTTTGACTGCATGTATAGGTGTTGCTGGACCACAAAATGATTTTTCAACAGCAAACCATTTTTAGGATCCACACACTCACATGCCAAAAATCTGTCCTTTGAAACTGTTTCAAGGCAATGTGTATGCTTTCTTAATACATGTTTTTTTTTTTTTTTTCCTGTTTAATTGGAGTTTACAGTGTGGACAAGTTACAGTTCTCCGCTTGCCAGTGGAGATTGTTGGTTGCTCTTGAGGGTCTTCAGGGGCCACGGTAGCCTGTTTGGGGGCCTGTGGAGGATCTGGAGGGGCCACGGTGGCCTGTTTGGGGGCCTCTGGAGGGGCCACAGTGGCCTGTTTGGGGGGCCTCTGGAAGATCTGGAGGGGCCACAGTGGCCTGTGGAGGATCTGGAGGGGCCACGGTGGCATGATTAGGAGCCGCTGGACGATCTTGAGGTCATGATCATGGTCCATCAGGTGCTTGAGAAATTAAGCCCTGTTGATTATTGTTACTTCGCAATAGCAGCAATGAAAGTGTGTTGGCTTTCGACAACTCAAGCCACATTTGATGATTGTGAACTCTGAAAGAGACAGAACACTAAAGTAACATAATAAAATTAAATGAAATACATTGCACTATAATTTAGGACAAAATGTCAAGTCAAAAAATGTGTCTTGTTTTTATTCAATATCAATTTGGAAAGCTGAGGAGACAAGGAGTTAAGGATAGACAAGGGCAGGAGAGAGTTATATATTACAGTGTAGGGCTGGGCAATTACTCGAACATTAAGAAAAATTAACACAAATGTGAAATTGGTTCATGTTAGTTACTCATAGTCCAGAGAAATATAGGCTGAATATATGCATATGTGGCCGGAAGATGTAGTGGCCCGCCATGCCTCTGTACGGCACTGCGCTGTCTCGCTGTGCTGTGCGCGGGGCGGCACCATGCGCACCTATATAGGCAGGTGCCTGACCACACCTCTTCCTCTCTCTTCCTCTCTGCTGAATGATCCCTGTGGTGGTGGCTGCAGCCTGGCGTGGCGGAGCAGTCCGTGCGGCACGATAACGCGGCCGCCAACGCTCTTCACGGTTGTATACTTTCTCCATTCCGGTGCGCAATTGGCGCCGTGTGCGCACTGGTGACACCGGTGTTTGTGTGTGTGCAGTTGGCTGTTGGTGCGGAGGGACAGATCGCCCCGCTTGGAGCCTGGGTTGGTTGGCGTCCGGTCCTCCTGGCGAGTTGGCGTGGTCTGCCCGGCTATATCAGCTGGCACCAGACTCGGCTGACTGATGGCTTATTGCCCTTTTTATCTTCCTCCTCCGTGTCAGTGAGACTGTGCCGTTGCCCGCCGGTAGGTGAAGATCCAGTTTTTATGAATGAGGCTCACCGCGACATGATTAACGTATCCGCCAAAATTGTTAACTTAACGAAGTTGTGCCCTTTTGTTTAGGGGCTGTCAAGGTGCCTGGCCTGTCATCGGCCACCACCCCCAAGTACGGCTGCTGCTGTTTTGGATGCGTTCTGGATGACATTGATGTCCGTTTTGTGTAGCTACTGACTGCAGCTGCTCACTACTACTGGTTGAAGCGGCTGGTCGCCGCAGTTTTGACGTGGCTGCGCTGCTGCTGACCGCTGCTTTGATCCCTTCTTCGTTTTGATGCTTTTGGTTTCCCATTTTCACTCCTTAGTTATTTAGTTATTTGTTGCTTTACGTTCTCTCAAGAATCTTAAACATATGTTTATCTTGTCTTGTATTTTGTTAATATTCATTTGGTTGGTTGGATTTCGTTATTGTCTTTATTAATGTCTTTGTATTGTTTTACTTTCAGACTTGTGTTAATTTTCTTTGTTTATTTGACAGGTGCTGTGGCCCCAGGCAGCAGTTCACTCCTCTGGTGGTGGGTTTCTTCACACTCCTGATTGGTTTGCTGTGTCACGGGTGATTTTTGTTTGGTTGTGGACCCCCATTCCTCGTTTTGATCCCTGCTGCCGTGGTAAGCCCAGTCCTGTCTTTACCTTTGTTTGGTTTCCCTTTATTGTTGTTTTTGGTTTGTGTTGGTTATTTAATAAATCATTTTTGCATTTAAAACGTTCTCTGCCCCCGTGAAATCTTTTATCGAACCTGTGTCCTGCGTGCTAATATCAAGTGAAAACTCTATAGTAAAATAGTAATCTCATCTCAATAATTTCCCGGGGGTGAAATTCCACTGGGTGGCGTTGTCATGGCAACTGATTGAACCACTCCGTCACACATAGAGGAACTATAAGTAAAAGTGAAAAGAAAACACGCATAATGCCTTTATTATAATACCATATAATAATATAACTGTTCTGTCCTCAATGCGTCCCATGCATGTGGTGACAGGCAGCTAAACACTCTACTCCAAACAAGACTCTGGGTATCATTTTTGCCGGGTTTATTGCTGAAGCAAAGGTGAAACTAAAAGGAAAATAAACAAATAATCTTAAAATTGTGAATATTACATTTCTTCAGATGCATAAACCATGAAATGAACAATTCTACATCATATCTGTACACCATAACCATCAAAAACTACTGGGCTAACAAACATAGTATGCTAGAAGGAAATTTCAGGTGAAATACGTTTCTAATGAGCATACAATAGAAAATGTGTCACTTAAAACATCAGCACATGACAATAAAAAACACACAAACATATTAATACGTACCGACGAAGCAACTCAAAACAAGCCATTTGCTGGTGTGGCTGATCATCACTGAAAGCTGGCAGAACAAGCTATTATGTTACTTTGTTCTAACTTCCTGGATAAAGTTCGATTCAACATTGACAAACACCAACCGCTAAACTAAAATCGAGCCAGTAGGTGGCAGTACTGCGCTTTTAATATTCCCATTCAAGTAGAACACAATGAAATAAATGAAATTAAATACATCAAGTCTTTTTTATACCTACCACACTGAATCTTATAAACTAAACATAACAATAACATATAGATCAATAATAAAATATGACCAGACACTCATAAAGCATACTATTTCTGAGTTGTATAGTTGTGATTTTAAAATCAAACAGACAAGATATGCTCTTAATAACAAAACAAAAAAATCACTGCTATATTCATCGAGTATATTTACTGTACATGTAAATATAAAGTATGAACGATGAGGGCAGTGGGGGTCACCCTTAATTACAGTGTATTCAATAACTACATTTCAAAAGTAGTACCTTTGTGCCTCACTGAGGCATGGCCCTTAATGTGGTTGTCCGCTTGATAGTTTCCAGCTGCTTTGTACTTGCAAAACGGACATGCATACAGGTCACTGCTGCTGCTTTTTTTTTATTTGAGGAGGTCATCTCCAAGTATCACTGTTATCAAATCAAATAAAATTTTATTTGTATAGCCCAAATTCACAAATCACAGTTTGCCTCAGAGGGCTTCACAATCTGTACAGAGACGACACCCTCTGTCCTTCGACCCTCGATTCGAGTGAGGAAAAACTTGCCCCAAAAAAAGGCCCTTTTAACAGGGAAAAAAAATGCGGAAGAAACCTCAGGGAGAGCCACAGAGGAGGGATCCCTCTCCCAGGACGGACAGATGTGCAATAGATGTCGCATGTACAGAGCAGATCAACGAGATCACAATGTGTTCAATTATAAGCGATGGTTGACAGGAGTGAAAGTACATAAAGATGTATTACAGCAATAATGATGAAATGCACATGGAAATGTGATTACTAGTGATAACAGTAGTAGTGATTAATGGTAAGGATGGTATGTAGTAATGCAGTACGATAATAGTAGTGTAACGTATGTAACAGAGATGTGACTAATATTAGCGACAGTAGTGGTGGGTGTTAGGCAGGGTCATGGCAGTAGGCGCATCCACGATCAGGCAGGGCCATAGCAGTGGGCGCATCCACGATCAGGCAGGGCCATAGCAGTGGGCGCATCCACGATCCACGACCCGGGCGCGGCCAGGATCCAAGGGAGCCTGTAGGACTAGAAAGCACAAGGACTCCGGGGAAGAAGTAAGTCAGTGACATGCAGAGATGGGGCATGTATACAGGCATAATGTTTACAGATGGAGAGGAGAGGAGAGGGGAGGAGAGAGAAGCTCAGTGTGTCATTGTCCCCCGGACTAGGCCTATAGCAGCATAACTAAGAGCTGGTCCAGGACAGGCCCAGCCCTAACTATAAGCTCTATCGAAGAGGAAGGTCTTAAGTCTACTCTTAAAGGTAGAGAGGGTGTCCGCCTCCCGGACCAAAACAGGAAGATGGTTCCACAGAAGAGGAGCTTGATAGCTGAAGGCTCTGGCTCCCATTCTACTTTTGGAGACTTTAGGAACTACAAGTAATCCTGCGTTCTGGGAGCGTAATGCTCTAGTTGGGTGATAGGGTAATATGAGCTCCTGGAGATATGATGGTGCCTGACCATTAACAGCTTTGTAAGTGAGGAGAAGGATTTTAAACTCTATTCTTGATTTTACAGGGAGCCAGTGCAGAGAGGCCAATACAGGAGTAATATGATCTCTTTTCTTAGTTCCTGTCAGTACACGTGCTGCAGCATTCTGGACCAGCTGGAGACTCTTTAGAGACTTGTTAGGGCAGCCTGATAATAGAGAATTACAGTAGTCCAGTCTGGAAGTAACAAATGCATGGACTAGCTTTTCTGCATCTTTTTGAGACAGGATGGGCCTGATTTTTGCAATGTTACGTAGATGAAAAAATGCAGACCTTGAAATTTGTTTTATGTGGGAGTTGAAGGACATATCTTGATCAAAGATAACTCCCAGATTCCTGACGGTGGTGCTGGAGGCCAAGTTAATGCCATCCAAACTCGCTATATCATTAGATAATGCATCTCTAAGGTGTTTAGGACCAAGTACTATAACTTCGGTTTTATCTGAGTTTAACAGCAGAAAATTGCAGGTCATCCAGGTCTTAATGTCCTTGAGACATGCATGGAGTTTAGTAAGCTGATTAGTTTCATTTGGCTTTATTGATAGGTATAACTGTGTATCATCTGCATAACAATGAAAGTTTATGGAGTGTTTCCGAATTATAATTCCTAGAGGGAGCATATATAAGGTGAATAGTATGGGTCCAAGCACGGAGCCTTGAGGAACACCATGACTAACCTTGGTATACAGGGATGACTCATCGTTAACATGTACAAACTGAAATCGATCCGATAAATAGGACTTAAACCAGTTTAATGCGGGTCCTTTAATGCCAATTAAGTGTTACAGTCTCTGTAGTAGAATGTGATGATCAATGGTTTCAAATGCAGCACTAAGATCTAGTAAGACCAGGACAGAGACAAGTCCTTTGTCAGAAGCGATTAGGAGGTCATTTGTAACTTTCACCAGTGCCGTCTCTGTGCTATGATGTGCTCTAAAACCTGATTGAAAATCCTCATATAAACTATTTTTATGAAGGAAGTCACATAGCTGGTTGGCGACTGCTTTCTCAAGGATCTTGGAGAGGAAAGGGAGGTTGGATATAGGTCTATAGTTGGCTAAAGCTTCTGGATCAAGATTAGGCTTTTTAAGGAGCGGTCTAATTACAGCTAGTTTAAAGGATTGTGGTACGTATCCTGTTAATAGAGACAGGTTGTTATGCGTCTGTATACATAAAAAAAGCATAGCATGATTACAAAGCCACAAGATAATGATTATGCATTCATAGAATGCATAGAAGAATTTCATTCTTGTACTCTGATTAGTCTCTTAGAAGACTCAATCACTTAATTATGTTATGTATCCTTACAGTGCATACACCACCGAATGCACTCTAATATTATTATTAGACCAGTTCGGTGTTGTGAACAAGCTCGTACACACATGTAATTAAAACGTTAGCATAGCTAAATAGCATCCACGTGTACGTAAGCTAACTTTAGCTGTTTAATTACACACGTGCTTAAATGTTAGTTTAAATATAACATTAGCTCATGTGCAGCTAATTCACATAACCTAACGATACACCTAAAATTATATGAACAATATAATAAAAGTCACACTTACTTCCATTATTGATAATACCGAAACAGGCGTCAGAACCGAGGAAAGAGACAGGAACACATGGGAAAATCGAGCAGGAAGCATCACGGTGACGGCAAAGTCAAATGTTAGAGAGTGGGCGGGCGTAGTAAAACTTTTGACTCCGCCCACATTGAGGTCTGCGGGTCTGCAGTCAGGGGCTTCTCCTATAGTTGGCTAAAACCTATGAGTGTCAGATTTTTAAGAAGCGGTTTAATTACAAATACTGTGGTACATGTCCTGTTAAAGCTGGAGTTAGTTATTTCTGGCGTCATTTGGTCACAAATCAATAATAACCTTTCAGCATATTGTAATTCATAGTGTTATGACACTGGACTTCTGTGTCTCCTCTTCGCTCTGTATTCAGGCTTTAAAAAATCAGTGCCGTGATGGCAGTGTTCAGCCAATCACAGTTCATTTGACAGAGCAAGCTGTTTCTGGCGTTCCTATTGGTTGCTCGACCAAAGTCGATGCACGTTCACCATCGGTGGTGAAGGTGCAATGGCGGATGTCCCGGCAGGAAAAGCCGCTATCCCGGCATTACCAACAAAAGCGTACATGGCTAAGCAAGCCAAAAAAAGGAGGACCGATGTAGAGAAACGAGAGTCTAAAAGGGAGAGTGACAATAGACAGAATAAATCGCGTGTAAACATTGGACAAGCATATCCGAGGCGGAGAGAGCTTAGCAATAGCGTCGGGCTGAAGTTGGACACTGAGCTTGCTGTTCTTCTCCTGGACAGGTGAGCCTCCAATGCAAGTTTTACGTAGCTAAAAATCTAAATGTGTGGTAGTAATTGGCTGTGTAGTTGAAATGACTGTGAATCTAATAAAGCAGGCGGTTTGTGGTCACAATTGACAAGTAATGTTGTGAGTTGATTAGCTTTATGCTAACCGTAGCCAAAGGCTCACGACAGCTACAAGCAAGTCAAAGCCAAAGTCAACGTCAAATTTATTGTCAATGCCGTTATATATACACGACATACAGAGGACATGTGCCGTGTAAATATGGATGTGACAGTTATTATTTATTTTCAGGTTGTGGCGAAAAGAAAGAAGTGTCTGAATAAAGTGGTTGTCCCCGATAGTCCGTGCAAGTGGGGGTAATTGTTTACTTTAGCGTTATACGTTGTTTTGTTATTCTTAGCATTCACACTTCTTTCCCGTGATATATAAGTGTTGCTGTTGTCATTACTATATGCTGTATAAGTATCACGTCAGTATGACAAATATCGTAGCTGTATTAGTGCCAGACATGTAGGCTATGTCATGCGAGACGTTAGCAAGAAATAATTGATGTCAGTTTCTATCGCTCTTCTAAACAATGCAAAAGTAATGTTTGTTTGTTCATACGTTCAATTCAAAAGTAAAGGTTGAACTGCTTTAAGCAATTTAGCTGGTATTGGGTCTGACATGTTAATGGTTTAGATGAAGAAATTATTTAAGTTAGCTGGTGATGGTCAATGATAGAAAAGCAGTCTAGACATATACAGTACAAGTAAAAAGTTTGGACAGACCTGCTCATTCATGATTTTTTTTTTTTTATTATTATTTTCTACATTGTAGATCAATACTGAAGACATCAAAACTAAGAAAGAACACATATGGAATAATGTAGTAAACAAAAAAGTGTTCAATAGAGTTACCAGACTCGGAAACCAGAAATGGAGCATACAAGGCCTCACACCAGACTCTCTGATCACATCACTGTTATGCTAATGCCAGCATACAGACCGAGAGTGAGAGTTACCAAACCCGTTCGGAAGCAGGCACACGTGTGGCCAGAGGGGGCCTCCTCTGCTCTTCAAGACTGCTTTGACACAACAGACTGGGATGTTTAAGCAGGCAGCCCCATACAACAACCACACAGACATTGATGAGTACACAGACGCTGTTAATTCTGACATCAGTAAGTGCACGAATGATGTGACCCACACAAAAACCATCATCACTCAGGCTAACCGGAAGCCATGGCTGACAGGGGATGTCCATCGGCTGCTGAGGGCCAGAAACAACGCCTTCAGAGCCAGGGATGAAACTGGCCAGAGAACAGCGAGAGCCAACCTGTCCTGCGGCATCAGGGAAGCAAAACAGGAATACACACATAAGATAACCTGCCATGTAGCAGGGCATTAAGACCATCATGGACTGTAAAGCCACGCCACAGATCTGCAACAGCAACATCTCTCTGCTCAACAACCACCACAACAGCTTCTTTGCACAGTTTGGAGCACAAAACAACACACGTCCACAGAAGACTCCCCCGAACGGTTAGTCATGTCACACATCAAATGCACCAATCACATGGTGAAGTTTGCAGACGACACAACTCTGGTGGGTCTCATCACCAATGACGATTGAATGAGACCCACTACAGGAAGGAGGTCAACCTTCTGACCATGTGGTGTAGAGGCAACAACCTCCTCCTGAATGTCAGCAAGACCAAGGAGATTGTTGTTGACTTCCAGAGAGGCCACACCCAACACCCACCACTGACCATCAATGGTGCTGCTGTGGAGAGAGTGAGCAGCACCAAATTCCTGGGGGTGCACATCAGTGAGGACCTCTCCTGGACCACCAACACTGTATCACTGGCAAAGAAAGCACAGCGGCGCCTCTACTTCCTCTGCAAACTCAAGCGAGCGAGAGCTCCCCCACCCATCATGTGCACATTCTACCGGGGCACTATTGAGAGCATCCTGTCTAGCTGCATCACTGTGTGGGGTGGGAGCTGCACTGACTACAACAGGAAAGCCCTGCAGTGCATAGTGAACACAGCTGGAAAGATCATTGGTGCCCCACTCCCCTCCCTGCAAGACACATACACCACCCGCCTCAATCGCAAAGCAACCATGATTGTGAGCGATGCCAGCCACCCCACACAGTCTGTTCAGCCTCCTGCCCTCTGGGAGAAGATATCAGAGCCTCCGTGCCCGCTCCACCAGACTCACAAACAGCTTCATCCACCAGGCTGTCAGGAAGCTGAACTCTCTCCCTTCTCTCCCATTCCCTCCTCTCTGCCCCCCCCCCTATTTTTCTTACATATTCATAGAAGATTCTTATATTTTAGTGTTAGTAAATGTCTTTATCTGTTGTGCACTTTATCGTTTACTTTAGTGTTAGGAAATGTCTTTGTCTTTATCTGTTGTGCTTGTGCACATTAGTTCTTTTATGTAATTTATGTAGCCTAAATGAAATGACCTGGCTCCCCTTGGTAGCATCGAGAGACGGGCTCAGCCCAAAATCCGACAGATCGCACGTTACAGCAACAATATTGCATTTATGCTATGAAACGGGAGTAGTGACGGTCTGGCCAACGACCGAGGTGACTGCGACCGCTGCGTGAAGATGCAGTCCTGCTGATGTAATCAAGATAAAAGTCGGTTGGGGCCAGCTGTTTTACCGCCGGCAACTCTAAAAGACGGTAGACACATTGCAGCATTATGGCTGATGTATAGCTCAGCTGGCAGCTCCCTCAATAAGCAGAACCATCCTATAGTATGGGTTTGAATCTCTGCACAGGTAGTACCTTTAGTTAATGTGTTTTCTTTTCTCATCATAATTATGATCACTGCTATATATATATATATATATATATTAGGGGTGTAACAATACACAAAAATCACGGTTCGATACGTACCTCGATTTTGAGGTCACAGTTTGGTTCATTTTCGGTATAGTACGGGAACAAAATGCGAAAAACATAAATCCGCTTGTTGTTTATTCGGAACTTTTGTAATGTTTTGTAAAAAAATAGAATACTGTTGTAAAGTGCTGCCTGGTAATAAGTTAAATAAATTATTTTCACTGTCTCTTTAAGTCCCTCTGCCAGGTTTGCACTGGTGTGTTGTTCATACGGGCTGAGTTGTAGGGAGAGGCTGCTTGATTGCCAAAGTCAGCTGCGTTTGCACTAAGGTCATTTTTTTTTCTTGTAGCAGTGATATTCACACTCGGGTGGTGCCGTTTCAAGTGCCGCTGCACACGAAGTCTGACACGAAACAACAACAATACATCCGGTTGATTTTCAAAATAAAACACTGCGTTGATACAAGCACAAAAACCTCAAAAAAGAGACAAATACGCGCTCTTCTTCTAATCCTTCAGTCGGGAACACTTCGTGGTATGTTTATAACACGTATAACTGCAGTCGTGTGTGATTATGTAATTATCACGGGAATTCCTGGTTTCGTCTCTCCAGCTGTTCGGCGGAACTGCGCCGTGCCGGACTCGTCTTTCTCCGTTGCAATATTTAACCAGGAAGCCAAAGTGTTCCCAAGCAGGAGACTTAAGCGACAAGGGAGGGTCTTCAAGCTCTGGTTTCGCGCTAGCGTTAGCCATGATGTAAACGGGCTGCACGTGTAGCTGCAGGCAGAAAATAAACACACGCAACTTCTGTTCTGGAAAGTCACCTGTGCACAGCCCTGTACCGAACCGAACGTCCTGTACCAAAACGCTTCAATACGAATACATGTATTGTTACACCCCTAATATAAATACGTATACATATTTGTATATATATATATATACGTGTATATATATATATATATATATATATGTAATATGTTTATATAGTTTTTATGCCTTTTTTTTTTCTTGAGCACCTGCCCCTCCAAAGGTCTCTGCACAGGCCTGCTCTGTATGTCTGGTACATGTGGAGAAATTGACAATAAAGTTGACTTGACTTGACTTGACTTGGCTCAACAGCACCTCAGATTAGAGCCCACATAAATGCTTTACAGAGTTCAAGTAGCAGACACATCTCAACATCAACTGTTCAGAGGAGACTGCGTGAATCAGGCCTTCATGGTCGAATTGCTGCGAAGAAGTCACTACTGAGGAAGAACAAGACGAAGAAGAGAAGTGTTTGGGCCAAGAAACACAAGGAATTGACATTAGAACAGTGGAACCTGTACTTTGGTCTAATGTGTCCAAATTTGAGATTTTTGGTTCCACCCGCCATGTCTTTGTGGGATGCAGAAAAGGTGAGCGGATGGTTTCTACATGTGTGGTTCCTACCGTGAAGCATGGAGGAGGAGGTGTGATGGTGTGGGGGTGCTTTGCCGATGACATTGTTGGTGATGTATTCAAAATTCAAGGCACACTTAACCAGCATGGCTACCACAGCATTTTGCAGCGATATGCCATCCCATCTGGTTTGCGCTTAGTGGGACCATCATTTCTTTTTCAACATGACAATGACCCCAAACACACCTCCAGGCTTTGTTATAGCTATTTGACCAAGAAGGAGAATGATGGAGCGCTGCGTCAGATGACCTGGCCTCCACAATCACCCAACCTAAACCCAATTGAGATGGTTTGGGATGAGTTGGGCCGCAGAGTGAAGGCAAAGCAGCCAACAAGTGCTCAGCACCTCTGGGAACTCCTTCCAGACTGTTGGAAAACCATTCCAGGTGACTACCTCATGAAGCTGATTGAGAGAATGCTAAGAGTGTGGAAAGCTGTCATCAAAGCAAAAGGTGGCTACTTTGAAGAATATAAAATATAAATCCTATTCTGGTTTGTTTAACACTTTTTTGTTTACTACATAATTCCATATGTGTTCCCTCATAGTTTGGATGTCTTCAGTATCGATATACAATGTAGAAAATAATAAAAATTAAGAAAAACCATTGAATGAGAAGGTGTGTCCAAACTTGTGACTGGTACCGTATATCTGATTTTAAAGGCTAACTTGGTACATCTGATGTCAGAAGGTGATGAATTTTGTCTCTAATAAGTAGAATTTTACCAGTAAAGAAACCCATAAAGTCATTACTGAGTGCCTGGCTATAGTGCTTCCTATTTTCCACTACCAATGCTGAATAATAAGCTGCTCTCGCATTATGGTGGGCTTTCTTATAAGTTTTAAGGCTTTGCAGCCTGACTAAACAAGCTTCTTCTAGTTTGGTGTAATGCCATTTCCTTTCAAATTTTCCTGATGTCTGCTTTAAGGAGGTCATATTATGCAAATTTTCAGGTTCATGCTTTTATTTGGGGGTCCTAGTAGAATAGGTTTACATACTTTAATTTTCAAAAAACACATTATTTTTCTCATATTGTGCATTGCTGCAACACCACATTACAGACTGTGTCTTGAACGCTCCTTTTATTGAGACATCTCCCCTTTTCTCAATCTTTGCTGAGAGTTGCGGATGCACATTTCTTAACGGGCAGGATGTAGCCAATCAGAGTCAGAGTAGGGTGGGTCATGCCGAGCAAGGTAGTATGATTGAAATTAATGCTGCTACAGCTGGTAACCATGGCTGCAGTACAGCCGTACTAATAATATATATATATAAATATATGTATTTATATCACGGCTGTTACATAGTGACTCACATAAGTTACAGAAATAAAAGCTTGACTCCAAACCAGGCGTTTAAGGCAGTGCAGGAGCAGTGTTTTCTGTAGGGAGAGAGTAACTCCCATTGACGTGGACTGGGCTTTTTCATTTTGCAGTTTTTACATGCACAAAAATGCTACGTAACACAATAAGGAGAAGCAAAAACCCAGCAAAAGCATAATATGACCTCTTTAATATGTGAGTTTGGGGGTTGTACCATGGAGCAAATCTCCTATGCTTTATTGTTTTCTTTTATATCAAAACTCATTTTTGAAACTGGGACTTTTTCAAACATTCAGTGAGAGCCATTCAGTGTGTAATTACTTCCCTACAATAGTTCTCATTGTCACTGGTGGCGTTCTAGGGATTCACAACAGATGATGCAGCAGGTGTCACCAAATCAGCCACTATTGAAACCTTGACAAATATCGATCCAAGTCTAAAGCTGCTTTCATCAGTATTTTTATGTTAACAATGGATGAAAGGATCTCAAGCAGCTGTTTTCAGCAAAAAGCTGATAAAGCTACTGTAGCAAACAGCAGACAGACCGTTAGGAACTAGCTGGTTATGTTCTATGGCAACAGCAGGGAATTAAGATGGACCACCTGGTTTTTAAAAACTCTTATTTTTTTTGCTTTTATTGCTGAAAATGTATTACCGATGACAGCATTCATCAGCACTGGAGAAGGAAGCACAGGTTTTGGATTAAGAGCAGCAGACTTTGACATGGTCACTGCCCACTGCGACTACCAACTGTTGAGCTAAACCAGCCGGACCGCCACAGGGAGGAGTGGGGAGAGATTCAGGATGGGAGCCTTGCAAATCCAACTTGGACTTAAGGCTGCTCTTGGCTAATGTCCACTCACAGGAAAATTAGATGGACAGTTGGGACTCACTGGTCAATCAAAGTGGAAATCAAATGCTGTTGTGCCCACATCTTTACAGAGCTCTGTCTCCATCTCAACATCCTGGATCAAGCTGTTGCACTCGACGGGTGGACTGTGTTCTGAGCCGACGGAGTGCAGGACTACAGCAGGATGGGGAGAGGTGGACTCTGACGTCTGTAAGGGAAATTCTCCTTGTTTAGGTAGAGAGTTAATTCTCTGAAGAATTTTAGACTCAATGTGAGGAATCAGATCTCTTTAATACATGCAGCATAGAGAGAAGACCCAAAGTGTTCAAAAGAACAGGGGTTACATACTTTACGACAGTTGTTAACTACTCCTTCAATGACAATGACCCCCTGATGTTTGTGTTGATCATGCCTTTCCCAGGGCAGTGACCCTTTGATTTTTTTTATTGGACAATCAATGTCATCCTATCTACCGTGCTGTTAACACCTCAGGCAAAGAGAATTGTCCCTCATATGGCTTCCTGACCTGTTCTTACCCTGACAATTCCCCACATCTTAGGTGAAGGGGAATCTCCCCTCCACTCACATCCTGTGCCCACCCACATCCATGCTCTCTACTATACATTGATTTCTGAATTCAAAACTATTTAATTCCCACATTCACCACAAGTAAAGAGGATGTTACACTCAGAATTCTGTAAATAATAATTTAGCTCTCTAACTAGAGTGAGTGTGTGTGTTCTGTACATTGAGGACTTGGCAGGAACAATGAATGCCCTCATTAATGTGACAGATTGTCACAAAGTGCAAAGAACTCCAATTCATTGTCAATTTGTTTTGTGGTCAGGGACTTCATAGGTCATATCTCAGTGCCAGTCTGAGCTGAGACCCTGGCGTTTTCATGTAGAGGCTGCTGTGGTATGAAGTGTTGTTCTCTCTCTTTATGAGAGTTTACAGTAAGTCATTGTCTTTGTGCTATTCTGAGTGCTGCTGTTGCTATGTTCAGTGCTGTAAACTGTCGATAAAGAAATACATTTTATTAAAAACAAAAAGGTGTTTCCAGTCAGATAAAAAATAAATGGAAAACAGCAGCAGTGTCACACTGCGTTGCCACCGGGCTCACAGTCAGATAACTAATGTACCCTTTGAATTTCAATGAGTCCCTCTGAGGAGACGTATCCTGAACAGCTCAGCCTCAGTGACAGCTGAAATCCATTTTATGGCACCGTTTCACTTCCTACCAATCACATATGATCTGTCCTGTGATGTTCATGGCTTTGTTAAAAAGAAACATTATTCCACATTGGAGCATCCCTGCAACACCAGGCGACGTCACACTTTCTGTACTTTCTGGAGTCTTAAGAAACAAATATAAAGTAGAATGAGCTGAATATACCCTCTCTCTTTATATATTGACTTTGACCATATCTAGCCATGTATTAACATGCAATCTTTACTTGGATGTCATATCTGTAACAT
Source organism: Pagrus pagrus (assembly GCF_965226575.1). Lineage (NCBI taxonomy): Eukaryota > Metazoa > Chordata > Actinopteri > Spariformes > Sparidae > Pagrus > Pagrus pagrus. Next base: position 27,127,172 of record NC_140203.1, read on the forward strand.
GTTAATGCACACAGAACACATTGCAATCAGAATGTGATCGGAGCATCAGGACCACATCTGAAGGAGGTTAGAATTAAGCTTGACCAAAAGTACATGTATGTTTTAAGCTAGCAGTATTTAAAACTGGACCCACAATGCAGACACTGGAGACAGGAGTTAGAAGAAAACAATTTTTAATGAAAAAAATCAAAGAGTTCAAAATTGAGGCAGCAGCAGTTCCCAGAAAGTCCAAAGCTTAAAGTCCATAGCAGGGGTTCTGACCAGATAACAGGCGAGGCTGGGCTTGACTGGACAGGCTGGTGAGTGTGGCAGGTCTGCAGCACAGAGGAAAAGAAGGCAGGTTTTAGGCAGGCAAAAAAACAGAGCTGAACTTCAAAAAATATACTCAGAGCGAGGCCTTGGTGTTACCACGGATGGTTTCACAACAAACTGGTGAAGACTGAAGGGGAAAGACTGGCTTCAGACAGGTACACTGACAGACAGAGGGAGACAAACATACAACAAGAAGGGAGGGGGAAAAACACATGGGGAAATAGACAAAGCTCTGTAGAACCTAACAATGTAAGTATCTGGGGGTGGTGCTGTGGTATTGAGGTCCTGTCCATACTCCCAACAGACTCAATACCAACTAATACAGTTGAGTTAGGTGGCACACACAGAGCACATGATACTGACAGAAGTAGTGAAGGTACAGCAGGTGAAATGTGTCATTGAGAAGGGAAATTGTGGTATTTTTAAACCTGTGTCTAATGTTTACATGTTTTGGTATGTAAATGATCCAGACTTACCAAAACTTTTGGAATAAGTCCAGTAGATCTCCTTAGCTGGCAGGCTGGACACGTCTGCAATGGCTGCAACGTGATCCTATACTGACCGTCAAAGTCACTTTCACGGTAACTCACCTTGAGAGATTTCAGAGTGAGACTTTTCCTTGAATGAGACTGTATCTGGACATTGTCATTTAATTAACAGCTCTATTTCTGTTGGAATCTTTCTGTAGTTTTGACAGACACATAGAATAACAACCTCAGCCTTCAGTAGCAAAAACAGGCACTTTTAGTGGACGGATTGGGTTGCAGCCATGTCCTGGCTGCCTGCTGAGGCGATCTACTGTACCATTTCCAAAACTTTTAATGTCCTTTTATTTTGTTGCATTTTATTTATCTGTTGCCATACATGCAGAGAGAAGTAGCCCACATGTTCCACTGTGGCAGAATCTCTCCAGCCTTTAATCATCAGTCTGTTGAGCATTTTGTCTGTTTTCCAGTGTAAACATAATTTTTCATGTTCAGCTGTCAAATTAACATAGTTTTTCTTTGTGAGTCCAGCTGTGTGTTGTATGCCCGATAAGTGTCTGGTTTTATTTTTAACTCTGTCAGTTTTTTTGTGTTTGTGGGAGGCAATTGATATTACACACTCTGAGACTCAAATTAAGTTTTCATATTGTTTCTTTTCGTCAGAGCTATACTTCAGTAACTCTGCAGGCCAGACTGCGTTCAATACCATATATCTGTCTTCCACACATGGTCAATCACCCACAGAAGTGAGTGTGTGTCTGTGCACAAATGTAACCTCTGGAGGGTTTTTGGTCTGTTTAAAATGCCAACAATATAATTTAGCATATAATTTAACATCTAGGGCCTTACTTTGGTGTCTCCGCACACATTACCTAAAGAATGTTATAGGAACACCATCACTTGACATGGTTCACAATAGTCCACAATCTGCCGATATCTCTTAAATTGAGGGAATACTTCCTCTCTGCTTCATAACACCTGTTGCTGCTTAGAATGACAGAGTTAGAGAGGGGGGTAAATGGAGAGGGGAGGTATAGCCGACACACCACTTTGTTTTGGTCTAACATGCTGGTGCTGAACTGCGACCTTTTAAGTGACATGATTAAAAGACCATACAAAATTGGAATTGAAATGAGATGAAATAGACTAGGTGAAGTGAATGATATGACATGAGATGAGATAATGTGAGATAAACAAGGGCTTAAGAAGAGTCGACAAGAGGTGAGGTGAGATGGGAAAGGACGTGGAAATGCATTAGGTGATAAACATGAGATGAGTCAGTATTAGATACAAGACGAGAGATAACATTGAGAATGAACAAGGTGATATGAGATGAGGAGGAACAAGTCAGATCTCTTGTGGTGTGAGGTGAGATAAAATTAGATGAAATTAACAGAAAATGAGATTAGATGAGTTTAAACAGCAGAAGAGATGCAACAAGGTGAGACAAGATCAAGTGAAATTGACACAAAGTAAGATTATACATCACATCAGACAAGCAAAAATTAAATTTAATGAGATGGCAATGTTTCGATGTATATTTGATGTCTGTACAAATTATTCTGGAGACCAAAGATAGACCAAACTATGAACTGATTAAAGAATCTCCAGATTAATCAATTATGTAAGTAATCCTTAGTTGCAGCCCAAAGTTATTTATTAAATGATTAAATGAATTGATGAGGTCAGATAAGATCACATGCAATACACTCAATAATAAGGCAGTTTTTTGTTTTGTTTCCCATGTGTATTGGAAGGAACATTTCCACATAAAATAACTGTTGAAACAAGGTCAATACAGCAATATTCTGCTGTATATTTAAAACATTAAAAAAAATGAGCTGACATTACCAACACAGCGTGAAGAAAACACAGTGTTGACAATTTTTGACAGACCTCTATGTACTGTGTTGAAGAGATATCCACTGACATTAGACAAACTTCTTTGCCTTGTTAACTCATCTTGAAACCCACTTCATTTAAACTCGACATAAACTAAATAAAACTCACCAAAAGAGTGGTGGTTTGTCTTTCCACAATCACTTCTGGTTTGGTTGAAATAAATCCTCAATTCACTGAGTAACAGTGAATATTCCAGCCCTACATGTCGTTTTCACCCTCTGCTGGCGTCAGACTCCGGGTCACTTCTCTGCCGCTTCATGCCTCTCCTGTCCCCACCTGTTATGTCTTGTTGTCCACAAAATCATAGTCCAGGTCAGAGCCACTGTATCACCTCCGTACTCTATCCCCTCCTGTCAAACTGACCTCTGTCAGTCTTGGAGGCAGTGTTCAGTGCCAGTTTGGTGTCCAGCAGTGTTCTCTCTCAAGTCAGACTGCCCAATCTGGTTGAGCGGGTCCAGACAATCTCTACGGCTAACGCTAAAGGTGGCTAGCTACAGCCAAGGGTGGCTAGCAAAGAGCAGGTGTTGTAGGTTACTCTGGTGGTATACTGCCCCATATCTTTTTGGAGCTACCTTCTCATATTACAAGTTATAACTTGAACTGTGACCCCCTATGTTTGCATGTTAACAAATTCAGTGTATGTCTACAGGATGGATGTGTGTGCATGGCTTTCTATCTAAATGTGAAATGACAGCAGATCAGTGTTAGGATCATCGTAAGTATTTGGCCTACTGTGCAGCGTCTTCACCAAATACATTCTCCTGTTTCACCACAGTGACCTGTCCAAAACACTGCTTCATATAGCCATGAAAGCCATAATCATGCCAATCAATAATGCTCTGCTTCAATATGGTACTCCTGTATGTCCTCTGTATGAGCAGGAATGTATTTCTATTTTGTACCCTTTCGCCAATTATTTCTTTTTGGACCTGAGGGAATATGTTACATATGCTAAACTGGCTGCTTAGACTCAGATTTTCTCTGTCATTCAAATTGCACCTTACAGTACAGATCAGAACACAATTTTGTTGCAGCTGCCTCAGCATAGTACAGGACAAAAACAGCAGCAAGTATTATACATAAAAATAAAATAAATAAAATGTGTAAACAAAATACTATAGAAAATTTAAAATATATTGCACATGTGTAATGTTATATTATATTGCACAATCCAGTGAAGCAGTCCTGAGTGGGTGTGTGAGGGAGGATGGAGGGATTTTATTTTGTGTTCAACAGTCTTATGGCTTGTGGGAAGAAGCTGTTGTAGAACCTGGCTGTTCTGCTTCGAAGGCTTCGGAACCTCTTTCCAGAGTCCAGCAGCGAGAAAAGTCCATGGTGGGGGGTGGGAGGTGTCTCTGCTGATGTTATGAGCCCTGGTCAGGCAGCGTTTTGTTTTGTTTTTTGCAATATCCTGGATGGGAGGAAGTGAAGTCCTGATGATTTTCTCCACTGTCTCCACCCTCTGCAGGGACTTCCAGTCAGAGGCACTGCAGGCTTCTGACCAGACAGGGATGCAGCTGGTCAGTATGCTCTCTATAGTGCCTCTGTAGAAGTTGGTGAGAATTGGAGGGGGGAGGTGTGCTCTCTTCATCTGGCGCAGAAAGTGCATGGGCTGCTGAGCTCTCTTTACAAGAGCTCCAGTGTGATGGGACCAGGTCAGAATGTCCGTTATCTGTACCCCAAGGAACTTGGTGCTGCTGACTCTCTCTACTGCTGTGTCGTTGATGAGGAGTGGTGTGTGACTGGACTGGCTCCTCCTGAAGTTGACAGTGATCTTCTTGGTTTTGTCAATGTTCAGAGCCAGGTTGTTGATTTTGCACCAGTCCACCAGGGGTCCGTTTCACAAAGCAGGTTTAGTGAAAACTCTGAGTCTGTTAACCCTGAAATGAGGGAAACTCTGAGTTTTCCGTTTCACAAAGGGAGGTAACTCAAACCAGAGAAGGAGGGGTAACTCTAGCCTGTTTCACAGAGAGAGGTAACTTAAGCTCTCGGTCAGTTACCATGGTAACATGCTCTATGAACCTAACCTGGTCGGGACCAGGTTTTTCTCAACACACCTCGAGTTTCTCTCTGTCTCCGCCCTCTTTCAGACACACACGGTATTTGATTTCCTCATTCATTCAGTCAGCAGGCGAGTTTCGGCGTAATATAGTTCTGCCGTCTGTTTTTTGAGAAAATCATTTAAAAAATCAGTCAGTAGGCGACATTAGAAGTTATATTAGGTGGCGACTATTTTCACTACCATGGCATGTCCTTTTGATAATGATCCCGTGGATGAAGGTGCAGCATTACTGCGCAGAGAATTAAATATTCGTCGGGAGATGATTATCAGACCGCGCATAGATGTTCTTGCATTTCCAGACAATTAGATTTTTGAGCGGTACCGTTTCACGTCACAGTCCATCATTTACATACACAACCTAATCCGTCCTTACATTTCCAACATTACCAACCGAAGTCATGCTCTCACATCCCAGCAGATATTGTGTGTTGCGCTGCGTTTTTTTGCAAATGGGAGTTTTTGATACAACGTCGGAGATGCACTTTACAAAAGTAAAGAAAAGTCATGAAAGGGAAATAAATATTTTTATGAATAGGCTTAAAACTATATATAGGTCTAGGCATATTACATTTTATAAAAGCACTTGTGTCTTGGGGGGTGAGCTCAGAGGATGAGCTCCCTCCAGGGATTCCCTCAGCCACTGGCCTTCCTAAATTCTGTCTTAGGGCCAGCTCCTCTGCCTCAGTTAGAGGTGGCGGTGCTGGGCCACCACCCGTTTTACGGGCATCTGCTTTCTTTCTGTTGGCTGAGTAGAAGTATGTGTTAGTTTAAATAGGCTTAATTATTTAACAGAACATGATATAGATGAGAAGACATTTATGTGTGTGAAAACAGCATTATGTTGGGGATAAAACAACTGTACAGTCAAACAGCCACTTAATATTTACTTTACAATGTAAAACATGATCAAAATGAGGTACCCCGTGAGATCATGCTGAGGTCTCACCTGTTTGAACAATGTTTTTATGTTTCATCTTAAGCTGCTTACACTTCCTTCTAAAAACGTGCTCAAACTCACCGTATGAGCGCATTAATAAAAAAAACGTAGCCCTCCTCTTCCCCGTTGCCATGGTGACTCGTCGAATCGGGGCTCCATTGACGCTGTCTTTTTATACTTGTGGCGCACGCGCTTAACTCCAGGTTAAACTACTCCGAGTTGATCTAACTAACTCAAATCAGCTGTTCTGGAACCGAAAACTCAGAGTTTCCTATCTCAGAGTAGATCAACTCAGAGTTCAAGGTTAGACTCAGAGTTTGTTGAACCTGCTTTGTGAAACGGACCCCAGATGTTTTACCTCCTCTCTGTAGGCTGTGTTGTTGTCATCATGGATAACATGGATAAGGCCCACTACTGTTGTGTCATCTGCAAACTTCACGATGTGGTTATTAGTGGTCCTGGCACAACAGTCGTGGGTCATCAGGGTGAACAGCAGCGTACTCAGGACGCAACCCTGAGGGGAGCCGGTGCTCAGGGAGATGACATTGGAGGCGTTGCTGCCCACCCGCACAGACTGGGGTCTGTTGGTGAGGAAGTCAAGCAGCCAGTTACACAGGGGGGGTGCTGAAACCATGTTGTCACCAGATGCTGTAGGATGATAGTATTGAACACCGAGCTGAAGTCCAGAAACATTTGCACATGTTTGTTCCTCCCATCCAGATGCTCTAGCTGTTCTAGCTGTTCTAAGTGCCACCATGTCACCAGATTTAAAAGCGTCATTCTGTGCTTTCAGCATTGCACGTACAGTACCTGACTGGTCATCAGGGGTTACTCGTTGACCCGTGTGGAAATGTTTTTGATCACACTAACATCCTCCATGCACTTCTGAATGTATGCAGACACAGACTAAGCATACTCCTCCACTCACATGTGATGATTGTCCGTAGCAGCTGCCTTAAACATTTCCCAGTCCGTGCGCTGGAAGCAGTCCTGTAATGCTTCCATAGCTCCTGTAGGCCAAACCCTCACCCGCTTCACTGTGGGTTTTTTCCTGATCAGCAGGGGCTTGTATGGTGGTGTGGTGGTTTGCACTGGGGGGAACGTTTAAAAGCAGGATGGAAGGAGGCGGTGTTCAACGCGGGTTAGCCTTTAGCTTAGCTGTTAGCACCGCTCAACATCCCCGCTTCTGCTTCCTGTAACACCGCCTCCGTCTCCTCCACTGGCGGACACCGCTGGTACAAGGCTCCGCTGCTTCATAGGCCGCTGGGTGTAGCTGGTGTAGCAGTCCGAGGCTACGTAGAAGGTCCAGAGTCGTCGCACCTACAAGTCCTAAACTGCTGGGTTCACCTAAATCTAAAATTGCCTGACGGTCGTGTTGGGAATTGATGGTAGGGCAGGTGTGGTTATTAGAAATTAATAATTATTGATAATAATTATTCAAATTAAATAAATAAAAATTAATTAAGTTTAATTTTCAAATCGTTAAAATGGGGCACAACTCTGGAATCAGGGACCAATAACCAGACCAAAATTAGTCTCAAAAGAAGGGTATTATTAAGAAAGGTAATATTTACATTTAAACGAACAGTGAAGGAAATGAATCCGAGCACTGACCATCACAACCAGTAAATACCACAAGACATATGCACAAAATAATCACAGAAAACTGCTATGTACAATATAATAGACTTTATTATTGTTAGCAAATTGATTAACTCAATAATACTTTCAATTTTATTGAAGGGAGGGATTGGAGGGATAGTGACCTACTGTTCCACAAAGGTAGTCCTGCTACCACGAGGCGTCCGTCTCTGAAATCATAAAAGGGAGATGTCACGAGACACATGTATCTTATGTTATAGCGAAGTCATCAACCATAACTCTCCAACAGGCCAATAACGTCACAACGCCAGGGAAGGTCAAGCCCCTGCAGGCCAAAAAAAATGGGACAATCTTAAGAAGAAATATAAGGTAGGTGCAGGTGTGAATGATGATGTGGAAATCACATTTTATTTATTTTACCCATACAAGTTAATGAATACTTTGCTGGAAATTGCTGACGTGATTGATTTCCACTGCATCAGAATTGCAAATATCCGGCGACAGGAGAGGGGGTCGCCGGGACATCAACCGCTGCCAATTGGCCCTGGTTTGTCCACATCGACAGGGGTGGACTGGCCATCTGGCATACCGGGCATCGTCCCGGTGGGCCGTTGACCCAATGTGGGCCGGTCCAGTCCTCTATGTTTTTTTTTTGTTTGTTTGTTTTTTTTCCTTCTCTAAATTCCCTCCAATTGGGCCGGCCAATTGACTACAGAGGGCTAGCAGCGTGTTACCAGCATCGACACATATGATTGGTCTATTGTTTGTCATTGTCAATCAATCATGGGCTGACAGGCTCAGAGAGCCCTGACAGTGCTGTCAATCAATACAAGAACCAGGGTGGGGCGGGACCTCGATGGCTGGGCCGCGGGCAGGACGGGCTGCTGCTGAGCCTGTAGTAATGTTAGTGAGTGACCGTCTTCGAAACTGTCGTGTCCGCTACTTGAAAATGGATAGGAGGAAGAAACGCCCGGGTGGTGCTGAGAAACAGCGATTAAAAAGTTGAAGTCTCTGGAGGTGGAGGCTTCTAAATGTGCGAAGTTGACGGACCTTTTTGGTGCCGGGACCAGTGACACCAACCCGCCAGCAGCCACAGGTGCTGCTGCGCCGGGAGACGAAGGAGGAGGACCTAATGATGATGAGCGAGTGGAGGCAGACATGGTAAGTAACGTTAGCCTGGGGCTGGCTAGGCTAAACTTTTGAGACATGTCCAAAACAAAGTAAACAACGTTTTTACATTGAATGTGATGTGACCTAACTAACTACATACTGATGAATGCAGCTGCCGCTAATGCTAACGTAGCTCCTCAGGGATTGAAGCCATTATTTTTCTAACTTTGACAATCTAACATGTGACAGACTATTAGCCCAGAGTTGAAGAGCTGTGACTGTTGGTAGTTGTGGTTGAGTTTGTTCAAATATGCCGAATTGTGATATTATGGGTTATTATTGTTCAGATGATTTAGCTAAGCTAGCTAACAGATGCTAACGTCAGCGGTCTCTTGTTGCCATAGCAACAGTAAACATTCACGTGGACTGATGAGCTGTAAATAGAGATGCAGAATCAAGCTGAGATACTTTGAATTTTAGCACAAAATACAAGTAAACCTATAGGAAATAATGTTTAATTTGCAATATTTACTATTGAATTTATTGTAATCTTTCAATTCATTTATTGTTTACTGAGGTGATAACTATTTAATAGGGATAATTTGTGTGTAACTTTAATTTGTGTGTAAATGTGTTACCTTTACTGTAGTTTTCAAATGGCTGTGTATAGTGTTGTCTTGAGCATTTTCAGGTCACAAAGATCTGGCTTTTTTGCATTGGAAAACACTAGTAAAGTGTCCTAATGAAAACACGACAAAGCCATTTGACTATCTTGTTCATAAATGATGGTATCAGGACTTTTTTTTTATGAGACCCACACTTTCATTGATATGAATGCTTGGTTTTGAGGAATGACCTCTATTTTGAGCATGTGACATGCTTTTGCAGGTTATCAACACGGTTTTGCAGTTTGTACTAAAGGTGTCACCACGTCACAAAAAGGCTACTTGGCTACATATACTTGTCAGTACACAGATACTGAGTACAAGTTCTGTTTGCTGTTTCTTGCAGGTCACGAGAGTGGAGCTGGCTGGCTGTGGATGAGGAAGTAGGGCAATACATACTTGTGCACATACACATATATGAGAATGCATATCTATTCAGACCTGTAATTCTTAGACTTTTTCACACAGCTATAGATAAAAAAAATTTTTTTCAATTCTGTACTTATGGTTTCATAATGACTGAGTCACCGTTAATACAAATTAGTTCCAGCTCTAATGCTGCTACTGTCTGTAATATGTTTTTATTTAGATTATTTGTCAGGATATTTTGTTATTATTGTCCCTGTTTGTCCTCATCGCCCTGTCTCTGTCTCTTTGTCTCTCTCGCTCTTTCTCCCCCCTCCACCCAACTGGTAGAGGTAGCGCCCACCCCGAGTCTGGTTTTGGGTTCTTCCCGTTAGTCTCGTCCCACCCCTTGTCATGACATAACTTCTGTTGTGATTTGACACTTTAATGAATAAAGATTGATTGGTTGATTGCTATAGCTGTCAATTTTCGTCCTTGAGTTCATAGCTACGTGCTTTATTTGTTAACTGCTATCAAAGAATATGACTCTCCTTTGTAGTATGTGTGAAAGAAGACGCCTCGAGATTTGTGGACTTCTACGGGACGGCCTTTTCATTCCGAAACCCCTCCATTCCGAAACACCTTCACTCTGAAATACCACTGTTCCGAATCCGACTTTCAAGTTCCAATTACTTCCCAATAGGGTTAGGGTTAGGTTCAGGGGTTCCCCATAGCCTTTTCGGAATAGCGAGGTCTTTAGAAAAAATGGGAAACCACACCATTACGAAGAATGGAAGTCTACTTTCGGAACAGCGGGGTTTCGGAAAGGTGGGGTGTAACCGACTTCTACGTGGTGTCCGCTGATAATGTAGTGAGCTGGTCTGGACAGAAAATGCCAGGGCTGAATTTTTGTCCCAGTCCACCCCTGCACATGGATGAGGTATTGGGACAGAGGCCATCCATTGCCCCCCCTGTCCTAATTGCCTCGTTGCCTGAGGACACACCAGGGCTGAGTGCAGCGGTTGAGCATGCGGTCAACCAGGAGGAGGAGGAGGAGGGCCAGGGCCAGGAGTGAGGAGGAGAGGCAGGGCCAAGCCGAAGGAGAAGGCGGACAAACGATGAAGTAGTCGAGTGTTACGGCCCTAAAATAAACAAGGAAACAAAGGCTCAAACACAAGAAGGCCAGTAACATATAGGATGCCGACTCAACGCAGTCAGTTCAAATATAAATGTTTATTAAAAGTAACCAAACGGCCGTAGCCGAACTCAAACCCCGATAAGAAAGATAAACCCAAAACAAAACGAAAAGGGACAGGAGTTCCTGGCCAAAATTAACAAAAGAGAGAGGAGACCCCAGACCAGCCTGCCACGACCGTCGCATTCTGGGGTTCCTCCCAACTAAACCTACCTAACCAAAATGATTAACCTATAAAAAGAAAACAAGAAAGGGACGAAAACGGGACTACCAGGAACTCAAACCCAAGTGAAAAATAATAAAGCCCTGGCGCTCTAACAGGCCAGGGAACTGAAATCAAACAACTCGGCAAACAAAGAACAGCAAAAGGACTGCGTGGCCAGCGCTGCCTCCCTCCTCCGGCACCACACCTGTCGAGAGAGAGAGAGAGAGTCGCCCCGCGGCTGCCTCCTTTTAACCTGCTCAGGTGATTGCCAACACCTGAGCTCAGGCAGAGCAGGGTGGAGACAGGACACACACACACCCACACACACACAGCACTGACATTTGGCCACACGTAACATAGAGCTCCTCAGGGAGGACATGCGGCACCAGAGGGAGGCCGATGAGAGGAGGGAACGCTGGAGCAGAGAGAGGATGGACAGACTATTCTCTCTGCTCGAGCGGATGGCCGACTGTTAATTTTATTTATTTATTTATTTATTTTCTTTTGGTCGGCCATCACTTTTCATTTATCGTTAATTCATTATTTCGATTTATTCACCATTATTGTTTATGAGATGTTTTTTATTTAAGTAAAATATTTCCACCTGTCATTCGTTGTCTATTCCATTCAGTATTCACAATGTTCATAATATGAACATAATATTAACAGGTCACAACATCAAACCTTTCTTCTTTCACTTTCTGTCCCATATTGCACCTTCGACATACTAAATATAGCTGTTATTCACCAATGGGTTAATGTTAATTTTGCAACGTTGATAATCCAATTCAGATTTGACACATCTTGTCGTTAATTTTTGTACACACAAACAAATGTACACATTTGATAGATTTTAACCAAAACAGACTTTAATGCATCTCTTTTGAACTGAAACAATGACATTAAACAAATCAACCAAAACAGTTGCAGCAATGGGCTGAGCAGGAGTGAGGGATGCCACAATAAAGACCCTGGTATCATTGGGACATCATCTGGGGTGGTATTCAGAGTGTTTGGGGGGGTGTAGTCTCCACTGTCCACCACATTGCCCATCAACAGGGTTTGCAGGGCTGACTCGATCGACGGCTGCCATGCCACTAAGAATTGTTCAGGAAAGAGGCAAGAACTATGACTTCATGATGTGATCATAATATAATGATGACTGATTACGATGAACACAACTATCTACCAAACACTTTAAATAGGAATAATGCCTTTAAGATCATTTTACTTGCCAACTAAAGATAGTCATGGTCGGGGATCACCTCCTCCAGGGCAGACACCTCCACGACAGCTGGTCCCGCTGTGGAGCACCACTGGCTGCCTCCAACTCGTTCTTCCCCTCATCCTCCGGCATGACGTCCTGCAGCTCATCCTCTGGGGGCATGATGTCACCTGCCCCCAGGCAGATGTGCAGGATGGCACATGCTGTTACGACCTGAAATGAAAGGGAATACTCATCAATTTTGATTTACTTCATTACTCAAAGAAACAAAAAATGAATCCTTGTGTGTTATTACGTACCTGAGGCACAAAGGTGTGGTGCACCTCCAGCGCTTGCAGGAAGATGGACCTGAACCTGGTCTTCATCATTCCAAAGGCAGGCTCAATGATAGAGCGCCCTGGAATGATGGACATTGAAGCGCTGGGCTCCCACACCTTGCACAGGCCCACTTGTAGGGAGTGATGAGGGGGAGTGGATGTTGGAGGCACGGGGCTGTACTCTTGTACTCTGGAGTCGTGCACCGACCCCGGCCAGCCCACGTACGTGTCTATAAAGCGGCCCTGATGGTCACAAACTGCCTGCATGATGATGGAGGAGAACAATTTTCTGTTCTTGTAGCAGTGACCATCAGGGCTGCTTGGTGGCTTGATCCTGACATGGCAGCCGTTGATCGCTCCAGCAGCTTTTAAAAAAGCTCTGTGTCTTGCCAGCCCTTCAAACCCACGAGTTACTGCCGCCAGGTCTTCAGCGGTCTTTGGGAGGTAGATGACCTTGTGGCGAATGGCCACCACCTCCCCAGTAAGTCGGTGGACGATCCAGTGGACGGTGGAGCGAGGCATCCCAAACACCCTTGAGACCACCCTGTATGATGCCCCACTCGCCAGCCAGAAGAGGAACACCAAGGTCTCTATTGTGGCACCCCATCCGTGTCTCCGATCTTGTTGGAGAAGGTTCAGCAGCACTGCCAGTGACTCTCTGCTCAGCCGAAAATCCTGTCTGCTGTCCCCGTCCTCGAAAAACCTGTCAAGGACGGGAACGGCTATGTTGACCCTGCAGTACAGGGGTCTGGTCTGGATTGGGAAAGGAGGGGAAGAACAGGAGAAGAGAAATGGTTAATTAGACAATAGCTACATAATTTTAGTTGATGAGATAATTCTAGTTCATTTTAGAGCTTTGACAGATAATGCTGAATCTGTTTATCGATCCACTTATCAGTCTATCTAGGCTTCTCAATCTGGTTTTGGTGATTCATGACAGTATATCTTAATATTAAATTGAGATCGGGTCTGTCAATCAATTATCACGGTTATATGGCATTCACCATATGTGCCTTTCTACAGTTTATATGTCAAGCATTTGAGTATTGTATTGGCATGTTAATGACCCCTGACTAATTATGATGTTGATGATAACATGACTGTGGGTTCAAATTAAAATGTTTTACCTCTCTACGTTCCTCCCTCAACCGGAGTAACACCAGAGCCGGTGCCGATGGAGCAGCATCTCCTCTTCCTCCAGAATGAGGAATATTAAAAAGAAAATCAGCACTTCCATTGGATCAAACATTTTCGTCGGACTCTCTACTCGTGTTTTAGATTTTGCGGGCCTGGGCGGCAGGTGACGTACGGGTGGGGCCAACCAGGAAATGCTCCGACGGCTAGACCGTCCCATTTAACAATGGTTGACGCAGCCTTCAAGGTCTCTCTGAAGGACCTGGCCTTCGTGGGCCGCAAAGGCCGCGTCCTTGAAGGCTGCAGCCCCTGAATTTGGACACAGCCAACGTGTGTGTGCACGTACCCCTAATGTGTGTATACATGTGGGTTAGTTAGAGAGAGAGAGAGCAAAAGACAAAGACAAAGGGCTAACACTCTTAGCAATGGCTAGGCTAACACTTCCCGCTCCACGGAGTGGAGAGGCTCCAATCAGCTTGTGATGAGTGAAAGGGAAAACATAAAACTAACAGCAAATAAAAAGGACTCAGCGGTCCACAAACAAACAATATAGCTTACAAGCATACAATACACGCTAACTTCTAGTATCTGCCCAGACACTAATTAAGCCTCACTTGTAATCTCGTTTTACTTAATCCAGCTCGCTTCCTCAGCGTGGATTAAAGGCGGTTGCAGCGTCCTGCATTGGCTGTTAAGACAGCGTAGTCAGCATTAAGAAAACAGGCAAAGCGGGCGTTTTCTGAGGAAAGTCCTCCTTCTGCAGGCGGGGAAAGAGGCTGGTTGCACAGCGTCTTCTCTGGATCCTGAGCGTGTTTGGTAAACACGGGGCAGTTTTGGCTCATCCAGCGACATGAAAGACTGCGGCCTAGGCGGGTAAAATCCAGACGTCTGTATGCTCCCTTTGAGTAACAGTTGCGTAGGTGAAAGCTGATGCTTCCAGCAACATGTTACATCTGGGACTGCTATGAAATGATTCTGCAGCTGTACTTATCTCCTCCGGTGGCAGCAAATCTGATGCGTTCAGGTGTGCTAACAGACAATGGGAAATGGGAGTTTTCAAACCTGGGGGACTGTGACAAGCAGGCACCACCTACTGGACAGTAGGGTCAGTGCACATTCCTTTGTTTACCAGGCTTTGTTAGTGCAAGGAGGCCACATTTAAGTGTTAAGCTACATGCGGGCCGATCTGATGTCAGAACCATGTGGATGGTTCCAACAGTCGTATACTGGTTTGGAGTAACTACGCTGCTGGGTTATTAGCCATTAAATCCCCGGTGTTATCGCAAGCCATTTATGTCATGTTATGCTTCGAGTAATGTCACCAAACAAACCCACATAATTAAAGTAGGGGACAGTGGTTTGTTGCCATTGCTCTCCATTATGACAACATGTTTCTCCTGAGTACACGGTACAACCATTTTGTGCAGAGGAATATTCATATGGTGCACCAAGCTCCCCTTTTTATGGGAAAGAGTCTGAATAAGAAAACCTGGGTTAACAAGAAAAAACACAATTGTGATCGTCATTATCTCTGACTGGGGTTTTTGGTTTTAGAACCAGCTTATTCAAAGAAAGCCTTGCTATGTAGTACTTTCTTTGTATCATACCCCTGAAGACTCAGAGCAGGCCTGTTTGGTTTGGCCTATTGCTAATGGCCAGCCCAAAAGAAGGGCAGAGGCCCAATGGTCCCTTTTCTTTAATGACACTAGGCTGGCCCAATTACAAGTTTACTATACTACTACTACTTACTACTATATGGTCATTACTCAAGTTGCGTAGGGCACCGCCTCCCCGTCGTGTCAAAGCGGGTATCAATGTTTAATACTTGGATGAGAGGATGAAATGGATCTTTCTTCTGGTCACAAAAAAGAAAAACACTATAAAAATGAATTGTGGGAACAGCAGTCAGGTAACTTGTGTCCTCTTTGATTTCAGCAAATAACAGTAACATTAAGTTGATGTGCTAGCTTCGGCTCTTTCTAGTTTGTCAGTCTGTAGCTGAGTCCCAATTCAGGGGCTGCAGCCCACGAAGGGCGCATTTGAAGGCCAATTACGTCACAACGCCGCACGAAGCCTGTCCCAATTGGAAGGCTACTTCAAACGCAGCACACAAATGCAGCCTGCCCTGCGAAGGATAGATGCAACGCAACTATCCTTCGCGGCCTCCCATATCCCAAGATCCTTTGCACACCACTGCTCGGTCCCGAAACAGAAGAAGAAGCAAGAGAAAATGGCGACATCAAGTGGCGCAGACAAGACATTCAAATTTAAGTAATGGGTTTATACTCGGTTTTTAGTCATTTAAATATCCAACGCCAGATATGTTAATTTTCAAGGGACTATAAAACCTCCAAATTTTAACTTTCAGTTAAAATACGTGACGCTGGTAATGCTATGGTAAATAGAGTTGTTATTCACCAATGGGTTAATGTTTATTTTGTAATGTTGATAATTCAATTTAGATTTTGTCGTTATTTTTTGTACACACACAAATAAATGTACACGTTTGATAGATTTGAGCCAAAATAGACTTTAATGCATCTCTTCATTCATAATCGTGACGTAAGGCTAAGGGCAGGAACATCTGGTGGCCAACCAGGAAATACTCCTACGGCTAGACCGTCCCATTAACAACGGTGGACGAGGCCTTCAAGGTCTCTCCGAAGGACCCGGCCTTCGTGGGCCACGTCCTTGAAGGCTGCAGCCCCTGAATTGAGACACAGCCTGTGTCTTTCTAGAAACCACTTCCAGCGCTGTGTTGTTCTATGACTTTGTGCCCAACAAAAGTGAGAGTGAAATACAACTAATATATAGGCAATGACAAAGACAGGGAAATACACAGTTATAGGAAGAACCAAATACCCAACAAGATACTAATTCAATTTGCATAATGGTTAGTCAGTGTAAGTGAATGTCTAAATATGTACTTCCCCTATTACAGTAACAGAAAAGCCTGTGGTAGTTTATTGAAAAAACAAAGACCAGTTTGATTATAACAAAATGTAGAGATATTTCTGCATTTCCAGGTTTGTGGGCCAAAGGAAAGAGAGTAAGATCCTTGGGTGACAGGTGCATCACTTCCTTCAGTGGTTGTTTTTTAAATCTTTTGTTTTTTGCAGATTTGAAAATGGTCACATTTCTTTCATCAAGACTATAAGTAGCATCATTGTAATGTTGTTTTTCAGGTAAAAACAAACTAAATATTCTTTCTTGTGTGTTAGATGTGTTACCTATGTTTTGTGAAATTAACAAAAAAATACAACCTAATAGACATTACATAAAATGCTGGTTGTATGCTAGCTTCTCAAACAGGCTAAACAATAATGTGTAACAGATAATAGTATAATAGTTATATCATCTAGAATAAAACTGGAAACGTGTACCTCTCTTGTGTTGTCAGTGGTAGCTATCTAGTCAGCTTGCTAACATTACATTGTTATTGCTGATTTGTGCATGACAGTCCCACATTTTGATGCACGTCAATGTTGCATTTACCCCCTTTGATGACGGAAATTTAAGTCCAGCAGTGAAGTTGCTGCAGTTGGTACTTCTCCTCTAATATCAGTGCAGACTGGCAGGGTAGGAGCCCAGGTAGCTGCTAAGATGCTAACGCTAGCAGCAGGGTAATAAAGGGAGGTTCTTGTAAAAAGGACTTCACTGATAGTGTGAAGTCGTGAATCAATTGCGTGTCTGTGCTTTTCCATCTCCGTCAGATAAATGGCAAATGGCACTGCGATAATATAAGATTGTCACAGTAACACAAGTGAACACAATCAACACAGTGAAAGATACCATGTTGGAAATGTCTGGTCGTAATATAAACACCATTGACTTCAACTGATGACATGTGAGGGTCTTGAAGGGTTGTTCCATTTCATAGCCACATATTTCAACCATTACCCCTTGTAACTCTGTTCTGAGGGGCAAGGGTTTCACTCGAAAACAAGGAGTAGGTGTAAAACTTGCAAATGGGATAGAGCCTTAGTTTTAGTGTTAAGTGAATTATGTGTGCTTTAAAGGATAACTACCGTTTTTTACAACCTGGACCTTATTTCTGGCAAAATATATGGTCATTTACTCACCCAGATAACTTTGGTGTCATTCGGCGTCGTTCGGACGAAATTAGATCCAGTGTAGCGGCGATATATCCATATAATGGGAGAGACGGGGCAGCGACACACAGCCTCTATATAACGCATTATCTGCCACGAAACTAGTTCATTTCATCAATATTTTGTTATGAAATGCTAGCGCTATTAGCCTCTGAGTCCGGGCTCGTCTATTGTCAACATCCGGGGTCTGTAGGTTGAGCTACTACCTCTGACCTGGAAGATGTCGTCTCTGAGCTGCGCGCGCACCCGCGACAGCGCGGCTTGTTTACCTGTAGCTGCTACTGCTAGTTTGACCCCGGATGTTGATAACGGACGAGCCCGGACTCAGAGGGGAATAGCGCTAGCATTTCATAACAAAATATTGATGAAATTAACTAGTTTCGTGGCAGATAATGCGTTATATAGAGGCTGTGTGTCGCTGCCCCGTCTCTCCCATTATATGGATATATCGCCGCTACACTGGATCTAATTTCGTCCGAACGACGCCGAATGACACCAAAGTTATCTGGGTGAGTAAATGATCATATATTTTGCCAGAAATAAGGTCCAGGTTGTAAAAAACGGTAGTTATCCTTTAAGTCATACTGTCTTCTAAACGTATACATCAAATACAGAAATAAAAAAAAACAGCCTATTTGATGTTGTATGAAACAGGTACTGCATGCAAAAGAATGAAGTTAAAAGTACATTACCTTACACTTACCTCTAATAATTCACCCAGACATCTGTGATGGAGTCTCATGATTTACAACTCACAAGTCATCAGTTACCCAGTTGATCAGTAAATGTCTTCACATGGTTATTTTCTTTCTGTATGTTAATGAGTATAAATCAGTTTGGCTGCGACAGATGTAAAAAATATCTGTGATCCCTGGTCACATCATTACAAGAGCAGGGAAAAAAAGGTTTTCTCATCTTCTTGTATATGTTTAAAGAATGTTGTTTCAGTTCTGTCCACCAGTTAATTTAAAATTCAGATATTTCTGTCTTCTGCTTTATTATTCTCAATATGTACAATATCATGTGTCTCCAGAGAGAGACTTGATGAAAGCAAAACAACAAACAGACCTAAAAGTTCCCTATTAACACCTCTGTTGAGAACTCACCTCACTTTGTTTACTGTAATTATATTACTGTGTTGAATTCTTCACCAGGACAATCCTCCCATTTGGGACATTTAGGTCATGAAGTGGTTTAGGTCATAGTTGTAGGAAAATATGGAGTTACAACTCAGAAGGTGAATGGTCCTCATTAGGTCCACTGCTTTCTGTTTTTTTTTTGTTTTTTTTTGTTTATACTCATTTGTTGTCAGTGTATGGTGTTTTAAGTTTCAGCTCTATGAAATGACTTCCCCCACTGGGACTAGTCTAGAAGCTGAATGTGTAGCAAGCAGGTGAAAACACAGAATCAGAAGTTTCTCTCCTAAGACTACAGTCATTCACATAGTTTTATTTTTCTGGATTCCATGTGTACTATATGGTTCAGTCTCTTTAGATGATTCTTAATGCAGACCTATTCAAGTGGCAGCCCATGGGCCAAGTGTAGCCTTTTGACATCCTAATTCCTAGACTTTGATCAATCAATCAATCAATCAATCAATCAAAGCTTTATTGTCATTAAGCTGTACCTACAAAAGCAGTGCAGCAAAAATGAGATTCCATAACACGAACACAATTAATACACACAATATATTACTATAATAATTTAAATCTAAAACTATGACTAAAGCTAATGAAGTGCAGTAATGCGCATGCTACAGATCAGCAGTTCAACAATCTAACAGCTTGTGGAAGGGGGCTGTTGATTAGTCTGTTTGTTCGGCCTTTTAGACTCCAGAACCGTTTTCCTGACGGGAGCAGTTCAAAGAATGTGTGGAGAGGGTGGAAGGGGTCCCTGATGATGTTCAGTGCCCTGCTCCTGACGCGGCTTAGGACCATGGACCTAGGACCACTCACTGATTATGTCTGTTGCTAAGTACAACAATAATCTTGTTTCATTATAAGGCTGTTTAAGCAGGGAATTCAAGAGAATCAACCTATTTCTAATATTAGAATGGTTTAATTGTTTTTTGTGTACTTGTAATTTGTGTATTTATAATGTTTCTTTTACAGGCGTGAAAAGTAATTTTTTTTTAAAAAGCAAAGAGAAAAATGAACTTTATTTTCATATTTCCATCTCATTTGAAGGTTTCTGGACGATAAACGGTGCACACCATTCATTGCAGACATGATGAAATGTGCCTGCATCACCTGGGGCTCCACAATTGTCCCTCATCGAAGCACATGCTCTCCACACTGAGAAAATCATCAAAGAGAACTAGACGAAAAAAGGAGAGAAAAGAGCTGAACATGGTTGCACTGACCATGTACCAAAGCAATACCAGAGGCCTTGGGCGCAGTTGTGGCAGAGGTTGTTTCACACACAGATGCAAAGTGGTTGTAACTCCAAACTCAAAGTACTTAAATCTACAAACTGTACACAGCTAAAGTACTTCAGTACATTTATTTAGTGTAAACATTCTGTGTTGTCACATTTAACTGTAGCTCACAGTTTAACACTTCATGTTCCTCTCAACAGTTCTGCTGTGTTTAGCTCAGCTCAGTCAGCTGGTAGCTCTGTTAGCTGTGAGCTCTCATTGTGGAGGGCTCGAAACAAGCAGTGTTACGTTGTCCTCCTACGGAGGGTACAACAGACAATCCAAAATGATAAATTTAACTGACTGTAAAGGACATCAACATAGTGCATGTTGGTTTTTATTTATTATGTATTATTTTAGATATTTTATTTTGACACTTCCTGTTAAATGGATCTATTTTATTTTGGAAGGGTTTGGTGAACGGAAAATGAGCTAATTGATGGTAAATTGATAGAGAAAGGTAAACAACCATGACATGGATATAAGGAAATTCACGGATAAAGGAAAATAACTACGGTGTTGGACTAAACTACAAGAGTGATTTATTAGCCCAGTTGAAAGTGGCAACAAGGTAGGCTTATGGTACATTTATGTTTGTGTTGAAATTTAAGTTAATTTTATGTAAAGTAAAGCTAAATGCCACAAGCTAATTATAGATGTATGGACTAATGGCTTTTTATTTGTTTTTATCTTAGCTCTTACGTTGTTGTTGTTGGTCATATAGAATTGCTGAAAGGAATAAAATACTTCAGACCACCACCAGTAAAAGCTTCATTAACTTCAACTGACGCTACAGTAAGAGCTTGACCATCCGCCGCCATGCTGCACGACGTGGTCTCAACGCTCCAAGGTTCATACTAGGGCTGCACGATTCTGGAAAAAATGTACAGTAAATTGCGATTTTTTTGCTTAGAATTGAGATCACGATTCTCTGGCACAATTTTTTTTCACAAAATGTTTATTGCACTGATGAACCTTAACAAAACAAAAAAAACATTGCTTTGGCAGAGCTATAGTAGTAATTCTATCATTGGAAGATAAATGATTTTTACAAAACTAAAAAAAATTCTGACAAGCAACATTCATAGTGAAGATTACCCCTTAATCTGGTGGGGGCAAAATAAGGGTCAATATCCACGACTGTCTGCTAGCGGGGAAATACCTGTATATTCCTGCTACAAGCTCACCTATTGAACGGCTGTTCAGTACAGGGGGGAACATTGTGACATGTCACCGTTCGTCACTGAAGCCTCAACATGTTGACAGACTTGTGTTTCTGGCCAAGAATATTTAAGCCAATTCTGAAGTGCTATGTTCAGGGCCATACGCTCTAAGTTCTAAGGAAATCAGACTGATTGATGTGCATATGATGATAAGGGGAAGTTGTTATCAGCCGCATGTCTCAATTCACGATAGCACGAGCGTATCATAACAAAATATTGGTGAAATGAACTAGTTTTGCGGCAGATAATGCTCATAGAGGCTGCGCTTCAGTGCCCGGATCACTCGCATTATATGGTATACGTGGCGCTCACTGGATCTAATTTTGTCCAAATGATGCCAAATGACACCAAAGTTATCTGGGTGAGTAAATCATCGGATTTTATGCTAGAAATAAGGTCCAGGTTGTAAAAAACGGCAATTCCCCTTTAAGGACATTGATGAACAGATTGTTTGCCTGCAAATGGAAGTTCAGGATTCTAAAGGACTGCTTCAAAATGCAAGTGAAAATACAAGGCAGGATATACAGCAAACAATCCAGTGTAAAGAAAAAATGTAGGCTGAGCTACAGTGTAAAGTCCAGAGTACTACAGATGAACCTCGCCGCTCTGCACGTCCCAAGGTTCCAACAGAAAAAAATGCTTGCTTATCAGAAAGAAGAAGTAAGTAAAAAGGAGAAAAGGCTTATCAGCTCATATGAGCAGTGGAAAATGCAAGCGCGTGAGGCAAGAGAAAAACTCAAGTCAGACATAACTGAAGCACACGTCATCTCTTGTGGACATTTTAGAAAAGGGAAAGGATGACATTTTGAGACCTTACACTGATATAAGAAGTCACATAGCATCATCAGCTGACTTGAGGAGAAAAATTGACACATAACTTGTGACATTACCAAAATCATATATGAGAGACTAACAGGAATTGATGGAGATTTCGATGCTGAACATGAAAGACATCGTCTGTGTGAGCTGCTGGATCGTGAGTATGCAATCTCCATTTACGGTTCTACTGCTGCACCGTCAGGTATCACTCATCATTCCTCATCTTTATATATCACTTTGAAATGAGCTGAGGCAGCAGCAGACCTTGCAGCAAAAGAGGCTGAAAAAAAGATTATACAAGAGGAAAGTAAACAATAGGGAAAGAATAAAGGCTTTGGAAGAGCAACGACAGAAAGAACTTAAAAATTCAAAGATCTGAGCTAGAACGTCTGCAGGCTGAAAGGGACGTGGAGGCAGTTCGAGCCAGACTGGAAGCCTATAACAGAGAAATGGTACAGATGGGTGATGTTCAGTCAGTTAAAAGTGAGCGGGTGAGCCCACATACAGTCCCCCAGTCCCCTGCACCACACTCATCTAACACAACTTGGCCGCCTGCGCCCTCTGATGTTGCTCAACTAGCACAAGCTGTTCAGGACAGTATAACAATTAACAGACTTCCAATGCCTGAGCCAACAGTGTTTAGTGGTGAACCACTCCATTTTATTGAATGGAAAGCCTCTTTCACATCGCTGATAGACCAAAAGGACATTTTCGCTGCTGATAAACTGTATTATCTGAAAAGGTATGTCAGCGGTCCAGCTCGTAAATGCTTAGAAGGAACGTTCTTTAGAAATGATGAGCAAGCTTATGAAGATGCATGGAAAAAACTCAATCAGCGATACGGCCAAGCCTTTGTTGTCCAAAGAGAATTTAGAGAGAAATTAGCAAGCTGGCCGAAAATACAGTCCAAGGATGCTGAAGGACTAAGGATCTTCGCAGATTTCATAAATACTTGCTTGCTAGCCATTCCTCATGTAAAGGGCCTGGAAATATTAAACGACTGCGAACAAAACCAAAAACTGACTCAGAAACTGCCTGACTGGGCAGCTGCTAGATGAAACCACCAAGTTACAAAAGCCCAGTTGGATGGCAGACTTTCCCAGTTTAAGTGATTTTGCTGAATTTCTGTTGTTGGAAGCAGAAGTAGCCTGCAACCCAGTCACCTCCATCCATGCTCTTTGTCCTTCAGAACTATTTAGTGACAAAGGGAATCCGCCCCTGTTGACTCACCACCCGCAGGGAAGAGCGATGGGGTCGAGTGTAATGTACATCGGGCAGCAGGCGAAGGGGGGGACCTGGGTGTCCTGACCCCCGGCTTCGCAGACTAGCTCTCGGTACGTGGAATGTCACCTCTCTGGTGGGGAAGGAACCGGAGCTGGTGCGGGAGGTAGAGTGGTACCAACTAGATATAGTTGGATTCACCTCCACGCACAGCACCGGTTCTGGAACCAAACTCCTTGAGAGGGGCTGGACTCTCTCCTTTTCAGGAGTTGCCCAGGGTGAGAGACGCCGGGCGGGTGTGGGGATACTCACAAGCCCCCGGCTGAGCACCGCTGTGTTGGAGTTCTCCCTGAGGGTCGCCTCCATGCGACTGCAGGTCGCTGGGGGGAAGGCTCTGACTGTTGTTTGTGCGTATGAACAGCTCAGAATACTTAGGCCTTCTTGGAGTCCTTGGGTGGTGTCCTGGAAGGGGCTCCACCTGGGGACTCCATAGTTCTTCTGGGGGACTTCACGTGGGTGAAGATGAGGAAACTTGGATGGGGGTGATTGGGAGGAACGGCCTGCCCGATCTGAACCCGAATGGCGTTTTGTTATTGGACTTCTGTGCTAGTCATGGATTGGCCATAACGATCACCATGTTTGAGCATATGGTGGCTCATAAGAGTACCTGGTACCAGGCCACCTTAGGCCGAAGGTCGTATCATCGGACCTTCGTCTGTATGTCTTGGACACTCGGGTGAAGAGAGGAGCGGAGCTGTCAACTGATCACCACCTGGTGGTGAGTTGAATCAGGTGGCGGGGAGCTTGCCGGACAGACCTGGGAAACCCAAATGAGTAGTGAAGCCTCGGTCCGTCAGGTCTTCAACTCCCACCTCTGGAAGAACTTTTCACTCATCCCGGGGGAGACTGGGGACATGGAATCCGAATGGACCATGTTCAGAGCTTCCATTGCAGAGGTGGCCGCTAAGAGCTGTGATCAGATGGTCATCGGTGCCAGTCGGGGCGGCAACCCAAGGACCCGCTGGTGGACACCAGTGGTGAAGGAAGCCGTCAAGCTGAAGAAGGAGGCCTTTCGGGCTTGGCTGGCCCAGGGGTCTCCTGAAACAGCAGACTGGTACCGGGAGGCCAGGAGGGCTGCAGCTTTGGCGGTCGCTGAAGCAAAAACCCGGGTGTGGGAGGAGTTTGGTGAGGCTATGGAGGACTTTCGGTCGGCCTCAAGGAAGTTCTGGCAAACACGTCCTCTGTAACCAAGGCAGAGTCTGAAGACTTGGGGGAAGACTCGTCCATATCCCTGGCGGAGGTCACTGAGGTAGTCAAGAAGCTCCCCAGTGGCAAGGCGCCAGGGGTGAATGAGATTCGCACCGAGATGCTGAAGGCTCTGGACATTGTTGGGCTGTCATGGCTGACACGTCTTTTCAGTGTCGCGTCACACTGCTCAGCCTCCCTGGGGAAGTTTATTCCAGGGTGCTGGAAAGGACGGTCCGACCATATCTGGTCCTTGTACGACATCTAAGTCTGAGGCCATGGTTCTCTGCCGGAAAATGGTGGATTGCCCCCTGAGGTTGGGGAGTGAGCTCCTGACCCAAGCGAAGGAGTTTAAGTATCTCGGGGTCTTGTTCACGAGTGATGGGAGAATGGAGCATGAGGTGGACAGAGGGCTTGATGCAGTGTCTGCAGTATTGCTGGCATTGTACCGAACCGTTGTGGTGACTGACTTCCCGGCGAGAAATGGTATATACCATACCATGGTATTTATCACCCAAAGAAACCAGGAAAACTGCGTGTTGTATTTGATTGTTAAGCAAAGCACAGGGGAACTCTCAATGAGCACCTGCTTTCTGGGCCAGACATGATAAACAATCTAACAGGCATCCTCATGCGCTTTCGGCAACATCAGATAGCATTAATGTGTGACATAGAAAAAATGTTCCACCAGTTCAAGGTTCAAGAGACTGATCGTGACTACCTCCACTTCTTATGGTGGAAAAATGGAGACTTAAGCACACAACCACAAGAGCACAGGATGGCTGTACATCTCTTTGGCGCAGTATCTTCCCAAGGGTGTGCAAACTATGGATTAAAACATCTGGCCAAGGAGCACAACCTTTAATTTCCTTTAGGTGCCCAGTTCATTGCCAGAGACTTTTATGTGGATTATGGAGTCACAAGTGTAGAGACAGTGAAGGGAGGCATACAGCTGGCACAAGAGGCACGAGAAATATGCACAAATGGTGGCCTCCGGCTGCACATGTTTGTGTCAAACAACGACACTGTTCTAAACAGTATACTGACATCAGAACATGCAACTGACATCAAAACAAAGGACCTTGCTTTCAGTGAGATGCAAATAGAGAGAGCGCTAGGAATTCACTGGAATATAAAAAGAGACTGCTTCACATTCAACATCACACTGAAAGACCAACCTCCCACACGGCATGGAATATTATCCACAATTGCATCTGTATATAATCCTTTGGGATTTGTCGCTCCCTATCTTCTCAGTGGCAAAAAAAATCCTGCAAGAAATGTGTCGTCAGGGTACCAGCTGGGATGATCCACTGCCTGAAGACCTGTAACCACACTGGGAGTGCTGGAGAAAGGATCTCATCAATCTGGAGAAAGTACAGATAGCCAGATGTTGTGAGACTTATCAATGAGAATGGCGATGTTCACTGTGCCTTCATCATGGGAAAAGCTTGTGTGTCCCCCACAAAGGTCTCCACTATTCCAAGGTTAGAGCTCACAGCAGCAACAGTCTCAGTCACAGTGAGTAATATGCTCAAAGAAGAGCTAGCTCAAAGCATTGTGGAAGAGTTCTTTTGGACAGACTCAAAAGTCACCCTTGGATACATACATAATGAAGCAAGACGCTTCCACGCTTTTGTTGCAAATAGAGTGCAAAAGATATGCAACAGCACAACACCTCAGCAGTGGCTGTACGTTTCCACTTAGGAAAACCCTGCAGACCATGCATCCAGGGGAACAACAGTGGATGGACTGACTGTCATCTGATTGGCTCACGGGTCCCAGGTTTTTCTGGGAAAGGGAAATACATCCTCCAGCAACGGTGATTCTGGGTCTTCCAAAAGGAGACCCAGAAGTTAAAACCTGGTGAAATTTTCATCCTGGTCTAAGGCTGTCAGTGCTGTGGCACGGCTCAGACGCAGACTCCTAAAAGACAAATCAAACACACTCTACAGTCAGTGAACGGCAAAATGCAGAACTTGTGATCATCAAAGACTTGCAAAGACAAGCATATTCAGAAGAAATAAAGACATTAAGGAATGGAAATCTATTACCAAGTAATAACAAGTTACATCATATTGATGTCCTTTTGGACAGAGATGCAGTGCTCAAGGTGGGAGGAGGACTGCGCCATTCAGCCCTTCCTAGATCAATCAAACACCCGACAGTCATCCCCAGACAACATCATGTCACAAGACTTATAATTGCACACTATCATGAAAGAGTTAAACACCAGGGCAAAGGCTTTACCATCAATGAAATACGGACCAATGGCTACTGGATCCCAGGTTTAAGTCAGGCAGTCACATCCTACATTTGCCAGTGTGCGGTATGTCGGAGACCAAGAGGACATGTTTAGGGCAGAAAATGAGTGATCTCCCTGCAGAACGGATGGAATGCTCTCCCCCATTCACATACTGCGGGATGGATTGTTTTGGCCCTCTCATGACTAAACAAGGACGGAAAAAGCAAAAAAGATATGGCCTGCTCTTTACATGCTTTAGCTCTCGTGCTATCCATGTTGAAATGGTAGATGATCTGTCAACTGATGCTTACATCAATGGTCTGCGTTGCTTTGTTGCACTGCAATGCTCAGTGAGATCGGTTAAGTGTGATCAAGGCACTAATTTTGTAGGAGCCAAAAATGAACTGAGTGCAGCTCTACAGGAAGTTGATGCTGAGAGACTGGCAACCTTCCTTGCAGAAAAACAATGTTATTTTGTGTTCAATACACCTCTTGCGAGTCACAAAGGTGGAGTGTGGGAACGACAGATGTTGTTGTTCAACTCCACACTCTCACTCTCACCTGGAAGACTGGATGATGCCTCCTTAAGGACTTTATTGGATGAGGCTTCTGCAATTGTAAACAGCCGTCCTCTCACAACGGATAACCTGAACGATCCAAACAGTGTAAAGGACATCAACATAGTGCATGTTGGTTTTTATTTGCTACGTATTATTTTAGATATTTTATTTTGACACTTCCTGTTAAACAGATATATTTTATCTTGAAAGGGTTTGGTAAACGGAAAATGATGCCCAAGATGGCTGCTTAGGAGAAGCGGTCGAGCCAGCTTAGCTGATTTCCCCGTTTTTTTATAAATTCAGGTTGCAAAAGTACGTATACCGCTGGCGAAACAGCAACTGCAAAGGAATATGTCGGTAAAAAGCCACTATTTTACCTGTAACCCCTCTCAAAACCAATGTAGCAAGAACACCCAGGAGACTGCGGATGCAACTAAGATGGCGGAATCATCTCCACAAGACGCCACAACCGTGATGACGGAACTGCAGGGTATCTACGAGAGCCTCGCTATGGACATATCGGGGGTAAAAAGAGGAGTTGAGGAGGTGAATGAGAGTGAAAAGTCTGGGCTGCAGAATTACCAAGGCAGAATCCAGAATATCCAAACTGGAGGACGAAGAGGCAAAAAGGGCCCCGGTGGTGAATGACCTAGCGAGACAGAATCACATACTGAAGGAGAAAATAGCAGTGTTGGAATGTTTTTCCCGGCGCCAAAACGTACGTATCGCGGGTGTGAAAGAAGGAATGGAAGGTCGCGACTGGGATGGCTTTATGAAAACACTACTATCAGAGGCATTGGATATTAATGTCGATGACTAGTATGAAGTTGACAGGATCCACCGGGTCGGTCCTCGACCAGGAGACAACGCCAGGCCAAGACACACCATTGTCCGGTTTCTACGGGACAAAGCCAAGGCTGCTGTGCTAATGGCGGCAAGAAAAAAGAAGCAAGTCATCTGGAACGGTACAAGGATGTTTTTTTCTTCCAAGACTATGCACAGGAGATACAAGAGAAATGCAAAAAAGTTGAAGAGGTGAGACGAATTCTCCGTAAGCGTAATGTGGAATATGCCTTGCGATACCCAGCAACAATGACTTTTTCACTGGACAACCCGCACGAATTCTCACCCGCCACGATGGTGAGGGGAAAACGGGGCTCAGCGGAGGAGAAGAGCTCGACACCGACAATACATGAAAATATCACATGGAACAACGGTACTGGAATGATGCCAAGAAAAAAATGCTGAAAAGTTTGAACTGAGCGGGAACGGTCACTACATGAATGTGGACAGGGACATTGTGCGTTTTAAGGGCTAAAATTAATCCCATGGATACTGGCGTAAGTAAAATCTCTGGATGGAGCAGGGAGCTGTCATGATTCTGTATCTGTTTGGTTTATTTCCTGTTTTATTTTGAAATTGTTCCCTTGTGTGTTGCGTCCTACTTGTCACTCCTCCTGTGTTGATTACCTCACCTGTCCGTCCTCACTGCACCTGTACCTCGTCTCGTCATAAGTGTCTCTGTATTTAGCCTTTGTTCTTCCCCGTCTTTGTCGGATCGTTTCGTTCATTCACTTCCATGTGTTTCGTTCGTTTCCCTCTGTCTTGGTCTATGTTTGCTGTCACTCCGCCGTTCTCTTTCATGTTCCCGTTCCTGTTTATGTGTCTTCCCAACTTCGTGTTAGCTTCTAGCCTGTGTTAGCCTGTGTTAGCCTGTGTTTGTCATTCCCCGTCTTGGTCTGTCTCTCCCCGTGTTTGCCTCCTAGCTTGGTCCTCAGTGTCTCCTCGTGTCTCCAGTGTCTCCTCCTGTTTCCAGTTTGGTATGTTTGTAGTTTGGTTTCTCTTTTAAGTTATACTTTGCTTTTTGTTGCTCTTTGTGTTAGCCTTTCATGCCATGTCAGTTTTTTGTCTTCTGTTCTCATGTTAGTTTGTCTGTATTCTCCTTGTTTGTATTAATTCAGCTTTAGTTATTAAAAGCTCGCCTTTTGTTCCCCTTATTCTGTCTCCTGTGTTTGCCTGTGTGTGTTCGTGAGTGATCCTGTTTGTATGTTCCTGTGTGTGTCTGCATTTGGGTCCTCTCCTAGCTTTCCCTCTTTAATTACCCCTTAAAACCGTGACAGAACGATCCGACCAGTAATATGG
The DNA here is from genome assembly GCF_965226575.1 of Pagrus pagrus. Taxonomy (NCBI): domain Eukaryota; kingdom Metazoa; phylum Chordata; class Actinopteri; order Spariformes; family Sparidae; genus Pagrus; species Pagrus pagrus. The sequence goes on from NC_140203.1 coordinate 27,156,651, forward strand.
ACCTAGCAGACAACCCTTTTTTTGGAACCCGACTGGCATACAGGGGGAGGCCAGGAAGGCGACGTTCTCAGCCGCGTCCTGGCTCCCTGAGGACGGGCGCCCTGTTTTTTGGTTCCTCGCTGCAGCCCGGGGCTTCGAAGCCGAGTCATCCCAGAGCCCCAGCTCCAGTAACAGCTGCCCAGCCAGCACCTGCCGGTGTTTCTCAGTCGGCAGTACAGCCGATACCTGCTGGGTACAGGGGTGTTTGCGGAAAAAAAAAAGACAGGTTCGCGTTCGCAAAAAAAAAAAAAAAAAAAAATCAGGTTCGCGTTCGCGGAGATCCGAGAGCGCTTTCACTCAGACAAGCGAAGAGCCTGGTGTCTATTTACTCCGAATTTTGTCTGCTTTCGGGTTCCGGACTGTAGCGGATACAGAAATCACCAAAATAAAAGTGTTCACCAACATAAAACTTATAAAATAGACATTAACTTGTAATACAATAAAAGCAAAATGTTAACTTAATGGCTCGGGGACTTTCTTGTAAATTATATTCCTTAAATTAAAGAGTTTCACCGCATTTTATTAGCTTGGTGCTTTTATTTTGACGGAAAGGCCTGTCTCTCTCGCCCCACTTCCTACCAAATCAGCGAGTCAGTCAACGGCCCCAGACTACCAGTAGGCATTGGCCATTGATTCAGCAGTCACTCCACGTGCGAATGTGTTGTGTTTCCTATACACTACGAATGTGTTTGGCAGCGTGCAGAGCAATAGCGTGGAGTCATGGAGTGCAATTTTATGAAGCCAGGGGAAGACACCAAAATTGTCGACAGAGGTATAAAAAATAAATGGCGTTGGTCTTGGATTGAGGAGGTAGGCAGAGACGGAAAGCCCTTTGGGAGCTGGTGCCAGAAACTCCAGCAACCAGGAGCATGTTTCTGCACTTTGTGCGCAAGGAAAATATTATATGGAACTAGCTGGAAAAAAGTGCTGCCACGGCACGAGTTAGACGCTAGTCACCAAGCAGCTTCACGAGCAATTCAACACACCTCACGGTTGCCAGGGGCAACAGCCACAGCAGATACCCGACCCTCAATGACAGATCGCGTGGCTCAGGGTTTCCCCCAGTGTATTATAAGCCTGGCGGGCCGCCAGGTCTTACTTGCCCCCCCCCCCCGCCAGGCTAAGCATCGTTTCTTTATTTTTTTAAATCAGTTTTTGCGCTCAATCAACACGTGATCAGGTGTCTTTTTCATCACCTGACAACGTCACAACTTCGTCGCGCATAACGGGACATGTCACGGACATCATGCTCATCAGACCGCTGCTTGACCAGATGACCAACCTCGTAGCGGTTAACGTGAGCCGAGCCGCGGCTCTAGAGGCTCAGCCAGCTGCTGCAGCGGCTAGTAGCTGTTAGCTGTTAGCTGTTAGCACGTCGTCCCCTGCAGCGTCAGAGCTCCGGACTTCTGTGAGCCGAGGTGCTTTCACCAGATGTGAAAATGACCCAGCGTTTCATTTTTCAGCTCGTACGGTTCGTGTTTACACACGTTTGTTTTCTCTGGTCCAAACAGTAGATTACAGAGTATCTTTGGTAGATCCGTGATTGTCACGTTTCCATGACGACTGACCGGAAACAGACGCGTGGCCATGTTTACGTGACTCCAGATTGTAAAAATCTCTGGAGACACCAGGCAGTTGTTTTCTAGTTTTTAGTGCAGACAGTTGATATTATTTATCTAAATAGTGTTTTTATTATTTATTTATTTTTGTGGTTGGTTGAACAGCATTTCAAGAGTGCAATCTGTAAGACCTGGTGTTACATAAATGTCTTATAATAACACATGATAATGCTAATATTTTTAAATTTCCAGTCAACTTTTAACGTTGATCTTAAAGCCTTATGGAATCACTCCTTCTAAGTTCTGCTACTCCATTAATGAATATGTTACCTATAGGGCCCTGCCATCAGTCAATGGTCAGGGTCAGGCCCCTGACACAAAAAAACACGCTTGGGCACCGGTGGGCCACTGGTGGGCCACCCTACTACTGGGCTTAACAAGTTTTCTGATTTAAAAATTCGGTTGTGCACCTTTATTGCCGAGAATGATCTATCATTTACAATCGCTCATCCACTTGTCCCATTGTGCCAGAAATTAGCGGAGGATAAACTCGCCCTTACACATCTGTCTGTCTCAAGGCAGCATGCAAGCTATCTCATTACACACGGCATCTCACCAGAATTTAAAAGAAATCTGTCTGACAAGCTTAAGAATAACATGTTTTCACTCAACATTGATGAGGCCACGGACAAAAACATGGATAAAATTCTAAATGTACTTGTCCGATTTTATGACAAGGATGCAGGGAGTGTGAAAACACAGCACCTTGCCAGCAAAAAAAGTTCAGGCTCAGGATTTTTTTTTACTATCACCCCTGTGGGTATGTGACATTAATGGCATGGCTGGCGGGCCGGGCGACTCCTGTTCCTGTTCCCCAGTCGGTGGTCCGGCCGACACCTGCCAGTGACTCTCAGTCGGCGGCCCAGTCGACACCTGCCAGGGGCTCCCAGTTGGCGGCCAGGTTGACACCTGCCAGGGGCTCCCAGTCGGCGGCCCGGTCGACACCTGCCAAGGGCTCCCAGTCGGCGGTCCGGCCGACTCCTGCTCCTCCGTCGGCAGCCCGGCCGACACCTGCTCCTCTGTCGGCGGCCCGGCCGACACCTGACTCTGTTTCCCCGTCAGCGGCCCGGCGGACACCTGACTCTGTTTCCCCGTCGGCGGCCTGGCCGACACCAGACCCAGCACACATCTTTGACGAACTCTTGGATTTAATTGAAGAGCTAGTATGCCTTCGTGGCATGTGGACGGATTCCACCCATGAGGGACATCGGGAGGCTATCAGAGCTTTGGCAAATAAGAAGATTTCCTCACAGCCCTGGTTAAGAGTGCCACCTCATTTCATGGCATTTCTTAACAATCCCAAGCCTCAGCCACCAGCCCAGGCCCTCACCTCAGCATCAGGCCCAGCTGTTCTGCTGCCCAGCGCCCCGGAACCAGGCCTGGCCAGCACCCCAGCTCCCCAGTCGGCGGTCCTGCCGGCGCCTGCTCCTGCTCCTCAGTCGGCTTATTAATAATAAGCCTTTAAATTCAAATCAAATCAAATCAAATCAAATTTTATGAGACGACACCCTCTGTCCTTCGACCCTCGATTCGAGTGAGGAAAAACTTGCCCCAAAAAAAGCCCTTTTAACAGGGAAAAAAAATGTGGAAGAAACCTCAGGAAGAGCCACAGAGGAGGGATCCCTCTCCCAGGACGGACAGACGTGCAATAGATGTCGCATAGAGCAGATCAACGAGATCACAATGTATACAATTACAATAGATGATTGACAGGAATGAAAGTACATAACGAGGTATTACAGCAATAATAATGAATGCACATAATGGAAATGTGACTACTAGTAATAACAGTAGTAGTGGTTAACGGTAAGGATAGTATGTAGTAATGCATTACAATAATAGTAGTGAAACGTATGTAACAGAGATATCACTAATATTAGCAACAGTAGTGGTGGGTGTCAGGCAGGGCCATGGCAGTAGGCGCATCCACGACCCAGGTGCGGCCAGGATCCATGAGAGCCTGTAGGACTAGAAAGCACAAGGACTCCGGGGAAGAAGTGAAGTCAGTGACATGCAGAGATGGGGCATGTATACAGGCATAATGTATACAGATGGAGAGGAGAGGAGGAGAGAGAAGCTCAGTGTGTCATTTGTCCCCCGGACTGGGCCTATAGCAGCATAACTAAGAGCTGGTTCAAGACAAGCCTGGGCCAGCCCTAACTATAAGCTATATCAAAATGGAAGGTCTTAAGTCTACTCTCAAAGGTAGAGAGGGTGTCCACCTCCCGGACCAAAACAGGAAGATGGTTCCACAGAAGAGGAGCTTGATAACTGAAGGCCCTGGCTCCCATTCTGCTTTTGGAGACTTTAGGAACTACAAGTAATCCTGCGTTCTGGGAGCGTAATGCTCTAGTTGGGTAATAGGGTAGTATGAGATCCTGGAGATATGATGGTGCCTGACCATTAACAGCTTTGTAGGTGAGGAGAAGGATTTTAAACTCTATTCTTGATTTTACAGGGAGCCAGTGCAGAGAGGCCAATACAGGAGTAATATGATCTCTTTTCTTAGTTCCTGTCAGTACACATGCTGCAGCATTCTGGACCAGCTGGAGACTCTTTAGAGACTTGTTAGGGCAGCCTGATAATAGATAATTACAATAGTCCAGCCTGGAAGTAACAAATGCATGGACTAGCTTTCTGTGTCTTTTCGGGACAGGATGGGCCTGATTTTTGCAATGTTGCGTAGATGAAAAAATGCAGACCTTGAAATTAGTTTTATGTGGGAGTTGAAGGACATATCTTGATCAAAGGTAACTCCCAGATTCCTGACGGTGGTGCTGGAGGCCAAGTTAATGCCATCCAAACTAGCTATATCATTAGATAATGCATCTCTAAGGTGTTTAGGACCAAGTACTATAACTTCGGTTTTATCTGAATTTAACAGCAGAAAATTGCAGGTCATCCAGGTCTTAATGTCTTTGAGACATGCATGGAGTTTAGTTAGCTGATTAGTTTCATCTGGCTTTATTGATAAGTATAACTGGGTATCATCTGCGTAACAATGAAAGTTTATGGAGTGTTTCCGAATTATAATTCCTAGAGGGAGCATATATAAGGTGAATAGTATGGGTCCAAGCACGGAGCCTTGAGGAACACCATGACTAACCTTGGTATACAGGGATCACTCATCATTAACATGTACAAACTGAAATCGATCCGATAAATAGGACTTAAACCAGTTTAATGCGGGTCCTTTAATGCCAATTAAGTGTTCCAGTCTCTGTAGTAGAATGTGATGATCAATGGTATCAAATGCAGCACTAAGATCTAGCAAGACCAGGACAGAGACAAGTCCTTTGTCAGAAGCGATTAGGAGGTCATTTGTAACTTTCACCAGTGCCGTCTCTGTGCTATGATGTGCTCTAAAACCTGATTGAAAATCCTCATATAAACTATTGTTATGAAGAAAGTCACATAGCTGGTTGGCGACTGCTTTCTCAAGGATCTTGGAGAGGAAAGGGAGGTTGGATATAGGTCTATTGTTGGCTAAAGCTTCTGGATCAAGATTAGGCTTTTTAAGAAGCGGTCTAATTACAGCTAGTTTAAAGGACTGTGGTACGTATCCTGTTAATAGAGACAGGTTGATCATTTCTAGTAGAGATGAGCTAATTAAAGGTAAAGTTTAATTAGAGGTAAAGGGTCTAGGAGACAAGTTGTTGGTCTAGATGAAGAAATCATCGAAGTTAGTTGGTGGAGGTCAATGGGAGAGAAGCAGTCTAAATATAAGTCAGAATTTGCAACTGTTTCTGAAGTTCCTGTGTTTGAAGATACAATAGTGCCAGTTGAGGCCAAGCGATGATGGATTTTGTCTCTAATAGTTAAAATGTTATCATTAAAGAAGCTCATGAAGTCATTACTACTGAGCGTTGTAGGAAAACATGGTTCAGTAGAGCTGTGACTTTCTGTCAGCCTGGCTACAGTGCTGAAAAGAAACCTGGTGTTGTTTTTATTTTCCTCTATTAATGACGAGTAATAGCTTGCTCTGGCATTGCGGAGGGCCTTCCTATATATTTTAAGGCTATCTTTCCAGGCTAAGCGAGATTCTTCCAAATTGGTGGAACGCCATTTCCTTTCAAATTTCCATGATGTTTGCTTCAATTTGCGGGTATCCGAGTTATACCAAGGTGCTAACCTCTTGTGTTTTATAGGTTTCTTTTTCAGAGGGGCAATAGAGTCCAATTCAAGCTCTCTTACAGTCATTTTGCAAATTTATTGTGGATTATGATGTAGTGGTTTGGTCAAGCTTTACTAACGGACCTATAGCTTATTGCAATGGATAGAAATGATACGCAAAAACTCAATCAATCAATCAATCAAAACTTTATTTATATAGCACTTTTCATACACTTCGCTGTGCAGCACAAAGTGCTTTACACATAAAAGACAAAACAATTTTAAAGAAAGCCCCTCCCTCCCACCCTCCATAATACACACACACACGCACGCACGCACACACACACACACACACACACACACACACACACACACACACACATACATACAAACACAAACACACCTGCACACTCTCACTACTGACAATAGGGAGACATGGCATGGCACCGAGGATTGAGGAAACGCCACCTTCGGGGCCGTCCGCACTGCGAGGAGTGACAGGCTGTGCCACAGAGGGCACCAGTGCCCAGGCCCCCCGACCCCGACAGACAAAAGCTGGCAGGGCCGAAGGAACCCAGGACAGCACCCCCAGCAGCAGCCCAGGCACCACTCCCAGTGCGGAGGACCCCCCTGGGGAAAACACTGGAGTTAAACCTAAAAAACTAAAAACACAAGATAGAATAAAAAGCCTGACAAGAGATGAATATAAGAGTGAACAGTTAAAAAGATTAAAATATGTAAGATAATAAATAAAATGGCACCGAAGGATAAATCAACAAATAAAATGATTTTATATTAAGATTAAAAAACAAGAAAAAAGAAACAACGTAAAATGAGATGAAACCACATAACAACGTAAAATATTAGTTAAAAGCCTGATTAAAAAGGTGTGTCTTTAACCTTCCCTTAAAAATATCAACAGTCTCTGCACACCTGAGGTTCTCCGGCAGGCTGTTCCACAGGTGGGGGCCATAGTGGCTAAATGCCGCCTCACCGTGGGTTTTCGTTCTTGGTTTTGGTATGGATAAAAGGCCGGTGCCGGAGGACCTCAGGGTCCGCGAGGGTTGATATGGTAAGAGCAGGTCAGAGAAATATGAGGGCACAAGGACATTTAAAAACCAGTAAAAGAACCTTAAAATCGATCCTGAAGCGGACGGGGACCCAATGCAGCTTCTCTTAAACCGGTGTAATGTGCTCCCGCCCTCTGGTCCTCGTCAGCACACGTGCTGCTGAGTTTTGTAATAATTGGAGATTATAAATACTCTTTTTGGGAAGACCAGAGAGCAGGGCATTACAGTAATCTAGGCGACAGGAAATGAAGGCATGCATTAGCACCTCCGTACTGGCCTGGGAGAGAAACGGGCGGACTCTGGCTATGTTCTTAAGATGATAAAAACCTGTTTTTGTCATATTTTTAATATGTGGAATAAAATTCAGCTCAGAATCAAAAATCACGCCCAGATTTTTTACGGATTGTGTTGGTTTAAGATCTTGTAGTTTTGGTAAAAGTTTCTCTCTCTGGCCTTCAGGACCTATAACTAAAACCTCAGTTTTGTCCTGGTTGAGCTGTAGGAAATTCACTGCCATCCATGACTTGATGTCTACAATGCAGTTAAAAAGGGTTTCAATTGGCCCTGTGTCATCAGGAGACACGGCAATGTACAGTTGTGTATCATCAGCATAACTATGGAAGCTGATGCCGTGTCTCCTGATGACGTCCCCAAGAGGAAGCATGTAAAGATTAAAAAGGAGTGGACCTAAAATTGACCCTTGGGGAACCCCACATCCACTTTCATGGGTTCCTGAGGAACATGTATCCATACTTACATAAAAGCATCGGTCTGTGAGATAAGAGCAAAACCAGTTTAAAACAGTACCAGAGAAGCCAACCAGATGTCTGAGTATGTTTAATAAAATGTAATGGTCTACTGTATCAAAAGCGGCGCTTAGATCCAGTAGAACCAACACTGTGAGCTTTTTGTTATCTAAATTCCACCTGATGTCATTTAAAATCTTTAAAAGTGCTGTCTCGGTATTGTGGTTTCTCCTAAAACCACACTGATGTTTCTCTAAGATGTTATTTCTGTTTAAAAAGTCATTAACTTGGTTAAAAACCAGTTTTTCTAAAATTTGACTTAAAAACGGTAAGTTGGATACAGGTCGGTAGTTATTAAAAATGTTGGGGTCTAAATTGCTCTTCTTCAGAAGGGGCTTCACCACCGCCGTTTTGAAGGCAGTGGGAAAGACACCCGTCTGAAGAGAGCAATTCATGATGTTTAAAAACTGTTCCTCAAAGAATCCATAAAACGATTTTAAGAGTGATGTGGGAATTGGACCTAAAAGGCAGGTTGTTGGGTTTACTTGGGAGAAAACTCGACCAAGTGTCCTTGCATCAACCAGGGCAAAACTCTCCAGTGTTTCCTCAGGCAAGGACAACAGTTCAGGTGTGTTAACAGGTAAAACTTGATGGGAAAAGAGGCATGATCTGATGTCCTTGATTTTGGTTCTGAAGTGGTCTGCAAAGTTCTCGCAGAGAACGTCTGTGGGTGTCATAAAAACTTTATTAGAATTAGAGCCTGTTAAAATATCAAAAGTGGAGAAGAGGAACCGGGGGTTGTTTTTATTGTTGGTGATGAGTTGTGAGAAATGGGAAATTCGTGCCTTCTTAACTGCATCATTGTAGGTTTTGAGTTGTTGACGTAAAATCTCACGGTGAACTGTCAGTTTACTTTTTCTCCATCTTCTCTCAGCACTCCTGCATTTTCTTTTCAGTTCATTGATTTCCTTGTTTTTTCTCCACGGGGGTGTAGGTTTTCTTTTTATTGTTTTTGTTAAAAGTGGAGCTACTGAGTCCAGAGTTGACTTCAGTCTACTGTTAAAATTATCAACGATAAAATCACAAGGTGCAGGTAAAATTTCTGCAGGAGTGCTCTGTAAAATCTCCATAAAATTTGCAGCCACTTCAGAAGTTAGATAGCGCCTCCTCACTGCTCTCACCAGGGCCTCCTCTTGGTTAAAACTGGTGATGTTAAAAAATACACAGTAGTGGTCAGACACAGCCAGTTCGACAACAGAGGACACACCGATGGACAGGCCATGGGTTATGACCAGGTCCAGGGTGTGTCCTCTGTTGTGAGTTGGCTGTGTGACGTGTTGCTTAAAATCAAGACAACTTAAAAGATTTAAAAATTCTCTGGATATCGGGTCCGAGGTAACATCAACATGTAGATTAAAATCACGAGTTATTAAAATCCTGCTATAAGAGGTGTGAATAATTGATAAAAGTTCAGAAAATTCACTGATAAAAGAACTAGAGTGAAGGGGTGGTCTATATACACTAATGCAGAGAATCGGAGGGCTGCTAAAAGTAAAGGCATGGTGCTCAAAAGACATATAACTGTTAAAAAACACACACTCTTCAGTGCCAGCGCACCGCGTCCCTGACGAGCCGCTTGCGCTGGGGGCGGACGGCCCCGTGTCGGACATCCACCTAATGGAGGGCAGCTAGCCGTGAGTGGAGGGAAAGCTGTGGTGTCCGTCAGTGGGGGCATGATGTCTGTGGCCGCAGGAACAGGTGGTGTCTCCTGGTGCGGGTCCCGGCCCACCGGCTTCTCGCTCACGGATAGAGCCACGTATTTGTTTGAGAGCTGTAGGCTCGGGGGAGAAGGAGCCCCGCCATGAATCCCGCTCGAAGCCCTCTTTTGCCCGCGGACGACCACTTCGGTCGATGGGCTCCCCCTATTTGGAGTGGAGCAGTCCTCCCAGAGGACTGTGTGCCCGAGAGCAGAGGTGGTGTTTTGTGGTGCTAACTCACCGGCCAGTGAGGTCTCCAGCCAGCTGGTTAACGCCGGGAAACGGGACCTGAGGGTGGTCAGCAGGTAGTCCTTCCTCTGCAGCTAGTTTGACATCCTTTCAGTGTCCTCGAAGAGGTCGGCGATCTTTTTGAGCGCCTTATCCAGAGTTTGCTCCATCTCTCCAGGTGAGTCTGCAACATCCAGTTTTGACATGGCGGCTCACCGGGCCTTTCGTAAAACACTTAAAAACTTAAAATCCAAATGTCTGATGACTAATTAAAAAATTAAAGAAATAAAAAATAAAAATCTTTCACCCAGTTGAAGGCAGCGTTAAAAGCAAGCAGAGTGGTTAAAACGTTTTAAAACTGGGTTAAAAAGTAGGCTTAGGGAGCTCTGTTGTGCAGCAGCGAACACTTGCTGCCCTTGCTTCCTGCTTCCTGCCTGCTTCCTGCCTGCTTCCTGCTTCCTGCAGGAAGCAGCCAACTCTCCACTCAGGGGGAATGGAGAGTTGGCTGACCTTGAAGGCGCAGCAGAGTGAACCACGTATCTAACGGAAGGTTTGATGTTGTAAAGTAACATGTTCGTAGGCTGCTGTTGCAGTGTGTTTCTAAGTCTGTATTTGTTTTTTTGGTGTGTAAACCTAGGTGTCTCATGCAGATATAGCTTTAATACTTGTAATCCTGTATTTCCGAAAACTTCTAATGTCAGAGGAGGGGCAACCACGACAGTGGGATACTTTATTGGAATGGTAGTATAATAATATCTTAGCGGAGCAATATGGAGCTGTTTAAAATTGTAACTTGGAATATATCAGGGTGCAATAATGTGGTCAAAAGGAAAAAAATCCTTACATATCTGAAACAAAAAAAGGCTGATATAGCCCTCATTCAAGAAACCCATCTTAATGATGAGGAAGCAGCCAAACTCAAAAGAGAATGGGTTGCATCGGAATATCATAGTACATTTTCCTCGAGAAAAAGAGGAGTGAGTATTCTGATAAGGAAAAATATAGACTGTCAGGTACATAAACATGTCTCACACAAGGAAGGTAGACGGGTTATATTGGATGTCACTTTAGAGGGTCAAAGAATGACTATTGCTAATATTTCTGCTCCTAATTTTGTTAACCCAGAATTTTTCACAAAGTCTGTAACTTAATTAGAAATATGGGGAACAATAATATAATTCTTGGGGGGGGATTTTAATCAAGTCAGGTATTTAATAATGGATAAAAATGTATCAACCCACTCAACCTAACACTGCTGGTGTTGATGTGTTGTCAGATGTGTTGTCAGAAGAGTTGGGTCCAGTTGCCTAGTCTCTGCCGCTGAAAAACACCCCCAAAGCATGATGCTGCCACCACCATGCTTCATCTTTGGGATGGTACTGGGCAGGTGATGAGCGGTGCCTGGTTTTCGAGACATGATACTTAGAATTGAGTTCAAACAGTTCAATCTTGGTTTCATAGGACCAGAGAATCTTGTTTCTGTCCTTGAGGTGCTTTTTTGCAAACTTTCACTGAGGAAAGGCTTCTATGGCGTCATTTCAGTGCCAAAATCCGCGCGCATAAAAACCATAATCAGCGCGCATAAAGACCACTCACTGCGTGCCAATCCGAGGGACCAACGGACCGGAGTGAAAGTGGACAGGCGAGTAACATCAGCTCTGCTGTGCTTCAGATAAACAGTAGCCTAATGTTACCTGTCTGGATATTCAACTTACTGTCAAGTTTGTCAAGATATGCTGTTATTATGATGTTAGCTGTAAAGTAGCAGCAGAGTTGTTACTACAGCTGTCTGACTCTGCACGTTAACACGGCAGCTAACATTAGCAGTGTGCTAACGTACAACCAAACATTAGCTGATGTTAGCTTTTAACTTGCTGTGCTATGCAGGTGCTCTGTCTATCTGGTGTTTGTTAAAGGTATAGTTGGTAATCCTGTTCAGAAACACTTTATGTTATACTGGGTGAAATGGTCTTTCCACCCTGAGAGTAGTCCATACATAATGTGTTCAGAAAAAGGAACGACATAAATCAGACCTCTGTGGCAGCTGCAGGCCTGTAAAAACTCTGACCAATCCCTCCCTCTCGGTCCAAGTTGAAGGAACCAATCAGATGCCTTCATGTCTCGTCCTGCCTGCACCCCCCTCTGTCCCCCCCTCCTCCCTGCGCGCACTCATCACGTGTCACTGTTGCCGGATATGTTCAGCACACTCCATATGGAGTTAGCAGGAGATCCACACTCCAGGTCAGAAGGTGCACACCTAAAAGTTGTTTGCCAACATCCATAAAACAACAGAAGAAGAAGAGTTAGCACAGTTAGCAGGAGAGAACAGTGGCAGAGGAAATGCAGCTAAAGTAGCACTTCCAGAAGTGATGCAGAGGTTGCTGTCTTTCTGTTGGACAGGTAATTATTTGTTTTGCTTCAGGGGATTTGTTATTTTCATGAAATATGTAACGTTAGCCAACTTAGCTACTTTTGTAGCTTGTATTAGCCCAATGCTAACGTTTCTCCTCTGCCTTGCTGACGGACTGTCTGATGCGCGTTCAAGTTTTTGGGGGCGGGGCTTTGGACGGAGCACTGACGGGAGGGGGAGAAGGGGATGGAGCTTAGACGAGGTTCCACTTTCAAATCTTGCTAGCTCTCCAACATTACCAACTATACCTTTAACTGCTTTCAAGTGTTTACAACCATGAAGACCCATAAACACAGGTTTGCTATCACATTAAGATTATTTGGAGTGATACAAAATGCTATGTTTTCCTTAGCTGTAACTCTTACTGTAGTTTTGTAAAATCAACCTGGGGTCCGTTTCACAAAGCAGGTTTAGTGAAAACTCTGAGTCTGTTAACCCTGAAATGAGGGAAACTCTGAGTTTTCCGTTTCACAAAGGGAGGTAACTCAAACCAGAGAAAGAGGGGTACAGTAACTCTAGCCTGTTTCACAGAGAGAGGTAACTTAAGCTCTCGGTCAGTTACCGTGGTAACATACTCTATGAACCTAACCTGGTCGGGACCAGGTTTTCCTCAACAAACCTCGAGTTTCTCTCTGTCTCCGCCCTCTTTCAGCCATACACGGTATTTGATTTCCTCATTCATTCAGTCAGCAGGCGAGTTTCGGCGTAATATGGGTTTGCCGTCTGGTTTATGAGAAAATCATTGCAAAAATCAGTCAGTAGGCCTACATTAGAAGTTATATTAGGTGGCGACTATTTTCACCACCATGGCATGTCCTTTCGATAATGATCCCGTGGATGAAGGTGCAGCATTACTGCGCAGAGAACTAAATATTCATTGGGAGATGATTATCAGACCGCGCATAGATGTTCTTGCATTTCCAGACAGTTATCTTTTTGAGCGGTACCATTTCACATCACAGTCCATCATTTACATACACAACCTAATCCGTCCTTACATTTCAAACATTACCAACCGTAGTCATGCTCTCACATCCCAGCAGATACTGTGTGTTGCGCTGCGTTTTTTTGCAAATGGGAGCTTTTTGTACAACGTCGGAGATGCAGAGCACTTGAGTAAGGCAACTGTATGCAGAGCGGTCAGAAAAGTGTGCCTCGCCCTGAAACGGATACTACCGATCTTCGTCATTTTCCCGGGACATAAACCTGTCAGAGCCATCAAGGAGGAGTTCCACAGGATTGCAGGTGAATGATGTGGAGATCCATTTAATGAACATTAAATAATATTCTGTTAATGACATTGTGCTGCAACCTCAGACTGGGATTATTAATTTTAATTTATTTCAGGATTTCCCAGTGTGATTGGCTGCATAGATGGCACACACATCCCCATCACTGCTCCATCACACAATGAAGCAGATTATGTGAATAGGAAGTCCATTCACAGCATAAATGTGCAGGTACATGTGGATTGACTGTTTCAAAATGTTAAAGATTGCATCATAGTTCAACATCTGTCATTCTCTGCACTGTCAAGATCGTATGTGATGCTGCATACATCATATCCAATGTGGAGGCCAAGTGGCCTGGGTCTGTACATGACTCAAGAATTTATCGGGAGTCTAACCTGAGCAACAGACTGCAACGTGGTAAGCAGCCTAAAGATTTGCACAATACTGTATAATTCACTTGTCTCCCTCCTTTTAATATACTCCAATGTATCCACTATACATTACAGGAGAGTTTGATGGCCATCTGCTGGGTGACAGGGGTTACCCATGCCAACCTAGGCTGCTGACCCCTTACCCTGACCCTGAACCAGGCCCCCAACAGAACTTCAACCGGGCTCACTGCAGGACGAGAGCCCGGGTTGAGATGACCATAGGCCTGCTGAAAGCCCGTTTCCAGTGCCTACGTCATCTCAGGGTGACCCCTGAGAGGGCCTGTGATATTATTGTGGCATGTGTTGTTCTTCATAATATTGCCACTATTAGAGGAGAGCAACACCCTGCCCTACAAATTGAAGACCCTGATGATGACCCCATCCACCTGTCAGCTATGCAGGACGGCAGAGCAGTCAGAGACACCATATGCCATCATCACTTTAGTGATTGAGTCACCATCACCACCACCACCACCACCGCCACCAAATAAAGACATAATGCACATTTCATTTGGTCTTCTTTATTTCCTGCAAATACAAGAGCTAGTTTAGTTAATGTTCCAATATTTAACATAATTAACATAATTCACCTTTGACGATGCACCTACCTCTAACTTGTGCTCCAGTATTTCAATTTCTAGGTCTGCCCTCCTAATCTGGCGGTCCAAGTATTGAATTTCTTTGTCAGTTTTTTAAATTTTTTTCAGCAGGTGAATTTTGTAAATCTCTTTCACTGGTAACTGGGAATACATACAAGGAGGACATTATACAGTTGCACATGAATTCCACAGAATCAATCTCTGGTGTTTACTGAGCATCCATCTCACTGTGTCAATCTGTGCAGTGGAAGTTGAGGGACCCTCCTGCTGCTGCCCAGCCATGCCCTGTTAAAAAAGGATGAGAATGTGTTAATACTTCAGTGTAGGCTAAATATCACTCTATATTCCACCAGAATGTTAAGAAATGTAAATGGGAAGAGAACTATCAGTAACATATCAAGATGTTACCTCTATAGGCCTTTCTGGATCCCCCTCTGTAAAGGCAGCAGATACAGTTTCCTCGTACTCTTCATCCTAGATGAGTGATACGTTTCAGTATATTTAAACTACCATTTGACAAAATCTTTGGAGTATTGCCTGCTTACAGTTACAAGGTCTGTTGTGGCGTGAGGGGGCTCCACCAGGCAGATAGCACCAGAATCTGTTGGGACAAAAGTAAAAAAAAGTCATGAAAGGGAAATAAATATTTTTAGGAATATGCTTAAAAAACCCATATATATATACATATATATATATATATATAGGCATATTACATTTTATAAAAGCACTTGTGTCTTGGGGGGTGAGCTCAGAGGATGAGCTCCCTCCGGGGATTCCCTCAGCCACTGGCCTTCCTACATTCTGGCTTAGGGCCAGCTCCTCTGCCTCTGTTAGAGGTGGCGGTGCTGGGCCACCACCCGTTTTACGGGCATCCGCTTTCTTTCTGTTGGCTGAGTAGAAGTCTGTGTTAGTTTAAATAGGCCTAATTATTTAACAGAACATGATATAGATGAGAAGACATTTATGTGTGTGAAAACAGCATTATGTTGGGGATAAAACAACTGTACAGTCAAACAGCCACTTAATATTTACTTTACATGATCAAAATGAGGTAGTACCCAAATGAGATTATGCCGAGGTCTTACTTGTTTGAACAATGTTTTTATGTTTCATCTTAAGCTGCTGCCAAGTGCGCTTCTCCCCCGCGGGATTGCACCTAAATGAAATAAATTAATAGGCTACTCAAGCAGTTTCCCCCTGTAATATTATTGTGATTGCAAAGGACTACATTTAAACTTACGCATTGACCCGAGCACCAATGTTCTCCCACGCCGTCTCCCTCTCTTTTGCTGCTGCAGCGGTGTTACACTTCCTCCGAAAAACGTGCTCAAACTCACCGTATGAGCGCATTAAAATTTCTAATTCCAGTGGGGTGAAAAATGTAGCCCTCCTCTTCCCCGTTGCCATGGTGACTCGTCGAATCGGGGCTCCATTGATGCTGTCTTTTTATACTTGTGGTGCACGCGCTTAACTCCTGGTGAAACTACTCCGAGTTGATCAAACTAACTCAAATCAGCTGTTCTGGAACCGAAAACTCAGAGTTTCCTATCTCAGAGTAGATCAACTCAGAGTTGAAGGTTAGACTCAGAGTTTGTTGAACCTGCTTTGTGAAACGGACCCCTGAACAGTTAAATCCTGATAGTTTTTACTCCGTTGTGCATTGTTATTGTTGTTACAAAAATAGATATTGAACCCAAATTTCTTGGAAAATCTTGACTTAGAGCATCAGGCATTGCATAAGAAAAGAATATGTACAGTAAATCAACACTAAAATGTAGAAATGTATGTTTAAAGAAAACAATAGCTCAATACTAAAACATAATTTCGGAAAACCTGCATGTTGTTTGTTAGATGATGTTTAACATTATGTTTGTTTTTTATTCAGCTGGAAAAGAAATCAAGGCCTGGTGACCCAAAACTTCTTGCACCTCAGGTGTGCCTGCCTGTGATCTACAGGTGAGCAGACGCTGGAGACTCAGACTTACAGCTGAGTATGTATAGTGCCCTGCTTGCTTGTAATATTTCATAAATTCCCCACATCAATACTCCTATCCTGTGAAATAAGCCTGATGCTCTAAGTCAAGATTTTCCAAGAAATTTGGGTTCAATATCTATTTTTGTAACAATAACAATGCACAACGGAGTAAAAAATATCAGGATTTAACTGTTCAGGTTGAGTTTAAAAAACTAGTGAGAGTTACAGCTAAAGAAAACATAGCATTTTGTATCACTCCAAAATAATCTTAATGTGATAGCAAACCTGTGTTTATAGGTCTTCATGGTTGTAAACACTTGAAAGCAGTTAGCAGGTGTCAAAGCAAAAGGTCTGAATGCTTATGTCAGTGATACATTTTAGTTTTTCCTTTCTAATAAATTTGCAAAAATGTCTACAATTTCCGCTTTGTCATTATGGTGTATTGAGTGTAGATTGATGAAGAAAATTAATTGAAACTATTTCAGCATAAGGCTGCAACATAAAACATGTGAAAAGAGTGAAGGGTTCTGAATACTTTCTGAATGCATTCTGTGTTGCAGCAATAACTGGAGTCTGTTCTGCAAGACCTGATTTGCAGGAAACGCCACTGTCTGATCCTGACTTTGAGCTTTTAGTGGACGGATCAGCATCTCGTGACCCAGATACTAGCCAAAACAGAGTTATGATTGAGTTACATCCTGATCTCAATCCATTGCCGTCAAATTTGTCAGCATAAGCTGCAGATCTTACTGCTCTCATTGAAGCATGTACATTTGCTAAGGATAAAACTGTAAATATTTACTCTGACAGCAGATATGCTTTTGGGATTGTATTTGATCAAGGTTGCATGACAAAAAACAGGAAATTCTTAACCTCATCATGTAAACCTTTTTCACCATCACCAATGAGTCTCTAATCTTCTAGATGCTGTTCTGCTCCCAACACAGGTTGAATGTGATGCACACACCAAAAGCTCAGATCCTGTTTGGCAAGGCAATGCTCATGCAGATGCAGCTGAAAATTGGCCGGGAAAAGACCTCTAACCACAACTTCCTCTTTCCTGACTAACAGCACTCCTCACACACTAACAGCAGATGCACAGGAACTGCAGTCTCGAGCTACAGTTGATGAGAGACACATTTGGAAGAAGAGTGGTTAAATCTTCAAAAATGGGATTTGGTATGGTCCCAATGGTAATCAATGTTTGCCAAAATGTTTGTTTCCTCACTATGCAAAGTTGACACCTGGCAAAGACTGCGTGTCAACAGGGGGTATGTTATCTGCTATTCAACAGCACTGGTACACTAGATCTTTCTCCATTTATGCACAAAAGTTTTGTCAATCATGTGTCATCTGTGCAATCTATAATGTAGCTAGAGGTATTCCTACTCCACAAGCAACAACCCCCCCAGACGTTGACGAAGACAACTGGGGTGGACGCTGAACGCTGTACCTAACCTAACTTAAAGCTGTGTTGGAACCAGGTGAAGCACTAGCACATAGCCTGGGTCACCAATGAGGGATCAGCAATGGAACGCAGACCTCCATGGCCTCCATTAAGGCATCAGTAGCCCTTTTCACACAGAGACTCCACATTATCTCCACAGCGGTGGTTCGCCAATTCTCTGCCTTTGTTTGTTCACACAGAACCAAGCAGCTCTGGCGTAAAGCCGCACCAGTGTGTCAATTCATACAACAAGCCAGCGCTGCGGTTCCAAGAGAGGCGTGATGTTACATGTCATGATGGTGACGTCGGTGTGTTTTTTTCAACATGTTTCTCCCGGTGTCCTCCTGTTAATCTAAACATGTACCCGCTGACTGTTTATAATCATATGGATGCTGTTATAATGTGTTGTGATTGAGCTCCTTACCCACCATACATCCTGGAAAGTGACAAAGTTACGTTTTTCGCAACATCTGAAACTTTCACGCAGAGGAGGATTTGGAGAATTGGCGCAGGACCCCCGCACTCAAAGGGCATTTCTGTCCTCTTCAGCCACCTTAACCTGATGGAACATTGATTGTATATCACCTATGACCACCACAGGTTCCTGTCTGAATCTGAGGAGGACTCAAAGCAATGTGCTAGTGAGGTTAGGACCTTGCAATAGCTGATGGTTCAAAGATGTTCCCTTGAATGACGCACCACAGTCGAACACAACCCTTAGCGTCCTCTTCTTTGGGTGACACCTTGCCACTATTACGATCCAGTTGCTGTGTGAGTACTCGCTCTGCGTAGCCCTTGACTATCATCTGGTTAAGACATGTTGTGTACTCCTCATAAAACTGCCTGTTGCTCAGGAACTTCCTCTTCAGGCTAAGTAGCCTTTGCTTCACTACAGAGAAGTTGTTGGGCAGATAAATGTTCTCCTTCCTAAAGGGCAATTTCAGGCTGTAGTGACCCTCTTCAAGTGTTGCAGAATTTTCCACATTTTCCATGAACTTGATTTCCTCTCTTGATAGACCTTTCTCTTCTGTAGCTCTCTCATTGAAATCATGATTATAATGCTGACTCAACATTTCTCCCAATCTTGACCAGGGCTCTAGAGTGTGACCAATTTGGTCGCACATGCGACCTAAATTTGTAAAGCTGCACCTAAAATTATTTCTAGGTCGCACTGGTGCACCCAACCTTTTCAATGCGCACGCCTAAACTTTCATCGCATCTGTTGCCTCTCTGCGAACAAAGCGTTTGATCTCCTTTGACCGAACTCACAGTAATGGTAGGCTCATATCGTGGTCTAAACCAATCAGAGACAGAGATGGGGCGGGTCTTTGCTTCTGATTGGCTGTGGTCCAGATATTCCTGTCCACTGCTCTGGGCTGTGTGTGTTCAAAATTGCGACCTGACCATCCGCGGTAAACAGATAAAGGAAACGGACGACGAAAAATGAAGAGGGTTAGACACATAGATAGCTTTTTCATCTAGAAAAGTAAGCCTACTATTCCGCCCAGTACGAGTAGGCCTACTGTCATTCCCAGTCCATGCCCAGACAAGGAGCTAATTCAGCCACCGGTCTCCTCAGTCCCTAAGGTGCCAAGCCCTTCAGCGGAGATGGCATCTGATGAGACAGAGATGGAGTGTAGGCCTCGAGTCTGAGATCATAGAGCCCGAGAGTAGTCAGACTAAAAAGCCAAAAATGTATACTTTCAGGAAGGACTGGCTAGAACAATTTCCTATGCAATAAAATAGATAACTCGATGCACTGCATTTATTGTAAGGAGTGCGGTCCAAACATGGCTGGTAACAGTGCCTTCGTAAGCAGCTCGACAACGCTTCGTATCGAAACGTTTAAGAAACATAACGTCTCGCAAAAACACACTTCATGCAGGGAAAAGTGTGTGCACTTTTAATTTTGAAATGTTTTAGTTTGCTTAATATGTTTTAGTTTGTTCAATTTCAGCTTAGTGTAGCACTTTAAACACTTTATTTTTTTCTTTTTATATGTAATTGTGCTTCAAATAAAGACTGGCATTTACTTACACCTAATTCTTGTTTAAAATCATTTACACAATATATGAATGTACATGGAAAGCGACAAAAATGTGAATTGTGGCGTTAAAAGCGACACGATGAAAAATTTGGGTGCACCTAACTTTTGTGCTGGTGCACCTAAATATAAAAGTTTGGCGTACCAGTGCAACCAATGCCAAAAGTTAGTCTGGAGCCCTGTTGACACAGAAATCCTGTTGACAACTGCTGAAGGAATGCTGCTGTTACCACCTTTCAAAGGTCCATTAATAACCCAACCCAATGCTGTCCTTATAGCATATGGGCCGTCCCCGCGGCAGTTAATGACCTCCCAAGGTTCCAACATCTTGTGTGCGTTGCTTCCAATCAACAGGTCCACATTAGCCTTTATGCTGGGGATTCGAACATTTGACAGATATGGCCATTTTGCCAAATCTCCTTTAGTCGTGATGTTGTCTACACTGACAAGCATTTTCTCTTGGGTGAGGACTTCTGGAAGATTGGTTGGAGAGGTTGCTCTCCAACCCAGATACTTCCAAATCTGAACACTCATATGTCGGCACAACTTTTTGTTGTCCCATGATATGTAGCAGAATGTGTGTTCTTCTACCAGCCAGATTGAGTCTTTTCATGAGATGCTCTGAACAGAAGGTGGCAGTACTGCCAGGATCCAAAAATGCATAGGTGATGATTATCAGGTCTCCTTTGATGGATTTGACTTGAACTGGCAAGATGGAAAGAAGACAGCGATCCCTACCAGCCCCTTTATGACTACAGGTTTTATGAGATGCTGTGATGTTGCATGTGACTGTTTCTTTGGAATGTCCTTTGTCTGTGTTAGCTTCATTTCTCCTGTCAATATGAAGCACACTTGGATGGCTTTGACCACAACTTTTGCAGGTCAAACGCTCCTTCGATTGGAGGCGGGCTCTGCATGGCTGTCAACAACAGATGGACAACAAACGTCACAGTGAGAGAGACTGTGTGTTGCAAACATTATGAACTGATGACTGTGTCGTTTAGACCGCACTATTTACCACGAGAATTTTCTCAATAAGGGTCTGGAATGATGAAGCAACTGAAGCACTGAAAGGCTGCTTTGAATTGACAGACTGGGACTTGTTTTTTGATACCTGTGGTTGTGATTTCAAGATGCTGACTGATGTGCTTACCTCCTACATTTTATTTTGTGAGGACACGGTGACACAGACCAAACAGATAACTATTCACCCAAATAATAAAAAATGGGTTACAAGGGACATGAAAATCTGCCTAGTCCAAAAGAAAGCAGCATTCCTGCAAGGGGACACACTCAGAGTGAGGGAGTTGGAGAAAGAGTTCAGAAGGATGGCCAGGCTTTCAAAAATCAACTACAAGAACAAGGTGGAGCAAAAATTAACATCTGGCAATGCAAGGGAAGCATGGCAGGGTCTAAATATCATGATGGACAGAGCCCCCAAACCCGTTGTGGTCAGCCGTCCGGACCCCGCCCCCTTGCAGAACAAGGTTGACGCATCTCGACTGGCAGGATGGCTACTGCTAATGTGAGTTGTTCAAAAACCTTCTTTTTAGTAAACTCTGTGTACAGAAACAATGTTCTCAATGCACATCCTCACACCAAGATCTTATTCATGGACTTATCTGCTTTTAACACTGTGCACATAGACACGATGCTCTATGCTCTTTTAGACCTCCAAGTTCATCCCACACTGGTTTTATGGATCAGGAATTTTATACATGACAGGCCACAACAGGTGCTTTTTAATGGTTTTAAATCAAACAAGCTGATTTTAAACACAGGTGTACCCCAGGGTTGTGTTTTATCTCCCGTTCTCTTCTCTGTGTACACGAACAACTTCACCTGTGACAGTGAGGGAATGAGCCTTTTTAAATATGTGGACGACATGGCCCTGGTGGCTCACCTGACTGACAAAACTGCTCTGGACCGGTATCAGCAGGCTGTTGAAAACCTGGCCCAGATTTTTAACCAGCTCTGTCTTGAGTTAAATGTCAAAAAAAACAAAGAGCTGTGTTGTGGGGGCAGTAGAGAGTCAGCAACCGCTCTTTTCAAACCACTCAGCATCTAGGGTCAGCTTGTGGAGCAGGTTGAGTCTTTTAAATACCTTGGAACTGACCTGGACAACTGCCTCTCCTTCTCTCAGCATGCAGACACCATTTCCATTTTCAGAACCAGGCCAGCAAAATCATTGGAGCACCACAAACCCCCCTCTCTGAACTGTACAGCCGGTCTGTGATCAGGAAGGCCACCCTGGTTACAGAAGACCTCTATCACCCCCTCCACCACTGCTTCCAGCTGCTGCCATCAGGCAAACGTTAAAAGGTTCCACTGGCCCGGAAAAACATCTATAAAAAATTCTTCATCCCCTCTGCAATAACCACCCTGAATAACCAAAAATGAACACTTTGCTGTTTTTAACAGCCCCCTTTTTGTTAAGCATGATTGCACTTAAATGTAGTTTTTAACATTTGTTTCTAATGTTTGTCTTTAATGTTCTTTTATACGAGCCTGTCAAAGAAGAATTTCTGTCACTTGTGACAGACAATAAAGTTTATCTATCTTTACCTAAGCCTAAAACTTAAAGCCACTGAGGGACTGCTAGACGGGCTAAAAACAAATAGTAATATGGCTAATGACGTAGCTGACACCTATTTCGTAGTGTTTGGAAATAACACAGTCCAACTTCGTCCTCTGGGGTTTTATGTTTGGTTTATTGCTCACCACATGCAAACATCCAGTTGTGTCCATTTGTTTCCATAAGCATTTACATCCACTGCGCTAGCATATCGTTGTGTTCCACAGTGGTCAAAAACTATAAGTGTTTCTCCGACTAGCAACACACACCTGTTACCTATCAAAAGGTTCCTACCTAAATAGGATACATGTGACCCGAAAAACAACAGTGACACCTAGTGGATAATTTGTGTCCAACACACACCATACATGAAAATGGCTCTTACAGGCAGTGTCAATGGGGTTAGTGTTTCTGTGGTCTAATGGGAACAATTTGTTGTTTCTTTTGTGTGGCAGAAATAGTGGTAATTCCACTTTTGTGGTTTGTTGCTCCTCCCATTCAGAATCACATCTATAATACAGGTTAAATAGAATAATAATAAAAAAGGAAACTGGGGTTTTGACGCTGATTCCTTACAAGATTAGCTTCCCGAGTGATGGTCTTTTCTGGAGTTCCTAAGTCGGAGTGCCCCAGAAAAGATACCAATATTGGCAGAGTATAGACACTTGGGTTAATTGGGATAATTTTTTTAAATTGACGGTTGTTCATGAGGATTGTACAAGAGAGGAAATTGAATTTACTGGCCATTTTAATGTTATTAAATTAGGATGATCATCACCTGCATCTACGTTTAAGGGCTGCAATAGAGCTGCACAAGCATATTTAAAAGCCATACACTCACACAGACCCCCACCTAACACTGTCAGATGTTGGTTAATGCTATGTTCACATAGTTTAAACATAGTTTCTGTCAACAGCCATTACTTCAGAACCATCCTTCCTGCACAATTCCCAGCTGATGTTACAACACCAAAGACAGTCACATGTGTATGCAACGATAGTGTTGCAGATTATGGGTTTTTCTGCATGTGATGTTTACATTACTGGTCGCATGAATGGTCGAGAATATGATAATGGCAGTTTCACAATCGCAGTAGATAGTTCAACAGACTTAAATGTCAGCATGACCATTTCACTTCAGTCTACCACCTCCCAGATTTCTGTGAGGAACCTCCTATGGTATCATGTCGGTTAAGGCGTAGGATTTCTGAACCTTAATTACTGGCAGTGTGGTAATAGTACCTATGAGATGTTGCCACATGATTGGAGTGATTGCTGTTTTCTGGTGAGACTGAAAATTCAAAATGTTGTCATGCTTTGTGGATCTAGACAGTCCTCTAACAGACAGAAAAGAGACATGGCCGAATTCCACACCAATGACTCTTACCACTGGTGTATATCCCTTGGGGAAACGTGGGGTATTGGTATTCTGCCATGGTATGGAGTTAACTTTCTAGCTGACCATATTGACAATATCACTTACACTATGTCCATGTTTGCTAATTTTAGGCTTTACATTCCTCTCCGCCACGCAAAAATCACATAGACTCACCCTGCTAAAACGTGAAATGGCCCTAGATTTCCTTATGGCTCGTTCTTGAGGTATTTGTGTGACACGTAACTGGAGACTATTGCGCTACCCTCATCCCCGATAATTCAGATGACATCACTTCTGTCATCACTCCTCTCAAGACGATTGGTGGACGAGTGGTTGACTGATGGGCTTGGCCCTTGAGGTGCAATGTTGGTTCAACTTATGATTCCGGTTCTGATCACCTTTAACACCTGAAGTATGTTAAGGTGGATCATGACACTGTTTCCAGCAGTGTTTTCAAAGGCAAATATCTTGCAGGGGCTTCTGATGGCGTACCTCAGTCCCCTGATTTGTTTCCCACCCCTGCTTGGGTTCCACCCCTTGCTGATATATCTGATTGTGACGAAGGCTTCACTCTTTAGTAAATAATGGTGAAAAGTTTAAGTTTGCTCACATACAGGCATGGGTGCAGATCCCAGGGTTGACGGGGACATGTCCCCCCCAATTTCCGAAAAACATGAATTGTCCCCCCCCCCCCCAATAAAAATACCCTAAATTATTCAAAATTGGACAAATGTATTTTCTGACTTCAAATTTTTCACATTTTAGATTCATATCTAAAAAGAAATGGTGGAACAAATAATGTTTGACAAATATATTTTCTGACTCCACATTCCATCTGTGGTCTCCCCCACTACAATGCAAATGAATTGGTAGTTTCTTACACAGACGCTGATGACATCAGTAGGCTTTAAAAAAAATGACCCCCTCAATCTTTCTCTCAGCTCTTGAAAGTGGCTGCAGCCTGGGGCTCTGGAAAATCAAAAAAAAGAAAAGTATATTCAAATATATTATATCCCATAAATGCTGCTCAGAGTAATCACAGTCCAAGGCTCTCCTGCCAACAGAGCCGGGGTCTCTCTTTCTCTTGCGCCGTGCATACAGTCAGTAGCAGCTTCTCTCAGTTAGCATCACATTAGATACCACGGGCACTCCAGATAGTTTTAGCCACAAGCTTGTTAGTTGTTAGCATGCCAACTAGCAACTGCTAGTAGTAGCATAGTCCCATCGGCAGCTGCTGCGGAGTTTTTCTCTGTCCCGCACCGCCGCATGGGAAGCTTCACTGGCAGGCTATGTAACTTAGCTACGTATATTAGCTAGCTATATTACTTTGAAGTTAAGTTGAAGAATTTTGAATCATTCCATAATCAACCAGTGTCTGTCCTGTTTGTACGTGTGGTCCAGGTCACTGTTTGCCAAAGCATGGCAGAAAAAAGGAGAGGGGACATAAGAGGTTTCTTTCTTGGGCCAAGGAAAGTTAGGAAGACAGCTGAAGAGGTGGTGAGCAGCTTAAATAACATTACCAGACAAGATGATGGGGAAAGGGAGTCTCAGGTAAGGTTTCATAGTATGATGATTATTTATTTTGAATTGAGAGGCAGAAGAGGACGTCAGGGAGAGCGACGTGGTGGAGTGTCAAGCACAGAGTTCAGGTTCAAGCTGCAGCAGTCGACAGGATGTAGAGAGGGAGTCTCCGGTAAGGTTTCACAGTTATAGTAAGAGAAGCCCTGTCATTTTGAGTTAAAAAAATGTGAAGAGGGAAAAAGTGGATGTCCTCTAGAAATGAAGTTGGTATTTATTTTATTTCTTTAGGCAGAATGTTCTCAGTCAGGGGGAGAGGCAGAAGAGGACATCAGGGAGAGAGGGAGAGCGGCGTGGTGGAGTGTCAGGCTCAGAGTTCAGGTTCAAGCTACAGACCAAGGGAGAGACCAGTGCCAGGGAACAACCAGACCAGGCCAGAACCCAGATGCAGTACAGGGGTAGAAGGTGGCACAAACCCTTATCAGCCACACCCAAAACACATAGAAACACAAAAGTTGTCAAAGAGGGTTTTATCTTTTCAAGAAAAATGGTTTCAAGAGTACACCTGGCTACATTACAATTTGCAGGTCAAAGGGGTCTTGTGCTTTTATTGTAACAAAGTGTTTACTGACAACAGGTCCTCTTTTGGCAAAAAAGTGGACGCTGCTTTTGTAACTGAAGGCTTCCGCAACTGGAAGAAGGCTTTAGAGAAATTTGCAGCTCACCAAAAAACCTACTCTCATTGTCATGCAGTAACAGTGAGTGCACATGACTCTAACCCTGTCAGTGTCCAGCTATCCAGCTCATGGCCTAAACAACAGGAGGAGGCCAGGCATAGCCTCCTGAGAATCGTCAGCTCTTCAGTACCTGGCAAGACAGGGTCAAGCCTTGAGAGGTAAATCTGGCAGTGGGACTCTTGACCAACTGTTGAAGCTGAGGACAGAAGATGATCCTGTGCTGAAAACGTGGCTGACCCACACCACTATTTACACCAGCTGTCATGCAAAGAATGAGATACTGAATGTAATGGCAAACACTGTCATTCGTGACATAGCAAACACCATCAGGTCTCTTCCCATTCTGCAGTTTTCTATAATTGTAGATGGTACACAAGATATATCTGGTGCAGAGCAGGAGTCTATCTGCCTCCGCTATATGTCGATCATGACCTAGTGTCACATTAAGAGTTTATTGGACTCTATGTGGTGTCTGAGACGACTGGTCAGGCCATTGCTGACATGGCCACTGATGTTTTGGTGAGGCTCAACCTACCGATGGCTGGTTTGCGGGGGCAAGGCTATGATGGGGCAGCCAACATGGCAGGCAAATACTCTGGTGCGCAGGCTATTCTGAGAAGACAGCAGCCACTAGCACTGTATGTCCACTGTGGGGCACACTGTTCCAATCTTATTACACAGGCTGCCTGCTCAGCCTCCCCACTGATCCAGGACTCACTTTTTTGGGTCCACCAGCTAGGTGTGCTCTTTGGTCAGTCAGAGAAATTCAAGGCCATGTTTGCAGACATTGCAACAACAGACAACCAGCCTGAGCCAATGACAACCTTGAAACTGCTGTGCCCAACCAGGTGGACTGTCCAGGACACAGCCATTAAGGCTGTGCTTACTCAGTATGACTGCACAGATACAACCCATTGAGGTGCCAAACGCTAGACGCTTTCCTGGTGAAGCAGTTGACTATTACTGTGTGGAGTTCTTCAAGGTTTGCTGAACGCTTTGATCAGGAGAGTTTTAAGGATCTGCAGAAACTGGAGAATATGCTCCTCACTAGGCAGGTGGATGATGTGGTAGACCAGTACCCTGAGCTGAAAAGAGGTGCTCTTGCTGTTGAGTTGCCTTTATTTAAGAGTAAATATGAGTAGAGCTGCAGTAAGGAAGCAGCAGAGGTACTCGGGGAACTGCCAATAGAGGTGCGGGTACTGTTCGAACAAGTGGAGGCTCAGGTTAGACTTTTATTGGTAGTGCCAGCATGTTCCTGTGAAGCAGAGAGGAGTTTTAGCACACTGAGAAGGCTTAAAACCTGGCTTAGAGCCACCATGTCTCAGGATGTCGTGTGTCATGTACACAGAGACAAGGTTGATGAGCTGGATAGACCAAATCTCTGTCAGCAATTTATTGCTGGCGGTGAAACTCGCAAACACACCTTTGACCTAGTTATGATAGTTTGTGAGTGTAGTGATCAGACTCACATACTCAGTGGTCAATACTCACATGATTGTAAAATGAATGGATATGAATTCATGATGTTGTTGAGTCTACTTGTTGATGATGTTGATGACATTAATGACAACTGGGGTTGGAAATAGATCAGCTCTGCTTCTTCACCCCCATTTCAAACCAAGGTGGTTGTTCTGTTTGGTGTTTTTGTTTGTTGTTGATTGGTATTTGTTTCATCTGATTGGTTTGAAATAAACGATTTGAATTGAATTGAATATTTTTCATGATTGTGTTGAGTCTACTGGTCAGATTGATGATAAAAAAAGGGCAACATAGGTACATTTTGTTATAAGGACTTTTTTTTTTACTATAAAACATGACTATATAAATGAATGGATATGAATTAATTGTCAAGTTGTAAAATTATTTATCCTTTATTTTATTCAGGAGTTGTCCAGATACAGATAAGAAGAGTTATACCGACAAGAAGAGTTATACAGATGATAAGAGTTATACAGATACAGGATCTCTTCTTCCAGGGAGTCCTGGAAAATGACAGATGAAAACAAACAAGGAATGATTTTTTAAATAAATCAGATTTTGTTGGGTCAACTTGTGTTGTGTTTATTGTGCTCTTAGAACTGTGTGTTTTTTTTTTAGAACTGTTTACCAGCATAACTGGCATTGTAAAAACATGATCAGTTATTTTACACAACTTGGTTAGGGCTTCATATTTTGATATTCATCCATATCAATCAATCATGCATAAAGTAGTCCCATACATTGGGAAAAAAGGAAGATGGTGAGAAGAATTGCGGATCTGGGAGGGTTGGAGGGAGGCGAAAGATAAGAACATGAGTAGACATTACATGCCCGAGACCCTCAAAATTATGATTTACTAATATAACAGTTAAGTAAGCAGTGATTTTTTAAATAAATCACTGCTTAGGACAAATAAACAAGAAAGGTAAGCACAATAAATGATTCCCTGTGCAGTACTTTTTGAATGATATGGCGAGCCTCTACGAAGTTGTGATTTATGGTGGCATGGTATGAGTTGCATACGGACAAAAAACAAATCACTTTTGTGTCCCCCCGAATCCTGACATCGGATCTGCACCCCTGCATACAGGATGCCTATGTCTACAAAAACAGCAAATGCTTTCCACATGGGATTTAGTGATGTGGCATTTTGAATCTTACTTGAATCAATACTACTGATGTTTTCAGATGATGTAAATA
This sequence comes from Pagrus pagrus, assembly GCF_965226575.1. Taxonomy (NCBI): domain Eukaryota; kingdom Metazoa; phylum Chordata; class Actinopteri; order Spariformes; family Sparidae; genus Pagrus; species Pagrus pagrus. The sequence goes on from NC_140203.1 coordinate 27,185,248, forward strand.
TGACAGACACTACGATTACAAGTAACAGGAGTCACATTTAACTTTAAGTGTGGAGAGAGTTAGGAGAGCTGACTGATAAGACAATGGATTTGTTGTCAAAGCAAAAAGCAAAAGCACCTGTTTGGCATTATTTCGGATTCAAGCTCAGTAATAATAGAAAACCTGATAACATTAATGAGGGAAATGAAGTTGTTACTCACTGACAAATTGGAGGTATGAGGTTGCCTGCAGCTTTTCATCTAACAGCTCCTTTTTGTTTATTATTCCCACTTAGAACTACCCAATAGAACTACTCTCCTGTCTACAAATGCCAAAAATGCTGTTTTGCTTTATAGATGCATTTTTGATGAACAACACCAGTGCTAATTGAACACATCACAATCAACAGAATTGGATGACACTATCCTGGAACGCTGACACTATCCTTTTTCATTTCATATACAGATATCTGAGTGGTGATGTGGACACACAGGCAAAACAATATCCAAATTACATCTTAGTAATGTTCAAGGACTTACCAAAATCATTAGGATTTATCTGGACACCGTGTTTAGCACATGACCATCATCTTCAGTGGTTCATTAATGTCATCATGTTTCTGCGAGAATCAATGGAAACATACAATACAGAAATTGAGAGAAAGTATTCATTAAGTCTTTGGCAAAGGGTGGTGTCAGCCTGACAACATTAGGAGCAGACAGAAGGTGGAGCCTCTCAGGATATGGACAGCATGGCAGAGACTATGATGCTGCAGGACCATTTGAACTTCAAACCTGTTAAAGAGCTGAACGATTTGAAGGCCAGAGGCTCATTACCTCATCCATTCAATACAGCGACCAGTTCTGACATTTACTGTATGGATCCTGCAGAAAATTACCTTCAAAACCTGTAATCAGACACTCGGCATCATAGCCTTTTTCTCAACAGAAAGGGAAAACATTTGCTTTCTTTTTCCATTTTCATATCCAAAGGAAAAATGCTTAAATGTATTTTTTTATTCCTAAGACAAAAACGCCTCATTTATTTTATTTATTTGGAGAGGAGTCAGAGGTGGCAGCCTTTAGTTGCATACTAGCCCTGTTTTTTGCCTGTCATGTATTCTCATTACAATTCAAGTCAGAGCAAAGCTTTCGTTCCTCTGAGGAATAAATCCCTGATCATCTTTGAAAAAGCCAAAAGGTCGTTAACAATGTCGACTGTAGTTTTGAAGATATCTCCAGAATTCTAGAGAACTCCTATTTCCAGCAAAAGTATTCCATCAAATGCACAATGAAAAAGCTTTTCCCAACATATGGTTGAAACTAGACTGCACTGGGGTTCAACCAGACTTAATGGCACATAAAGATAGATATTTAAGCAATATTTTAAAGGTCCCATATTATACTGTTTTTTCATCAATTTCACACAGCTGTCAGAGGTCCAACAACACTGTATTCAAAATGTATCACCCCAAACCCATCAGTGGTCCTGAATTTCAGCTGTCTAAAAGTCGCTCAAGTGAGCTCTACTGAGAACAGGCTGTTTCTGTGCCTGCACCTTTGATGCTAATGAGCTCCGTCTGTCAGCGCCTGCCTTGCCTGCTACACGCCCCTCTCAGGGAGAGGATGCCGCTTATGCTGCATTCCAGATACATAGGGGGCCACTCGCCCGAGTTGCGAAGTGGGAAATCTTGCAGCTGTTTCGCGACATTTCACCGAGGCACGCCCCCCTTTTGGCCGGAATATCACTTGTCCGACTCGGTGCTCCTGAGAGTACACCGAGTAGAGCGAGGATAGAAAAACGACTAGACAAACAAAGATGGCTGCACCCGTAATTGATGTATTTTCTTTGTATTTGTACCACGTTGGTCGTTTTAATGTCGATTTTAAATGCTCTTACACACTTGATTACATTGCTGCTTTAATCTGGTCCCAATTCATGCATTGCACGGTCTTGCTGTGCGTGCAATACAATGTAAAGTTTTGTTTTCCAGCTGGTTTGCTAAAGAGGCTAATGTAGCTAACAATAACAATAACAATGACTAGCCTGCTACTGCCCTGATGGCGTCCATGTTCTTCCAACTCGTCGTGTAGCGATGACAAACGGGAACGCTATTTTTGTCTTCTCCTGAAGAAATACAGACTCTGCGGCTGCAGCAGGGCGTTTCAGAATGGTTAGTGTGTCTGAATATGTTACTTAGTTTGTTCGTATGTGTTGTTACAGTTACTACCATGTACAATTTGCGTGTCCAGCTCTGAGCGATGACATTGCGAAACACTGCTATCTTCGGATATCTCCGGGGAGAGGGGGGAGTGTTTTCGCGCAGAGGAGCCTGGCCTATGAAAATCACTCCTTTCGTTACATAACGAAAGGAGCTGAATCTGAACAGCCTGTCGGAGTCCCGTTTTACCAGTGGGTGGGCTGCAGAGACCATGCAGGACTTGTTTGCTTTCCTCATTCTGGGAGTTGGTAGGCTCACGGAGGACCAGTTTATATATGTAGAGACCAGAGAAAACGTGTTTTTCATAATATGGGACCTTTAAGTTTATTGTAGGCCATACTGTGCAACGCGGATCTAATACATTTAAGTACCACTTCAAGCTTGTATGATGATAACACTAGGGCTATGAAAGAAGTCAAGAACAATATATATCCCTTGTGTGGTATTAGGGTCAAAAATGACCCGGTTGGCACGTTTAAGGGCAGAAAAAACCCACTAAACAACATTTTTTCGACTTGAAATTCGATGACTTTTCCTAAAGTGACCCCACCAATAGAAAAAGTAAAATATTTTATTTGTTTATATTTCCATCAAAGCCATACACCAACAGGGTACATTGGTCGTCTTAGGGTCATTTTTGACCCACCAGTTAAAATCACCTTCAAAGTAAATTGCACACCACATAAAATCACACAGACACACATACAGACTCAAACAAAGACACACCACACACACACACACACACACACACACACACACACGCACACACATTGAGATTCTGTGCTACTGTTTGATCTCAGGTGCAGGTGTAAGGTCACCTCTCCACGACCCTACGAGTCATTCACAGACAAAACACACACAGGCACACACAAACACATGCATGCACACACACACACACACACACACACACACACACACACACACACAGACATTGAGATTTTGTGCTACTGTTTGATCTCGGGTGCAGGTGTAAGGTCACCTCTCCACGACCCTACACTTGACTTGTTCACAAACAAAACACAGAGAGAGAGAGAGAGAGAGAGAGGAAGAGATTAAGAATAGTGCTACTGATTGATTGTTGAGCATTGTTTACTAATGGGGATTGCAATCAGAGTCTATAAAAGGTGCTGCAGATGAAAGTACCCTCAGTTCTAGCTGAAGCCATGAGTGCAGTTTTCAATACCCAACAGGTCATAGACGAGATTTTTTCATACCAGGAGGAACAAGAAATAGAGGAAGAGGAGGAGGAGGCATCTGAAGAGGAAGATGGGGAAGAATACAACCCAGACCACGATGCATCCTCTTCAGATGAGGAAGAATTTCCCCAAACTGAAAGAGAGACATTTTTGTTGAAGAATGGCGAAATAACATGGTCCTCGTCACCATTCAATGACCAGGGCAGAAGGGCATCACAAAATATCATAAAGATGACCCCAGGGCCCACAACATATGCAGCAGCCCATGCAAAAGACATCGCCTCAACATTCCTCATGTTCATCTCACCAGCCATCGAAAAAATCATCCTGGAGATGACAAATATGGAGGGATTCCGTAGATATGGTGATGAATGGAAGAAAGTGGATGACACTGACCTGCGTGCCTACATAGGATTGCTAATCTTAGCAGGTGTTTACAGGTCCCGAGGCGAGGCTACTTCTAGTCTCTGGGATGCAGAGAATGGAAGAGCAATTTTCCGTGCTACAATGCCACTAAAAGCCTTCCAGACTTTCTCAAGAATTCTACGTTTTGATAACCGTGACTCAAGACCTGAAAGACGTGTGACAGACAAACTGGCAGCAATAAGAGAAGTGTGGGAGAAGTGGGTGGAGCGTCTACCATACTTGTACAACCCTGGGCCTGAAGTAACCGTGGATGAGCAACTGGTTCCATTCAGAGGTAGATTTTTATATGCATATCCGTAATATAAGTTATTTCCATAATAACTTTTAATAATATATTTATGTAATCATTGATTTATGTGATTGTTTTATGTTACACTAATCTGACACTAACTACTGATGGCTTTGTCTTTTCAAAGGTCGCTGTCCTTTCCGGCAGTATATGCCCAGCAAGATATGGAATCAAGATCTGGGTTGCTTGTGATGCACGTTCCAGCTATGCTTGGAAAATGCAAGTGTATACAGGGAAGCCAACCACTGGAGGCCCAGAGAAGAATCAAGGGATGCGGGTCGTACTTGATATGATAGATGGACTGAAGGGGCACAATGTCACGTGACAATTTCTTTACATCTTATGAACTCAGCCAGCAGCTACTGAAGAAAAGGTCACCATGGTGGGCACAGTAAGAAAAAACAAGCCTGAGCTCCCCCCTGCACTCCTCACAACAAGGGGGAGAGAGGTTCTTTCAACAAAGTTTGCCTTCACCCCGACCACCAGTCTGGTTTCTTACCTGCCAAAAAAAACCAAGAATGTTGTCCTCCTGAGCACCCTTCACACACAACCTGAGATCAGCGATCGTGAGGACAGGAAGCCAGCCACCATCCTGGATTATAATCACAACAAAGGAGGCGTGGACAACCTGGATAAGGTGGTTGGAACTTACAGTGTCAGGCGGAAGACGGCCCGCTGGCCCCTGGTCATCTTCTACAATATCATTGATGTGTCTTCATACAATGCCTTCGTGATATGGAGCAAGACCAACCCTGTGTGGATGCCTGACAAGCAGAATAAAAGGAGGGTGTTCTTGGAGCAGCTGGGGAAGGCACTTGTTTCCCCACAGATTCGGAGAAGGGATCGCCTCCCTCACACAGCAGCCTCTGCAGCAATTGTGAAAGCTGTTCAGGGGGCTGAATCTTGCCCTGATTTATCGGAGGCTGCAGCTGCCCCTACTCATGGCAAGAGGAGGAGATGTCAGCTCTGCCCTTCAAAGAAGGACTGCAAAACAAACACTCTGTGTTGCATGTGTAAGAAATACATATGCAAAGTCCATGCACACACAGTTTCATACTGTCCAACATGTGCCGAATAAAGTAAATGTAGTTATGCTCTTCATCTTTTTGTTTTGTATCATTTTTTATTTTGTATTTTGTTCTGATTCTGTGCTATCTTCTATTGTTTGAGCAATGGTTAAACATATTTGAGAAGATTTTTGAAGTTGGATTCATATCTAAGATTATATCACTGTTTGCAAGAATGTTGTTTACCTTCAATAAAGTGCATTCAAAACTACTTTGTGCCCATTTCTGCCACTTATACAGGGTAACATAATATAATCTTTTGCTAAAATATTATCTGTACACCTGTGCCATGCCTTTAGTAATAATAATAACAATGTTAAACCTCTACTACACTAAAAAACAATTATAACAGGTATGTTGAAATAAAAACGAATGGTATTCACAGACTAAATACAGTCTTTCTACACTGTGAAAAGAGAAAACTCAGACATTTATATAGTTTGTGATGGGTAACAAGTTGTTTCTTCATGCAAAAAAGATTTTGGATTGAAAATACAATAAAGCTCCTCAATATTATGGGTTTAATGAAGGCGGGTCATTTTTGACCCCTGAGACAACCAGTGTATACAGGAAGTTAAGACCGCACAAAGGATATATACACCGATCAGGCATAACATTATGACCACCTGCCTAATATTGTGAAGGTTCCCCTTGTGCAGCCAAAACAGCTCTGACCTGTCAAGACATGGATTTAAGACCTCTGGGGGTGTCCTGTGGTGTCTGACACCAGGGCATTTTATAGTGGATCATCTGGGTCCTGTATGTTGGGGGATGGGGCCTCCATGGATCAGACCTGCTCCAGCACGTCTTACAGATGCTCGATCAGATTGGGATATGGGGAATTCGGAGGCCCGGTCAACATCTTGGCCCCTTTAATGTGTTCCTCGAGCTGTTCCTGAGCAGTGTTTGCGGTGTGTCAGGGCACATTGTCCTGCTGGGGGGCCACTGCCATCGGGTAGTGTTGTTGTGATGAGGGGGTGTACTTGGTCCACAACAGTGTTTGGATGGGTGGTGCGTGTCACCCAAGGTTTCCCAGCAGAACATCGCATTGTGATGAGATGATCAATGTTATTCTCATCACATGTCAGTGTTTTTAATGTTGTAGCTGATTGGTGTATATTAAGTTATAGTCTATAAAAAGTATTCACCCCTTATTTTCCCCTTTTATTGCTTTCATAAATGGAATCATGGTCAACATACAAACAATATACAAAACAAGGAAATTACAAAAATAAACCTCTTTAATGTCAAAGTGAAAACAGATTTTTACACTGTAATGTCAATTAGGGTATAGGGTTAGTGATAGCATAAGTATTCACCCCCTTAAAGTAACTGACTTAATTCAACAGTGGTCCAGCCAATTGGTGATATAAGTCTAACAATTAGTGAAATGGAGATCGCCTCTGTGCAGTGAATTTGTCTCAAGTATAAAGACACCTGTGTCTGAAGGTCCAGTCACTGGTTAATCAATATTCCTGGCTACAATTACACCATGAAGACAAAAGAACACTCCAAGCAACTCTGTGAAAAGGTTATTGAAAAGCATAAGTCAGGGGATGGTTACTGTCAGAAAAGTTGAGATCCATACACTTTGCCATACACAAATGCAAGTACAAACACACATTATACACATTAGACATAGTCCTAACGGTGATTTAGACAGATATAAAAGCTTTGCCAATTGTATTGTGTTGAACATGAAATGATTTTGCCAAGATTACAATGAAAGAACATGTAATGTTTTACCATGATTATAATGTAAGTATTGAAGCTAAAACATGATGAAAATAAGAAACAGGATCAAAATGATGATATTAATCAGTTAAAAAGTGATTGTACTAAGCTCAGGTTGAGAAAGCTGAAGTATCACGATGTGCAAAGATATCACCAGACCATTAGTCATCGAATGGAGAGACGAGCTAAGATGTCCTTATAAGGAAATAAACAAAGCCACTGTCCGGAGCACTGCGCACACTGCGGAAATTTGGGGACCTCGGACGGGGTGTGAATTACCACAAGGACTTGGACTTTCAGCAAGAATAGAGAGGCTTACTGGAATGCCTGACCCTCTCAATCTATACTAAATCTAAGTATTTTAACCAGCCTCAGATCTTTTAGATTAATCTTTATTATAAACTAAATTGTGATTTTTATACCAATAGGTATTCTTGATGAGGATTGATAGTAATTAAGATAACTATGAGCTGAATGCTTTGCCTCTGCTAAAACTAACCAACATAATACAGTTAAAGTAGAAGTTGTGGACATTAATTTTATGATTCTTTGATGGAAGTAAAATGTAGGTGATAAGTGTGAAAAATATCTTAAAGGTTCTTAAAGGTAACTCTAGCCTAACAAATTGAAACGGTCCCTTAGGGTTTACAAAAAGCCCCTAAAATTCAACCTAGCACCATACCGAGTGTGCAGATCATTTAGAGGAGAGCTGTCGTTAACGGGTGTGGCTGGTGGCCGTATCTGAATCAAGGGCTATTCAAGTCAAGTGCCAAGCCAGTGGAAGCAGGGTAGACATTCGGACGTAGGCAGTGAGAAGCTAGGCGAGTCTCCTCGCTCTTAGCTAAAGCAGTCCCTATTTAATTCCAATTTAAAGTAACACCCTGTAGGTTTAGGGACCTAACCCTTATAATAGCGAGCTTGTCCAGTACCTCCTGGACAGGGGTATACTAGGGATCTAACAATACAAAAACATGTCCAAGTCACTGAACATCCCCCAGAGTTCAGTTATATCCATCATTAAGAAATGGAAGGAATATGGCACGTGTAAATCTGCCTAGAGCAGGCCATCCTCACAAAGTGAGTGACTGTGCAAGAAGGAGACTAGTGAGTGAGGCCAGCAAGACACCTATGAGTACTCTGAAGGAGTTAAAAGCTTCAGTAGCTGAGATGGAAGAGACTCTGCATACAACAACTGTTGCAAGGGTTCTACACCAGTCACCAGTGTTATGGAGTGGCCGAGTCAAAGCCCAGACCTCAATCCAATAGAGAATTTGTGGCTAGACTTGACAAGGGCTTTTCACACCCGATCCCTGTGCAACCTGACCGAGCCTGAGCAACTTTGCAAAGAAGAATGGAGTAAAATTGCAGTGTCTAGATGTGCAGGCCTGATTGAGACCTATCCATACAGACTCAGTGCTGTGATTGTGGCCAAAGGTGCATCTACTAAATACTGACTTGAAGGGGGTGAATACGTACGCTATAATTTATTTTACATTTTATATTTTTAAATAATTGACATTATTTTGTAGAATTCTGTTTTCACTTTGAAAAGTGAAACATCTCTCTACATCTCATCTCTTCATACATATTTTTTTTTGTATATTTATTGTATATTGACCATGATTACATTTATAAAAGCAATAAACAGGAAAAACATATAAGGGAGTGAATACTTTTTATAGGCACTGTATGGAAAGGCATGAGCAGGACAACCCTGAAAAAGGGAATGATTTTGCATGTGGTTGCCACAGACAATTGCTCTCTCCTTATCCTTCCTGACTTATTCTTCTGTAGTTTTGTGTGCTGTTTGTGTCATTGTCACTACTGGTAGTATGAGGCGGTACTTGCAGCCCAATAAGGTTACACAGGTGGTCCAGCTCCTCCAGGATGGCACATGCAAATTTGCGGTCACAAGAAGGTTTGCTGTGTCTCCCAGCCACAGTCTCAAGAGCATGAAGGAGATACCAGAAGACCAGCCATTACACGAGTAGAGCTGGACAGGGCCGTAGAAGGGTATTAACCCAGCAGCAGGACCAATATCTGCTACTTTGTGTGAGGAGGAACAGGAGAAGCACTGCCAGAAGCCTACAAAATGACCTCCGGCAGGCTACTGGTGTGTATGTTTCTGACCAAACTGTCAGAAACAGACTCCACGAGGGTGGCATGAGGGCCTGACATCCTCTAGTGGGACCTGTGCTCACAGCTCAGCACCATGCAGCTCCTTTGGCATTCGCAAGAGAACACCAGAACTGGCAGGTTCGCCATTGGTGCCCCGTCCTCTTCATAAATGAGAGCAGGTTCACACTGAGCACACGTGACAGGTGTGAAAGAGTCTGGAGACACCATGGTGAATGTTATGCTGCCTGTAACATCATCCAGCATGACCAGTTTGCCGGTGGGTCAGTGATGGTCTGGGGAGGTATATCCTTGGAGGGTCGCACAGACCTCCATGTCATAGCCAACAGTACCCTGACTGTAACTAGCTGTTGTAAGAAGTAAAGACAAATGTAATTTCCTGTTGCCACTAGGTAGTGCCATGACTGTAACAGAATACTGGCATGTCAATGTCTTTAGGCTGAGATTTGACAGTGGAGTAATAGCAATTTCCTGTTTTATGGTGCCACTACTGTGAGAGAGACTATGCTGTGGTTAAACCTTACACCAGTGAGGTTAATTTAGACTCCACAGGAGTGAAACTAGACTCAGAAGTTCTCCTTTGGGAGTAATTCATCCTTGACTAGATTAAATTACACTCCAGTGTGGTTAACCTAGCCTCTACTGTGCTTAAACCAGACAACTGTACTGTAGACTAAAAGCGTTCAACTTAACTTCATTACAGTTAAATCAGACTCCAGTAGGATTGAACCAGACTAGACTGGGGTTAAGCCAGACTCTAAACCAGACTTCTGGGCTTTAATTGGACAGAATTCTAACTGGATTGAAACTGTCGGGGTTAAACTCTGCTAGGGTTGAATCAGACAATACTGGGTTAAATTAGACTCTAATCGGGTCAGATCAGGTCATTAGAGTGAAACTAGACTCAAATGGGATTCAGCTAGACTCTAGTTTGTTTAAGAACACAGGAATTACATTAAGGAATGTTTTGGAGGAATTTAACCAGACTCCAGTGGGGTTACATTAGACACTAATGAATGATTAAACCAGCCTTTTGGGCTGAAATAGATCTGAGATATTCTATGGGGTAAAAGCCAGGGTTTATTCACATGCTGAAAACTTTCGACCCCAGGTATGTGCTACCAGCCCGCTACAACAGACCTATGGTCTAGCTGAACCACGCAGCCCTACATGAGTTTGACATTGCATTTTATCAACAACGACTGGGCTCTGTGAAGTGTCTGCCTCCAAACAGCTTACTTCCCTAAAGACTAGAGAGTGACCTAATAGCCCAGGGGCTAAAAGATGCTCTGAGCTCCTGGAACCTTGCTGAAGACACATCTGTATGACAACAGACAGCAGCACCAACATGATCAAAGCTCTGAAAGACAATGGGTGGCCAAACCTCCAGTGCTTTGGACAGACTGCACAAGGCTTATAGTTAAGAGTTTTAAGGACTAATGCTGCATTTAAGTGATGTCGGAATAACAAGTTCCGCACTGGGAAAATCCACATTAACGGCCCCCTTAATGTATTATGCAATTAATTCCTTTTAATCAAATTAATACATTATTCACACAAAAAATTCATGCATGATTCATCATAATGGTACACATGCCCTGTGTATGAGCTTGAAGGTGCACTGTTTACAATGGCAGGGCCATTTTGTTTACAATAAAAGCATTAAAATAAAACCTACACTGTTTGTAAGAAGGAAAAAAATCAATTGAAATAGTAAATTGAGTTTTGTGTGAAAAAATCGGAGATTACATTTTTAGGCCATATCGCCCAGTCCTACTCTCAACTGTTTTGAAGTTTTTAAATCACCTTGAAAACTCACCATTCAGTGCCCCTTTCATGGATGAGTACCTGTGGAGGTGATCAGCTGATGGCGTAGCTTCTTTCTGTGTTGGCATGTGGGTGAGAATGTTACCCTCCACAACAATGGGTTGTAACACCTGCCAGTTTGTCCCATTTCAGTCCCAGCTTGTCCAATCGTGCAGTTACCTCCATAAACAAATCAGTTCCTGTTCTTGTTGCTTTAGTGTTTAGTTTCATGGTTATCGTAGTTGTAGTTGCATAATAGATATTAATTTTAGTATTATTGATTATTGCTAAATTTCACTAGTGATAAATAAATTCTATTATACGGTACAGAGCAGTTGTCTGTGAGTATTTGTGCATGTGTTTTGTAATAACAGATGGTTGTGAGGGTCAGTGCTCAGATTCAGCTACTTCATTGTTCCTTTAATTTTAAATGCTTTATATTTACCTTTTAAAGTGAACATTCTTCGTTCGAGCCTGTTTGGTTATTGGTCCCTGACAGAGGTGTAGTCCAGGGTATACGCGGGTATACGGCGTATACCCACTTATTTTTCAGTCAGCATTGCGTATACCCACTTCTAAATCCCCCCTGTGTTTCCCCTACCGTTGTATAGGGGGGGGGGGGGGGGGGGCGCCCCGCCCACCGGGACCCCCCTGAAAGTCAAGTTAATTTCATTTCCACGTTTTTTAAGCGCACTCAAAGTGATTATGGCGAGGCAAACGTTAGGTCTGCTGCTAGTAGTAGCAGCATGGCAGTACGATTGTGAGATCAATGTAGATCGGAGAACTGTTGGCTGATGTTTATTGACAGATTGTCACACTCTACAGCCAATGGTATCGTTAACAGCGTGCTCGCCTGACCAATGACAGTGCAGAGACCCACACGGGGCGGGATCTCAACACGGAGCGGCGCTAAAGTTTAGCTGCTTAGCTAGCAAGGACTCGTCGCGCTGCTACGTTATCAGCTGAGTTTAGTCAGCACGTGAGAACTCGTCTGACACGGAGAGTCTCCTGTTGTGTGCTACATGTGTGAAACAACAACTATAGTCTGGACTTTGTCTACAGTGTATCTGTGTAAACGGCTTCATTCAGCGTCTCTCCCTCCCCTCTGGCACCGTGAGTTACCATGGTTACAGGACCGCCCTGAAACTTTATACTGATGATCAATAAGAAGTTTTTGGTTAGTTTGACTGTACAGAGTCATGAATGTAGCCTGACTGTAGCTCAATGCTGAAATCTTGTATTATAACATACAGAACAAAGCCTCAGAGCTTCTTTGATTATTAACATGTTAGTGATGACAGAAAGTTATAACTCGCCATCAGACTGACAAGGCTGCAAAAGTTGCTGCTTGTATGATGTATTTTTCTGTTAAACGATAAGAGGCTCACTGTAAACAATATTATTTTTAATAATAATAATGATGATGAGAAGAAGTAGAAAAATAGCGTACTGAAAAGTTCTGTAGATGGTTGATTATTTGAAAGAGTGAAACTTGAGAGAAGCTTGGCAAAAATAAAGAAACAGATTGATTTCATAGATTGAAAATTACATTGAAAAGACAAAAAACATTTTAAGTGCAAATAGAACAGCTGTTCAGATCATCCTCCTGGCTGAAGACGTCAACTACCTTCCTTGGTCCATCCACAGTGTGGATGGACCAAGGAATAAGGAATAGTTCACTCAAAATGCATAGTTGTCTCTCACTAGTCTGTGGGCCAGTATTGGTTAAATAATTTCATAATCCTTCCTCCCTGAGATCAAGCAGCAGAAATTATGTGACAATAAGCAAATACTACTGATGGATTTTGGGGTAAACTAAATAGAGTAGTCTTACATGTTACTGTTGCTAAAACAGGCCGTTTTTCTGGGCTGCGTTAAAAAAAGGGAAAAAATTGAGGGTATACCCACTTCTCCAGTGACCACTACACCACTGGTCCCTGATCCCAGGGTGGTGCCCCATTTATTAATTTATATTAATACATTTTATTATTTATCTATTAAGAGTATTAGTAATTATCAATCGCTAATAACCAAACCTGTCCTAACAGTATTGTAAATGACTCGCGGTCCACAGTTCCTTCAGGGCCCACTCTGTGGTAATCACTGCTCTAAAACACCCGAGTATGTTTGTGCATGATAAAAAAATCTCTGCGCTCCTGCCAGTCTGCATTGCAAGGAGTAAAAATAGACTAATGAATATGTTAAACAGATAAGAAGTCAATATGTCTGCTGTGCAAAAGGTCTATTCCTCCTCATCCATTCCAGGCAACCAACTACAACGTTTTTAGCTGCAAAAAGGAGAGTGACAAAAATATGTTTTTTGCTCTAAATTACATCACATAATAACCATCAGTAAATAGCAGTCCCTGTCTGGCTCTCACACTTGTGGAGAGGGATGCTGTTTTCCACCAGGAAGTTCACTGAAGACTCAGTCGGAAGGGCTGACCAACTCATGTGACTCACTTATGTGACTTTTCCACATAAAATCTGATGATTTTTTTCTATATAAGTTGCCAGAGACAGTAACATTTGGTAACAATAGTGGAAGGCAACAAAGACATTTGACTTTACTAATGTTGATGTTACAGAGGTTTTTTTTCCTAACAGAGGTAATGTTTCTACTCACAGTGAGGGGCATTTATAGTCATGAAATGATGTTTCTACCCACATAAATGACATTTCTACTGAAAGTGAAACACCTCTTTCTGCAGCAGCAACATTGACCTGAGTGAATCTTATGATGATGATGATGAAGATGATGATGTGCCAATGGTGATGACATATTATCTGTCATGCAGATTAATATTTACTGGGCTCTCCTTGATTCCTTCATTCCTTTTAACCTGGAGAGATTTTCTGTCTCCTCTCTGCTGTCACAGTGAACGAGGCCCAGAGGAGCTCTATCAATTAGCAGCCTGTGTTCAGCACTCTGCAGCAATCCTGCCATGACAGGGGTGATCAATCCCCAGTCTGCGCATGCACACACACACACACACACACACACACACACACACATTGCTTATCCCCAGGACAGAAGAAGCCAGCAGTCAATGAAAGGCAGACATTGCTGTTGGGAGGTTAGAATTTAAAACATATTTTCTTGTTGGCATAATGCATGATATCTACTAGGCACAACAGAAACAATGTTTCAACATACAGCAACAGTGTGTCAACCAACAGTATCAATGTTTCAACAGCAACAATGTGTCTATCAATGCGTTTCCATCAACAGTGACAGTATCTGCATTTCGTCATTTCGAGCCCTTTCAAGTCACGAGTTCACTTCATGTATTTCAGGGCATTTTAAAGGTCCCATATTATGAAAAACTTACTTTTTCTGGGACTTGGGGTGTTATTTTGGGTCTATGGTGCTGCCACACGCATAAAAACTTGTAAAAAAGACCATCCATTCTTTTTGGAGTGAGATACAGATTTCTGACGGTGTCTTGCCTGCAGTTTCCAGATGAGCGAGTCAAATTCGGCATCGGTCACCAACGTCATTGACCGATCATTTGAATATTCCCACCCACAGTGTCTCCACCCACCAGGTACAGCATTACCGTCTCGGAGATCCGCCATCACGCTATCGAAGGCACCATGTCGAAGCGCAACGAGAAGTGTTCTGTTGTTGGTTATAAAAATCAACATAAGTTCCTATACTCTGTCCAGCTACGGAAGAACAGAAGAGACAGTGATTGTGTTTCATTTTTAACGACAATGTGCCAGCTACGGTTCGTCTAAGTTTGTTTGTATGTGCTAACCACTTCACATTGGACTGCTTCAGTAACGTGGACGTTCAGTGAGTGTCGAGGCAAAGCCAGCTTTGTACTGACCCTCGTAAAAGGGTCCGTCCCAACCATACGGGACCCAGCAACTGCACCCGAGCCACAGGTAAGTGTCGCCACGTTTTGATAGTATTTACAGTTGCCTACGAGTATGGTGAAGTCAGCTTGAAATTGGCTAACTAGTTAGCTCCGCTTCGGTCCACTATGCAATGGCGTTTGGAGCGAGTTTAATGTTAATAACATTACGAGGGAGCTTGGTAACTAAGCTCCCTCGTAACTTTCAGACACACTAACCATTCTGAAACGTCCTGCTGCAGCCATAGAGTCTGTATTTTTCTGAGCCTCTCCTTCTAGGTCCGATTCTGGGTCAAACCAGTATGGTTGAACGACAGCATCTCAGCGAGCCATAGCGATACATCCACCGTAAACATTAGCGCATGCTACGGCTAGCATAAGCGGCATCCTCTCCCTGGGAGGGGCGTGTAGCAGGCAAGGCACGCGCTGACAGACGGAGCTCATTAGCATTAAAGGTGCAGGCACAGAAACAGCCTGTTCTCAGTAGAGCTCACTTGAGCAACTTTTAGACAGCTGAAATTCAGGACCACGGATGGGTGTGGGGCAATACATTTCAAATACAGCGTTGTTGGATCTCTGACAGCTGTGTGAAATTGATGAAAAACAGTATAATATGGGACCTTTAAGATTTTTTCTGGACTTGCAGATTGCATGTATAAACAAAACTCAGCCAAAAATACACATCACTTGTCAATCACCACTCCATCTTTATCTTTTAATCACATACTGTTTTGTTGAAGAGCAGATAAATTTAACTTATCGTCTGGCTTCACCTCTGTTTTTTTCTCTGACTAATCATTTTAAGATGATGAGATGCACCTAGAGCCCTGATGAAAACACCAGAAAATTACCTGCAAAACTAATTTTGAGGCCATTTGTGCCATGATATCTGTGTGCTGAGTGAAATAAATTAAGGCTGCATCTCTGGAGTACCATGCATTGATATGCTGTGTGTGTGGTGAGTGAGGTATTTAAAAAACATCTGTTGTTTATCTACTGTATGGAAGCATTTTGCTGCCATACAAGGGAAAAAAAACCAACACTACGAAGTTATAATGTGACAATGTGAAAAGTTTCAACTTTTAACATGATAATTTATGTTATAAGACTGTGAAAAGTTTCATGTTATAACGTGATAATTTATACTGCTATTATGTCTCATTTACACAATTGATTAAGTTCTAATTCATGTTTGGGTTGATACGTGGTGAGATTTTGCTGTTATTGAGCATGGTGGATGACATTGTGATAAGTATGTGTACACTAAAGAGGATTTTAAAATGCATGGGGCTGCTCGAAGGAAATAATCAGCCCTCCTCCCTCTGAGGTAGTGTCATTTCTCATTGGTTAGCTGGAGGCACCATAGACACAAGCTACCCAGCACAGCCACTGACAGTCCCATCTTTCTACATCACAGCATTTCCTCACCAGCAAACCACGGAAGAGAGCAAAAAGATTGTAAATGTTAAAGATTAAACTGAACTTGCCAGTGTATTTAATGCCACACAACACTTAGTTACATGTCTACTCATACAGGGACAGGACAAAAAAGGAGCTGGCATGCAAGAAAGTGAGCAGGGAAGTCAGACTACCTGGCAAGTCATGGAAATGGTCTCGGCACAGCATAACTCCATCCAGGGAACGAGCATTTTAAAAGTTGTTTGCTTGTTGTCTAGCCAACAGACCCAACAAAGCATGAATTCAGGCTTTTTACAAGGCAGCATTATGACGTTGTTATTTCGTCATCCTTTTGATCCATTTATTGCATCCAGATCACAGCCAAATCGCTTTGTTTTGGGTTTGTGCCGGTAAAACAGATTAATTCAGTCTACATCTACTTACTGTTAACAGTTACTACTTATTGATTTAAAAACACCTTTTAAGATGCTGCCACTCACCAGACCCAGATGGACAGGTGCTCTGCAGCTGAGAACTGGGCACCCGTGAGCCTCAGGTGGCACTGGAAGCTGCAGTAATCTAGACGCAGCTCTAGACAGTGAGTTTTACTGACCTGGGTGCTGCACCATTAAAAATAATCCCAAGATCTAATTTGCGAGTGTAACACAAGGTGAATATTTTCTTCGCGTTTGGTCTGAACACACCATCGAAATTGTGATTTTCTGCTGCTGAACTTCCAAACCCGGCGGATAAATTTAATCAAAGCTGGGGAAGCTGAGGATTTGTGTGGAAGTGCCTCCACAGGTTGCAATCCTTTGCAATGGAGGTGCACTCATTGCAGAGCAAACATATTGGCTTGCCCTCAGCAGTTTTGATATAGACATTTTTCTCAGTCCAGTTGCTGTCGAATTTCCGATTTTTGGCATCAACTTTTCTTCAGCACTGACAGTGACATAGTGCCATTTTGGTTTTATATACATCTGGAAAAAATTAAGTGCAAAATTATTGGTTTCTCTGATGTTACTATTTATAGGTATGTGTTTGAGTAATATGAACAGTTTTGTTTTATTCTATCAACTACTGACAACATTTCTCCCAAATTCCAAATAAAAATATTGTCATTTAGAGAATTTATTTGCAGAAAATGACATATGGTTGAAATAACAGAAAAGATGCAGTGTTTTCAGACCTCAAATGAAACAAAGAAAACAAGTTCATATTCACTTATAAACAACACAATACTAATGTTTTAACTTAGGAAGAGTTCAGGAATCAATATTTGGTGGAATAACCCTGATTGTCAATCACAGCTTTCATGCGTCTTGGCATGCTCTCCACCAGTCGTTTACATCGCTTTTGGTTGATTTTATGCTCTCCTGGTGCAAAAATTCAAGCAGCTCAGCTTTGTTTGATGGCTTGTGACTATCCATCTTCCTCTTGATCACACTCCAGAGGTTTTCAATGGGGTTCAGCTCTATAGATTGGGCTGGCCATGACAGGGTCTTGATCTGGTGGTCCTTCATCCACACCTTGATTGACTTAGCTGTGTGGCATGGAGCATTGTCCTGCTGGAAAAACCAATCCTCAGAGTTGGGGAACATTGTCAGAGCAGAAGGAAGCACATTTTCTTCCAGGATAACCTTGTATGTGGCCTGATTCATGCGTCCTTCGCAAACACGAATCTGCCCGATTCCAGCCTTGCTGAAGCATCCCCAGATCATCACCGATCCTCCACCAAATTTCACAGTGGTTGCAAGACAGTGTGGCTTGTAGGCCTCTCCAGGTCTCCATCTAACCATTAGACGACCAGGTGTTGGGCAAAGCTGAAAATTGGACTCATCAGAGAAGATGACCTTACTCCAGTCCTCTGTGGTCCAGTCCTTATGGTCTTTTGCAAACCTCAGCCTGGCTCTTCTTTGCTTCTCATTGATGAAGGGCTTTTTTCTAGCTTTACACAACTTGAGCCCTGCCCCTAGGAGCCAGTTTCCAACTGTTCTCGCCATGCACTTCGCCCCAGCTGCCATTTGCCATTATTTTTGTAGGTCACTTAATGTCATCCTACAGTTGCTGAGTGACATTGAATGAGTTGACGTCATCCCGGTCAGAGGAGAGTCATTTTTGCCCTCTGCCGGTCTGTAGTTTTGTTGTCCCCAATGTCTGCTGCTTGACCTAGTTCTTATGAACCGCTGTCTTAGAAATTTTAAGGATGGAAGCAACCTGACGCTCACTGTATCCCTCTGCCAGTAAAGCCAGAATTGATCCCTTTCTTTTTCTCACTCAAAACTTTTCTTTTCAACTCTTTTGGCATGGTCGATAGTTATTTTTTTATTCCAATTACTTTTGAGGTACTACTACTGGTCTCTTAATGGATGAGCAGCTCTCTCCAACCAATGCCTCCACCCCTGGAGAGAGAGTACTATGGCTAACAGTTCTCTTTGTCGTAATGTCGTAGTTACTCTCCACTGGGGACAGGCGTGGCATGAGAAGAAGGCACAGGGATGATGCTTTTGGTCAACTGGGGATCTCTGGGAGAGTACTGCTCCCACACCAGAATCTGAGGCATCTACTTCCACCACAAATTGCAGGTGGGGGTCAGGGTGTGAGAGCACTGGAGCAGATGAGAACATTTCTTTGAGCAGAGAACAAGTGTTTTCAGCTTCAGGGGACCAGGAGTAGGGGACCTTGGTGGAGGAAAGCTGGATGAATGGTGCAGCCACACAGTTGTAGTTACGGATGAAGCTCAGGTAAAAGTTGGCGAAGCTGAGGAATTGTTGGAACTTTTTCCGAGGGGAGGGAATAGGTCAGTCAGCGACTGCTTGTATCTTGGTTGGATTCCCCTTTACCTTCACCCGGTTAATGACAAAAACCCAGAACACTCCCAGTGGACCAATGAATGACACAAATTTCAGCCTTGACAAACAGTTTATTCTCTAGGAGTCTCTTCAGTACCAGCATGACATGTTGGACATTCTCTTCCGGGCTTCGGGAGAAGATGAGGATGTCATCCAAGTAGACAAAAACAAAGTGGTTCAGCATGTCCAGGAGAATGTTGTTAATGAGTGCTTGAAAAACTGCAGTGGGTATTGCTTAGAGCAAAGAAAATGACCAAATACTCAAAGTGACCAAGAGGGGTACTGAAAGCAGTTTTCCACTTGTCTCCCTCACAAATCCAGACCAGGTGGTAGGCATTGCAGAGGTTGAGTTTGGAAAAGATGGTTGCTTGATGGAGGGTGCCAAATGCTGAGTCACTGAGGGGTAGTGGAAACTTGTTCTTAACAGTGATGTCACTAAGCCCTCAATAGTCAACACACGGGCAGAGTGAGCTGTCCTTTTTAGCCACAAAGAAGAAACCTGCAGGAGAAGACAAGGATCGGATGAGTCCAGCAGTGTGGGAGTTTATGAATTATTTTTTTTACTATCTTAGAGGCTGACCTAGCAATGTTAGGATTATGAAGTTTTAACCAGGGGAGACCTAAAACAACAGGAGCTAGTGGAGAGGGAATTACAAAGAGGGAAATGGTTTCACGGTGATTACCTGACAGGAGAAGTGTGAGGCAAGGAGTCTTCCATCAAGGGCAAAAAGTCAGTGGGAGAGGGGAGAGTCGAATGTCAGCTTGAAGGATAATGAAGCTGTCATCAGCACCAGAGTCAATGAGAACTTGCAGGGTTAAGGAGTGTTATGGGCACAAGAGGATACCTGCAGTTGAATCTGCAAAGGAGGAGAAGGTAAAGTGGTGGTCTGACTCATCAACATCCCCCAGAGCCTGCCCTTTTGGCAGGAAAGGAACTGACCGGACGCACAACAATAGATGCAGAGTTTTCTCAAAATCTTTGATTTCTTTCCGAGGGAGTTAGTCTCTTATGGCCCAGCTGAATGGGTACCTTGGGAGAGGGGAGAGATGGTGCGCCAGTAAAAGGATCAACAGGTGTAGAGTGAGGGGGATTTTTGGGCTGGGGTGGAAAATGTGGGGGGGGGCTCCTCCACTAGGCTTCTCCCTATGTCTCTCATGCAACCTGTTGTTGAGGCGGATGGCTAACGCTATGAGACTCTCCAGAGAAGTTGGTTAGCTAGCTCATCCTTAATGCTATTACTTAACCCATTAAGGCCTAAAACGCCTAAAAAAAATGCCTGTAAAACCTATGGGCGATTTTGGAAAGAACCCCTAAAACCTGAGGTTTTCTGGAAAACAGCACCCAGGTGTCAACGTCTACTAAAAAGCTGATATCTCAGCCTCTGTAGGAGATAGAAACAAAATTCAAAATGTATTTGAGAGCTTACACCTGTGGCTTTGACTAGAACAATGTTTTATTTGTGCAAATCTTTATCAAAATATTTAAAACATTGCACAAACTATTACAAAGTTGAAAATACAATAAAACCAATAAAATAAATGACAAATCTCTCTAGTTATTATTTCTTATCAATAAACTTTTTATTTACAAAGCACTTTCCAAGTCAAACAGACGCAAAGTGTGTAACAACAAATAAAAAAATAGAAAAAAGTTACATTTACACCTAGGATGTAGAATAAGTATACTGTCATCATCAAAATTTCCTATAATTATCATAGATCACAGTAATAAAACATATATTGCACTTTACATTTTACCAGTTTCAAAGTGCAGTCAGAAAAAACATTATTATTTCAATTATTATGATTATGATTATGATTATGATTATTATTATTATTATTATTACCTCCAGATTGCCACGAATCTGTCCCGGGACATGTGTTTAGAGAGGCTGGTCTTGACCAGATCCTTATTTCTCCTCCAGTAGTCTCGTCTAACAGGCAGCACCATTAGCCCTATCGCTACACAAAACTTTTCATCTCAGTGACTCACCGGATCCCACTTTGCCGACTTTCACAAGACGTGACCAGAGCTCCTCTGTAAAAATCTTTTCAAATACCTGCAATGGAGTTGCGTCTGCAGGTATGTTTATCTTCACGTCTGGTGTCCGGGTAAACAGTGGTGCGGTGACACGGTGATAGTTGTCCGTCTTCCACTCAGACGCGAAGCCTTCAAAATCTTCTTCTTCGTCTTCGTCATCTTCTAAGAACATCTCCCCATACATCTTTCTCAATTGGTCCAGGAATTTCAAAATCTGGGTCGGCAATGCCATCATCGCCACTGCCACCGGCAATATCAATCAATCAATCAATCAAACTTTATTTATATAGCACTTTTCATACACGGCTGTGCAGCACAAAGTGCTTTACACATAAAAGACAAAACAATTTCAAAGAAGGCCCCTCCCTCCCACCCTCCATACTACACACACATACACACACACACACACACACACACACACACACACACACACATGCACACCCACACACACATACATACAAACACAAACACACACACACCTGCACACTCTCACTACTGACAATAGGGAGACATGGCATGGCATCGAGGATTGAGGAAACGCCACCTTCGGGGCCGTCCGCACTTGGAGGAGTGACAGGCTGTGCCACAGGGGGCACCAGTGCCCAGGCCCCCCGACCCCGACAGACAACAGCTGGCAGGGCCGAAGGAACCCAAGGACAGCACCCCCAGCAGCAGCCCAGGCACAACTCCCAGTGTGGAGGACCCCCCTGGGGAAAACACTGGAGTTAAACCTAAAAAACTAAAAACATAAGATAGGATAAAAACCCTGACAAGAGATGAATAAAAAGAGTGAACAGTTAAAAAGATTAAAATATGTAAGATAATAGATAAAATAAATAAAATGGCACCGAAGGATAAATCAAACAAATAAAATTATTTAAGATTAATATTGTCTTAAAAAACAAGATAAAAGAAACAACGTAAAATGAGATGAAACCACATAAGAACGTAAGAAGAATTAAAAATATTAGTTAAAAGCCTGATTAAAAAGGTGTGTCTTTAACCTTCCCTTAAAAATATCAACAGTCTCTGCAGACCTGAGGTTCTCCGGCAGGCTGTTCCACAGGTGGGGGCCATAGTGGCTAAATGCCGCCTCACCGTGGGTTATTGTTCTTGGTTTTGGTATGGATAAAAGGCCGGTGCCGGAGGACCTCAGGGTCCGCGAGGGTTGATATCGTAAAAGCAGGTCAGATAAATATGAGGGCGCAAGGCCGTTAAGACATTTAAAAACCAGTAAAAGAACCTTAAAATCGATCCTGAAGCGGACGGGGAGCCAATGCAGCGACTCTAAAACCGGTGTAATGTGTTCCCGCCCTCTGGTCCTCGTCTTGGTAAAAGTTTCTCTCTCTGGCCTTCAGGACCTATAACTAAAACCTCAGTTTTGTCCTGGTTGAGCTGTAGGACATTCACCGCCATCCATGATTTGATGTCTATAATGCAGTTAAAAAGGGCATTAATTTGCCCTGTGTCATCAGGAGACACGGCAATGTACAGTTTTGTATCATCAGCATAACTATGGAAGCTGATGCCGTGTCTCCTGATGACGTCCCCAAGAGGAAGCATGTAAAGATTAAAAAGGAGTGGACCTAAAATTGACCCTTGGGGAACCCCACATCCACTTTCATGGGTTCCTGAGGAACATGTATCCATACTTACATAAAAGCACCGGTCTGTGAGATAAGAGCAAAACCAGTTAAGAACAGTACCAGAGAAGCCGACCAGATGTCTGAGTCTGTTTAATAAAATGTGATGGTCTACTGTATCAAAAGCGGCGCTTAGATCCAGTAGAACCAACACTGTGAGCTTTTTGTTATCTAAATTCCACCTGATGTCGTTTAAAAAATCTTTAAAAGTGCTGTCTCGGTACTGTGGTTTCTCCTAAAACTAGACTGATGTTATCACTGCCCTCGCTGACATCTTTTTCTCCTCCGGTAAAGCTCTCTGTCTCCGCCATTGTTTACAATCTGCCTGAAGCACATGTAAGAATCACCCTCCTTATTATGAGATGAAATCCTTAGATGAAATGTACTGAGAACTACAAAATGACGTATCCGGCCTCAGAGGTAGAAATGCGCAACAGCGCCCCCCGCTTCAAAGGTAGAAATGCGCACATGCTCTCCCGGTCTTAATGGGTTAACCCCTGAATGAACATCCCCTGCAGTGACATATCATCCCACCCGCTCTCAGCAGCCAAAATCCTAAAATCAATAGCATACTTAGCTGAGTGAGAGAAGCCGTTTAGGTGTTCCTTTACCCTGTACTGGGTGGTCAAAGATCTTTAGCAGCTCTGCAACAAATAGCGGATAAGATTGGCACACACATTTAATTTGGTTGCGGCTACTGTCCACTGGGAAGCTCTATCAATTAAAAACTCATAACAAAAGCAATTTTAGTTTTATCAGACATAGGTGTTAGGCTTTTTTATCAAAAACTAGTGAACATTTGTATATGAATTGTCCACATTTACCTAACTCTTCTGAGTACCTGGCAGGGATGGGGATGTTTGGTTTATGAGGGAGATTGTAAGAAGCCACGGGAGCAGACAATGAGGCAGGGGGTGAAGAGCTGGGATTAGGGGCTATGGAGTAAAGTTGTGTGGCCACCTGATCCATGCAGCCGCTGAGCTGAGACACACTGGTAGTTAGTCCTCATAGAACATCCATGACTTCACGAAGAGCTTGCTCATGCTGGCCAACCATGGCTTCTTTGGTGGAGTGAGCCTGTCACAGATGCTCGATCTCTGCTGGGTCCATATTGGCCAGATTGTTCTTTTCAGGGCAGGCAGGTGAGCAGGAGGAGACGAGTTGCAGGGTTGAGTGGTCTCACTTGGTTACAGGGACATAGCAGGCAGCACAGGTGAGCTGGAGAGGACAATGGAGATGAAGGCTGAGCAGAGAGATGACAGAGAAATCTGCACATGAGGCAAGCACAAACATCGTCAAACAAAGACATCCAAGAGCACACTGGAGATCAAAAACATGGGAGATCCTTTGCAGTAAAAATATATGCTCTCCATCTGCCCCACCGAACACCTTATTAGAATGCTGGAACATTGATCCATTGCAAAAATGGATTGTATCCAGTTTGTAAAAGACCACGAGGAACTTAGAAAATTATCATTAATATGTTAACTACCTGTTAAGAGTACTTCATGGACCTAACCAGCTGTAAATTTGTCATTTTCTTTTCCAGGAGTAGATGAAAACTGCCTCAGATTGGCTTCACACAGAAAACAGCCTCATGTTTATACAGTAATCTACCAGGAATGTGTACTTGCATATATTTGATTCACCAACATATTGGAATTTGTATCAGGAAAGAAAGTATAGAATTGGAACATAAACTCACCTGTTCTTTCTGTGCTACAGTGTTTGTGAGTATTTTAAACAAATGTTGACTTGCGGTGTGAGGCACTCAAATTTGTCTTAGTTTGGTAATTGAGAGAAACTTGAAGGTGTATGGTTGTATTTTTCTGTTTATTAAAGAAAATAGCGATAAGAATTTTTAATTTAATGAATGACATCTCTGCAACACAGTTCGTAGAAGTAATTTTTGACAAAACATCAACACTGTTGTTTCTTCACAGTCTGTTAATAATGTTAGCTCATTTTTTTGTTTTAAAGCAAAATTCTGGCCACACCTAACACATTGTAGCTTTAAGCTCAAGCATTTAGGGTAAGGTAGGGCTAAAGAAATGAATAACGTTGATGAGGGGCCCCATGAGTACACACATCTGTTGGGTGTGGGTATGTGTCCTCCGAATGTTTCCAGATTGATTCCAAATATAGAGTAGAAAGCCCTTACACGTGTATGTGTGTGTCTGTGTGTGCGTGCGTGTGTGAGAGAGTGAGTGAGTGAGTGAGTGAGTGAGTGAGTGGGGTTAAAAGCAGATTAAAAATATAGCTAGAGCGCCCTCTAGCTCAGCTTCTTAGCATTAATTGTGATCCAAATATTGTACACCCACAAAGGAAGCAGTCCCTGTGCAAGCTGTCTCTGTGGATTATCCACAGTAACAGGAACTCTGTTAGACCTGCTCCTTTTTTATGCAAAATGTCTACACTGTGAGCAGATTTCACTAAATACACCTCAGTTGTATTCATTGTCTGTAATTGCATTTCTAACTTCTACCAGATTAACACACATGCGCACGCACGCACACATACATTTAGAATGTGTGCACAGGGGGACAGAGCTGCCATTCTACAATTATGTGAAGTAGAAATGTGTAGAGATGCTTTGCACATGGATGCCTTGGTGGTCATGGAAGATATAACAGAACATTTATTGTGAAATAACAGTTGACCTTTACCCTCCCTTCATATTTTGAATGTTTAAGGTGGATGCAGTACATGTCAGAATCTGCAGTGGTATTAGCGATGTTAAGATCATGCATAGGATTTAAAGAGTCTTAGCTTGCTGTATATTTTTGGCACACAAGCAGCCCATAAAAATAGTGAACCTAAGAACACAGCTTCCTGTAATAAAACTACATAAAACCCAAACACCCCTGCCAAAGGTGAGACACCTGATTTTTGGACTAAAGATAATGAGAAGGGAAGGTTCTTGTCATTTCTTGGTTGCTCTTTTAGGTTGTTGAAGAGGCAAATGGAGGTGTACCAACGCAGGTTGACGTTGTTGGCTTTACACGGCAAAATGTCAAGCTATGGAGTAGAGAGCCGGGACTGGAACGGGGGATTGAGCTCCTGCTTGTCGAGGGACAGCTACTGACAACTACTTTAAATCTGGAGCTTTTTACAGGCAGGAGTAGTTTATTTTTTCAAGCTTTTGGGATAAAAAAAAAAAGTTTAATCTTAACTTTTGCTTCTCAATCTAACGTTAGCCGGAGCTAACACCGGAGTCACACCGCCCCTCAGCTGCTGCCATAATAATAAATGTCTGAAATGCCGGTGAGTTTATGTAATTTTAAAGTTACACAATGTGTGTGTGTAGCTATCTATGCATATAAACAATAACGTTGCTGTCATGTCTATGCCTTCAGGTCATGTTATTTTTGCCAAACTAACAGAGATGAGTTGATCATGTATCTCTATGTTTACGGATAAGTGTCGGTGTTGTTAGCAGGAGAACTAGTTAGCAGTCATGATAGCAGGCAGGCTGAAGTTCAGTTACAGTGTCACTGTGCTGACTCCCATTGTCCACGTGAAGACTAGTTGGCATGACTCGCGAGTAACGCTAAAAATCAAAACAAATACTCGAAATCAGGCGTGTAAAGCAAGGAAAAAAAATTCTCCTGTTTCTACAGGTGTGGATGTCTTTTCTTCTTCTTTTTCTTTATAGTAGCCTACATAATGTTGGTGAAGGTGAGATTTGGAGAAACTTATAAGTATGTCAAAGTGGCTGAGACTGAAGATGGCTATGATGACTTCAACACATTTCTTCAGAAAGGTTGGCATCACTTTTCATACAGCCCAGAATGTTTGTGTAAATTGACTACCTGTTGAATTTATGTGATATTTAAATGTCCTATATTATGGAGTTGGGTTTATGATAGCTAATGGTAATGCCCTGTGAAGAAATCAAAAATTACTTTTAGAAGTTGACCTAAAATGTTGAAAAACAAGCTTAGCAAATTTCTGGTAATGTTCTTATTGTAATGTTTCCATTGCTCTAAATCTAATATTTTTATCAGTCATTCAAAAGCTAGATCTTCCACTTGAGACTGAGCTGCACTTGACAGATGAATCAGGGACAGAAGTCGATACAGATGTGTTTGAGGAGCTTTTGCAAGCAGGGAACCTTACTGTTAGGGTGACAACTGAGAAGTCAACAGGTGAGACTCAGCCTTGTTAGGGAAGGAGTGGATCGTCAATAATGAGTATTGTGGAGAACTAATTATTTTTTCACTTTGTTTATACATTTTTTTAAACTGTTCACAGACAAACGGAGGGAAGAGAACCCATGCTGAAGGGGAATCGGCAAAAAAGGTGTGCAGCTTTTGTAACGAATGAAAAAAGGTATCAAATATCAGACACAAAGATATAATGCAGTTAAACTGTGGTTTTGTTGTTGGACGTAATGATGATGATGATGATGATGATGATGATGGATATAATTGCTAACTTGCTGATTCTTTATCTTTTAGATGGTGAGAGATGCTCTCCAGGCTAAACCGGGTGGACAGATTATTTTGGATGAATATGATAAAATGAAAACATTGACCGATAGCACAAGTAGACAGTTGGTAAACCTTCTTGTGGCCGACATGGTTGAATTTCACGGGTAAGACTTCAATGGTTGTATTTGTACTTTACTTAATATAGAATAATATTTTTTTTTAAAAGCACACTCAGTTTAGGACATTGCATATTAGTACAGCAATTTATTATTTAATTTCTCCTATGACAGAAATGAATATTAAATGGCTAAAACATTTTACAAAAACTAACAATTTGAGAGAGACTAAAACTCACTAAAGCTAACAACAGTAAATTGTATCTTTTAAACACTAAAGGAATTGTAGTAGTAATGTCATGTTTATCTTTCAGGAGGAGCCCACCCATCTGTGCAAAGTAAATATGCTTTGGGCATCATCTCTCTATTTCCCAGCCTCAGAGATCCATACTCAGACAATGGATATATACATTCGTAAAGGAATAGCTTGTATGTCCATTTATGGAGTAGTAACATGTTTTGAACGTACTCTACAATTGATTGTTTTTAATATTACAGGAACACTTCTATGACCCACAGAGTGGATCTGGCTACTTGGCCTGGAGGATAAAGACTGTTCAGCGCAACACTGCAGCTCAGTCCCAGAGATCCTCCACCAGCACAACCTATCAAGATAGTCCAAAGAGAAATCAGGAGGTTCTCTGCATTGATAAGCAGCTGCTTGGTGAGCACTGTCATGAAGCAATATCCTTTTTGAAACATTCAACTGATGAATCGGCAATCAAAGAGTAGATGAGGGCCACATTTCAGTACCACCAAACACTGGTTCAAGATCAGCAGTGCTCTTCGACAGTCTTGGATTTCCACCCACGATTCCTCGACATCACTGGCTTGGTAAGAAAGACAACTTCTTTTTATTAAGTGAATTGTCACTCAAGGTATACACTTTTAAGTTGCATAAGTATAAAAATGCTTGTTCTTCTGTAGATTGACCAAGACTTCACCATGATGTTTGGAGAGGAAGTAGCAGGCCGATTTTTGACAAAATGGCCTACTTTTTTCAAGCCTAGGATCCTGACAGACTGCAAAAAACTGACTTCTAATGAGCACATTGAAGACCTCTTGTCTGTGCAGCATGACTCAGGTGGGTCTGGTTAGCTTGGCTCATCCTTCTCGTGTCTGATATTTCTCCTGTTTTTCCCATAGACTGTTGGTTCACCTGCTTCCCCCTACCTCCAAAAGCCACAAGAAGAATCAGCTCTTGTCAAGCTGTTGACCATGTTGTGAGATATATACAGGTATGCAAATAGTAGTGTACCTATGCAGTTATTCTGATGATCCTACTTCTTGTGTTGAAGCACATTTTTTTATTGGCTTAGTTAGTCATTTGAATGTAGCGGCACTACATTTCATGCTTTTCTCATGATTCTTCTTTACATTTTATTAAAAATGGGAGCCAGTGTTGAAACCTTCCTTGCTGGTGTGGAGCCGGGACAGCCCTTCCTCCTGTGTGTTGGTGAGAAGAACAGCATCCAAAGATACTATGTCATCATTGATCACAAGGCCAGCCAAGGCCAACATGTGTGCTTCTGTTGTAGCACAGTTGCAAGCATCTGGTGTTGCTGAGAGCGCAGTCCAAGCAATGGTGGGGTCCATGGATGAATGACATTCATAGGCAAGCGAGAGAGGCAGTTCTCAGCTGTACTTCAGACATTCAAGGCACAGATTTGGAAAAGAAGGTAGAAAAGTGTTTTGATCAACTAGAAAATCCTTTCTTAACCTTGAACACAAGAGTCAAACGACAGAAGTTCTTTGAGGAAAAATGGGAAATTGTTGAATATGTTCTTGGGGTGCGGTTTGATGTTCACAGAGATCAAACAACATAAGTTTACAGTCAGGTCCCTGTAACAGATAAATGTGTGTATACACCCATCCCTGGAACTCGTAAGTCTATGTTCAAGAACACTGAATTATGTAAAAATTTCTTGTAAGCCAAACATCACGAAGAAGGCATTGATAAAGACATATGTGATGGTTCATACTTCAAGAGTAACATTTTGTTTTCAAACTTGGTTGTATTTACTTTATATTGAGGAACCTGCCCCTTCAATATAATTCTGTGTTGATAAATATACATGTTGTGGCACTCTTTCACTCACAAGACCTGAAGACTTATGGATTTGATGACATCCTGAAGCCTCTTGTTGATGATCTTAAAATACTTGAAACACAAGGAATTGAGGTGCCTTTCTCACCATTGCTTGGTTCTGTTATACAAGTAACAGGTGACAACCTAGGTTTACATGGACTGTTTGGTTTTGTTGAGTCCTTCAGTGCTACATATTTCTGTAGATTTTGTTTGACAAGTAAGGATGAGTCACAGTCTGTCTTTACTGAAGATGACCCTGGCATTATTTTTTGTACAAAAGAAATCCATGCAGAACATTGTGCAGCTCTACAGGAAAATCCTATGTTGAGTTCAACATTTGGTGTCAAAAAGACATGCTTGCTCAATACATTGCATTTTGTCCACACGTCTGACAACTAGGCAGTTGACATAATGCACAATTTACTTGAAGGTGTAGTACAGTACTTACTCAAACTTGTCTTTTAATACATTGTCAACCAGAAATATCTGTCATTAGAATCATTGTCAGAGAGGATCCAAAGTTTCAACTATGGTTATATTGAAAGAAAAAATAGGCCAAGTGGGTTGTGGATGAGGCTAGCAAGGATCTTGGACTAAATGCAATTCAGTCACAGTGTCTTGTGAGAAATGCTCCTCTTGTTTTTGGTAATGTATTGGAAAGAAATAACTGTTACTGGAATCTGCTCCTCCTCTTGATTCAGATTGTGAATATTGTGTTTTCACCCATTGTAACTAATGGTATGTCATTCTATTTGAAGCACTTGATTACTAACTATAAAAGATTTCTATGTTGAGTTATATATAACACTCTCCACAGTGTTAATATAATTTGAACCTTATTCAGTGTCAAAAAAAACATACTGATAGTGTTAACTTTTGACACTACACACTAGTGTTAGGTCCAAATAAAACATAGCAAAAATGCAAAATATCTTGTAAACAATTTGGATGAGAGGTGAAACCTCTCACAAATTTAATTCCACTTAGTATAAAACGTTTATCATAAACATTCAAACCAGCCCTGTTAAGCAGACTTTAGTTTTTCTTGAGCCATATTTCTTTCCATAAACACCTTACAATTGTAAAAGATATAAGCCAAGCCAAATCTCAAATAAAGTTTGCTAGATATTTCATCAGCACTGTCACACCATCATATTCCCCCTGGATCGCAGGGTTAGGGTTAGGGCCGGACTGTGCTGATGCTCCGAGCTCCACAGCTGTTAAAATGCAAAAGTGTCAGGTGGAAGGATTTGTGGAGTTGTGGGCCTCTAATAAGCCCATTCATTCATCTCGTTCGGTCCGTATGAAAAGATTGGACAGGCTACCTATCTGCCTACGTACCTGCCTGCC
Source organism: Pagrus pagrus (assembly GCF_965226575.1). Lineage (NCBI taxonomy): Eukaryota > Metazoa > Chordata > Actinopteri > Spariformes > Sparidae > Pagrus > Pagrus pagrus. Next base: position 27,215,884 of record NC_140203.1, read on the forward strand.
TTGCACGGAGTCTGTCCCTTTGCATTCTGTGCTCATTGCGCATGACCCAAGACTTCTGCAAGCTACGGCCTATTGCTGAAGCTATTAGCGCACTAGTGGCACAAGAATGCTAGAGAAAGTGCAGCTAAAATACAGTGGTATCTAACAATAGCCATTTTCATTATTTACGTTCATGTTTCCTTATATGTGAATGCGACATGAGGTAGTTAGCGACAACGATGATGAGCTGCTCTCACAGTACAAAGTCGCTGAGCCTGTTGTTCAACAGCTAGCTAACAGAGCTAAAGAACAAGAGAGCAGCAGCAGCAGTGACTTCTGTTGTTCAGCCGCTTACAGAGTAGCACAAAGCACACAGGCCCTGAGACTAGGGGTGTGCATCTCTCCCTTATAAGATGATTCGCTACGTATCTAGATACATGGGCTACTATACGATTCAGGGACTATTCTTTTTATTATGGAAAGATTCGATACGATACGACTCTGTACGAGTCAATTCTATCTGGTTTGGGTACGATAAGATACAATCCGATACAATTCTTTGTTCCATGTAGACATTCATTTTTTACTATAAATTGGAATAAGCCAATACTAAGACCAGGGAATCCTATGTAATTTTTCTCACTAATAATTATACTGCCGGTCAAATACGTAAGAGCCTCCCACTGGATAATTACTGCAGTGAGTAATATGTTTCAGCTGGTGACAAGTTATTTAACCCTAACTGATGCAGTGAGGAGCTTCTCATTTCTTAAACAACCATGTCTGAAGACAAAAGATGTTACTCTGTTTCAGAAGGGTCAAATTATTGGCCTACATCAAGCAAAGAAAACAACTAAGTAGATTGCTGAAACTAGGGAACTATGAACTAGGGTTGATTCAGTTGGTCAGATCTCGGTTCAGCAATGTTATGTGCCCAAAAAATGAGGTCAGCTGACTACCTGAATATACTGAATAACCAGGTTTTCCATTAATGGATTTTTTCTTCCCTGGTACCACCAGGGAAAATTCACCAGGCTCATAAGAGTGTGAAAGAGTGGTTCAGGGAGCATCATTTTCACACATGGATTGGCCACCACAGAGTCCAGACCTTAACCCCATTGAGAATCTTTGGGATGTTCTGGAGAAGACTTAACGCAGTGGCCTGACTCTCCCATCATCAATACAAGATCTTGGCGAAAAATGAATGTAACCCTGGACAGAAATAAATGTTGTGACACTGCATAAGCTTATCAAAACAATGCCACGGTGTATGGGTACTGCAATCAAAGCTAAAGGCGGTCCAACAAAATATTAGTGTTACTTTTTTTGGGGCCAGGCAGTGTATATCTTTATCATAATCTGCATATATAAAAAACACACCTGTTTTCTCGTCCTGAATCTGAGGAACAACTATCCTGTTGTCTGGATCTCTATGAGCAGGGTCTCTCTGAGCTGGATCTGTCTGCATTGGACCTCTCTGAACTGGATGTCCCTGACTGTCTGTATCCTCTGCTTCGTAATAATCAGTGTATGAAATCACACCTATGAATAACAATCAGACAAATGTTTACTACTGATAACAAACTCAAAAGTTTAGCAGATTTAGCAGTCTGCACTGTGCATCAATTGTCAGTATAATTCAATTCAGTACATAATGTCAATAGACAATAGTCCTTTTCACACAGAGACACCGCACCATCGCCGCAGCGAAGGTTCGCCAATTCTCCCCCGTTGGTTGTTCACACAGAACCAAGCAGCTCCAGTGTAAAGACGCACCAGTGTGTAATTCACACAGAAAGCCGGCGCTGCGGCTCCAAAAGAGGCGTGACATATGACGTCTGTGTTTTTTTCAACGTGTTTCCCCTGGTGTCCTCCTGTTAATCTAAACATGTACCTGCTGACTGTTTATAATCATATGGATGCTGTTATAATGTGTTGTGATTGAGATCCTGACCCACCAAACATCCTGGAAAGTGACAAAGTTACGTTTTTCACTCTAAATTACATAATCACCAGTGGCGTTTTCTTGCGGAGGCCAAGGGAAGCCAGGCTTCCTCACTTTTTTCAGAATATAACCGTCATTTAATAAAAACACTTTTTTAACAGTTTACGTAATCCTTCTGTGTTGTGTCTCTGTCGTCTCCTCCTCGTCTCTCTTCATTCATTATTGAGCATTTTATGATGTGAAAAACAGCGCCTCTCTAAATGTTAAATGGTGAATGAGCGTTGAAAACACGGTACTGCACTCTGTTGTCTGTGAGGAGGCCAAGCTGAGTTGGCCTCCCTTGGTGAAAAAAAAAAAGAATGATTAACCAATCAGATGAGACTATTGTCACGCCACTGCTCCCCTGTGATTGGTCAGGACAGTGTCAAGGGAAGCCGCAAACTCGTTGGCATCACGCCAATCAAATCACAATTATCATCAACGTCATTGAATGAAATAACGGAAGATTTGTCGATTTGTGTTGATATCTTGGTAGGCTAGCAAAATTATTAAGCGCAATTATGGAGGGTGGAGATTTGGAGTATTTAGTAAAAAAAATATTTTACTAAACTGCCTCTACAGCATCAACTCTGAATTAAATCAGACGAGAGGACGAAAGGTTTTCGGACTTTCAATGAGGAGAATTATGTCTGCACTGAGTGGCTAGCTGGCTAGCTAGCTGTCCATTGACTCTGTTGTGGAGGACCTAAAGGCCAGTGAGAAGTTCTATGACATGGTCATTGATGACTTTGCCACCATGAGAGACAGGAGAATGGCCTTCCTCTTCAAATAGGGTGAGCAAAACGCTTTTTTTTTCCGTGCGCAGCTTAATAGTTACTGAACTGCCCAATTAGCAATGTTTTTTGTGTGTGATTATAGTCCTTATTGCGTCTTGCTTGCTTTGATTAAGCAGCATGTGAATCCACTGAAGTTGTTGCTTATTGTTGTTGTTTATGTGGAGAAAATGAGCACCACCGACAGCGGCCGTGACCGGCCGGGCTGTCTGAATACATGCACATGTCAGGTGTAATGTTTATAGCCACTGGTACTGGGTTGTTGTGTTGCTGTATAATGAATATTTACTAGGGCCGGGTCTTTAACGCGTTAATTAAGATTAATTAATTACACAAAAATTAACGCGTTCAAAAAATTAACGCATTTTAATCGCACTTATTTTTGCACCGCGGAACGTTTCTCACTGGATGAGTTTCAGGCGTACCGATTATACTGGAGCACAATTATTTAACGAGTTAAAAAGCCGCCAACACTGATCACTGCCCATGGATCTATAAAGTTTTAATGTAGCCTGAACGCAGCTCAAACCGACCCGGTGCCTCAGCACTGCGACCAAGCTTTGATAAACACACCGGATCTGCGGTGGTTTACTGTGTTTTAAAAAGCGCTTGTCGCAGTGGAGCTGAGAACAGCAGAGTTTCCTCTGCTGCAGCTGAACAGCTGACATGTGGTCAAGACGTAGGTAGCCTACAGACCTGTCACTGTCTCACGGTGCACATCACACAGGGAAAACATAGAGCTGCCTGTGTTTTATTAATGTTTACATCAGGCTGAGTTCAACAAACCAGTTTATGCTACTGTGATTTAAGTAGTTAAATACAGTAATCATCATAGTGTAGTGTCAGGAAAGACCATTTACCAAATAACGTGTTACTTAAACATTTTTCATTGTGCTGTGCTCTAAAAATAAGCTAACAAACTAGTGTAGAGTCCTGTATAAGTGTTCAGCTTAAATTTTCCCCTTAAATTTAGGTTCTCAGGAGAATCGCATCTTATCAGGTAATCGTTAATCGATCGATAAGTCCATCAACTAACGATTAATGAATGAATCGATAATTTGCATCCCTAGTCTGTTGGTCTTGGTTAAGTGCCACCTTGAAAAAAAAATAAACAATGTTTTGTTGCTTAAGCTTATGTATGTATGTATGTAAAACGGGCTATACTAATAAATTTGCTTTGCATTACCTGTCCTGGTTAATAGAGAGCATGGCAGTGTTTTCTCCCAAAAATGAGATCTGCTGTGAAAAAAAGAGATTTTAGATACTTACCAAGCAGGACTTAGAAATCTGACTTTTAACCCCCCCCCTCTTTTTTTTTATTTTTTAGGTGGACGGAGAGGCTCTGACTGATGAATCGAGCTTTGAGTTTAGCGAAGATGACTATGTCCCTGGAACAACAAACAGTGATACCTCAGTGGAACTAGAAAGGAAGAGAAAAGTACAAAAAAGGCCTGATGCAGCGGATGAAAAGACAAGAGGACGGGAAAGAGAAAAGAAGACGAGAAAAGCCGAGAAAGGATCTTCAGACCATTCTGACAAAACCCCTGTACCATACAAGAAAAGGCATCATCAGACATCAACAGAGAGCAGCTCATCAGACGATTGTGTGACGGTTATGGAGTTTAAAAAAAAGAAGATGGTAGACGATTGTATAATAAAAGTTTTTATTGTGTATTTTGTTCAAAACCATTCAGGAAAATGGCTCGTCATTTAGAGGCCAAACATAAAGACAAACCAGATGTGGCTAGAGCAGTGGCATTTCCTAAAGGCTCTAAAGAGCGAAGAATTCAGTTGGCTCTATTAAGAAACAAGGGGAACCGCATCCACAATAATGATGTCATCGAAAGGGGAAAAGGAACCGTGATACCCCGTCAGCAACCAATGCTTTCAGTTAAGCCCTCTGAGTACATGCATTGTATTAATTGTGAGGCTTATCTTAAAAGAAAATCCCTGTGGCGACATATGAAAATATGCCACCTGAAGAAGACAGCTGAGGGGTACAGAAGAGGGAAGTCCAGGGTCCAAACCCTCTGTGCGCACACACAGCCAGTTCCACACAGTGTCAGTGAGCAGCTCTGGAAATTAGTTCTTTCAATGAATGATGATGTTACGAATGCTGTCCGCAATGAAAGACTGATTTTGAAGTTGGGTGAACACCTGTACAACAAACATGGTCATGATAGTACAAGGCATGAATACATAAGACAAAAAATGCGAGAGATGGGTCGCTTGCTGTTACAGGGACAGCAGAGCCAGAATTTGAAAAAAATGGTAGCTGGATTTAATGAGGAAAGTGGGACTTATAAAACCCCCTCCTTGGCTTTAAAATTAGGCCATAGCCTTAAAAAGTTGGCCGATATCTATGAATGTGATGGCATGATGGCAGGGGACGAGCAGGCAATGTACAATGCGAAAGTGTTCAAACAAATCTGTGGAACAAAATGGAACGAATGCATTTCCTCGCAAGCCCTCAGGACACTCACCGAGGCAAAATGGAACCGTCCACAGCTCCTGCCCTTCACGGAGGACGTGAAAAGAATGCATCAATGTATTGATAAGCAGAGAAACGACTTCCAACATAAACTTGAACTTGAAACAAGCAAGAAAAATTGGTCAGAACTTGCAAAACTTACACTCTGTGAGTTGATTGTTTTTAACAGAAGAAGAGAGGGAGAGGTTTCGGAGATGTCTGTGAGTTCTTTCTCGGCAAGACAGACCTGGAGTCATCCTGATGTGGAACTGGCGTTGACTGACCTGGAGAAGAAACTTTGTCATCATTTTCAAAGGATTGAGATTAAAGGGAAGCGAGGACGGAAAGTTCCGCTTCTTCTAACCCCAGAGATGCAAGCATCCATGGACCTCCTCGTTAAAACACGTAATGCATGTAAAGTGCCAGAGAACAATCCATTCTTTTTTGCGAGGCCACAGGCACCAACGCATTTTCGAGGTTCAGATGTCATTCGCCAGATAGCTCAATCCTGTGGTGCCAGTAACCCGGAGGTGCTGTCTTCTACAAAATTAAGAAAACACATGGCCACAATGTCCCAGATTCTTAATCTGAAGGAAAATGAAATGGACAATCTAGCAGACTTTTTGGGTCATGATATCCAAGTTCATCGCAAGTACTACAGGCTGCCAGAGGGCACATCACAATTAGCCAAGGTCAGTAAGGTACTACTTGCAATGGAAAGAGGAAAAATGGCAGCATTTAAAGGTCAAAACTTGGATGAGATCATCATTCATCCACAAGGTAAAACAACCTCTGTAATTTATCATATTCACATTCTTTTTAGTTGTGCAGCCTATGTTTTGCCCTGTTGTGGGATGTTGCTGTTATGTACTGATGAATGTTTATTAAATAGTTTGATCCATGTGGTTATTGTGGTCCTCAGAGGAAATAGCTCAGGACAGTGACCTATCAGACTTGGATGAAGACGATGACCAGATGGCTGCTTCTACATCATTTTCTGCACCCTCCACGCCTTCAACATCTTCCAGACGGTCATCCTCCAGGCCTTCAACGCCCTCCACGCCTTCAACATCCTCCAGGTCTTCAACATCCTCCACATCTTCATCAAGTAAGTTGACAACTATTGGGTAGTAATTTTATTGTTTTTTTCATATTTATTTTCTGTTTAGTTTTTTCTACATTTCTTGAATAACGGTAAATATTTATTAACTGGTGTAATTTAAAAGATTGGAAACATTGACATTTTTGAAATGTTGATTACACTGAAAGATACATAGCTATTGCAGGTTGTGGACAATGAGGGACAATAACATCACCACAAAGGCATAAGTAGAAGCAGCTTTTATTGCCAGCTAAGATTTCATTTAAGATTCAGCTGAGTGCAGGTCACAAGAAACTTCAGGTGTGTACTGTACTTATGTGGTTGTTGCTTGAGTCCAGACACAGAAGAATGAGCAGGTGCTGGTCCCCCACCAGGACTGGACTTGACTCTGGTCCTCATACAGATGTAGCCCGGCAGTCTGAATAGCCATTCTAGTATTAGGATATCTATGTTCTCAGGTTTGGTGGCTCGCCGCTGCCGCCTAGTGGTGTGACTGAGCAATGGGAATTTCGGGAAGTCACTGACGGGTGTTTAGAGTCAGAGGAATAAAGAGACGAGCGTGGAGAGTTGAGATTAACAGTGTCAGTAGAAAACTGTATTTGGAAGAGACAACAGTTCATTTCTTGTCTTTAAAATAGAAAGTAGCAAGGCTACGTTAGAAGAGTTTTTGACCGTGGAAAGAGAAGTCGTCCGACGTCGCGGAGTTGTGGACCCGTCTGAACGACGTGGCTATTGAATATCCCGGTGAGTTAGCTGTTAGCAAACACGGTGAATTAGCATTCTGGTTGATAACTTGCATTAGGTTATAACTTGAGACAGTGGATTAATTGTGTTAAAAAACCAGTCGGGATAAGTTCATGGTGATACTATGAACGGTGTGTTTGAAAATGTTTAAGTACTGTGGAAAAAAAATGCTAAATAGGCCTATTGGTCGGCTAATTAAGCTAACTTAGCAGACAGTTAATGTTATGTGGTTGATGTGTGAATATATTCTTTGAGTTATTTTATTAAGCATTTGTGAGTGTAATGTTGTTATGTGAAGTATGAGGGATTGTGTGATACTGTGTGAAAAAAAGACTTTTGATGAGGACAATTATTAATTTTACCTGCACATTTTGTGCAGGCTGGTTTTTTCGTTGAGCTGTTCTACAGACTGGATTGAGTTGCTCAAGCTGCCTTCATCAAGCTGCCTTCTGGTTTCCACCTCATCATTCCCCTTCATCACTGCTCTTCAGTCATCGTCCCCACCATTTCAGTCCTCCCCTCACCTCACTGCCTTCATCATTTGTGACCAGGATTGACAGTCTTTCTCATAAAGGGTGGTAGGAACTTGAAATCACTCAAAACGAACTGAAATATTCACAAACTCAAGTTGAGTAACCAAAGACTGATTCATACTCACCTTGTCGACACAACGAGTGTACATTTTTTTTTGTTTATTGAGATCTCAATTTTGTTGTTTTGTTTTTTTGGTTGGGTCCCAACATTTAATTGTGCAATTGGGTCAGATGTGTGTGTTAATTTTGGTCATGCCCAGCTGTGTACCAAGTTAAAGGTCCTTCGTTAAGCATATTGAAGTGAAATAACTGTTAAATATTGAAACAGAAAACAATACAGTGAATTTCAGCGGTTCAGCTGTTAGTGTGAGTATTTGTGGGAAGAAATAAAAGGGTTTCATTTACTCTACTGCTCTATTCTACTTTGAGTCTCCTCTTAGAGCCTAGATATTAGACATACCTGCAGGGTTGGTGGAACACACGCCAGGTGGGTTACACAGACATGGAATTTTAGCAGGCATGGGCAGGTGTCATGGCTGCAGGTTTTTGTTCCAACCAAGCAGAAGCACATCAGACATGTAATCAGCTGATCTCAGTCTTGAGACAGTTGATTCCTTAAACTCTGTGCTCTTGATTGGTTGAACAAAAAGCTGCAACACGTGGCTCCTTGTGGCCATTTGTCCATGCCTGGTGTAGCAAGATCATATGCAAACATGTCATGCCTGTAATGAACAGTGGGGAAATATAGGTTTAAATTAATGCTGTAGCAATGTTGAATATGCACAATAGAGGCACAATATGAACAGTGGAAACGGTCTGAATATCATGAAATGCTGAAGTTTCATTTCCTGTATTCACTAGAGATATGATGACAAATCACTGTTTACACTATAGAACCAATAAACAGGGAGTCTAGCTGAGGTCCAGCTTCAGAATCTTAACTCACCTGTACCATGTACTGTCTGAGCTCCTGGTGGAACCTAAACATTCAGTCCTGCCTGATCTCCTACCAGTGATGGAAAGGGGTCACAATATGGTCAACACAAGGTCTACTGCAGGGGTAACCAAATATATTTGGGCCAGAATTTTTCACAACAGAATCCTCGGGGGCCAGACATTCATAGGCCTAGATTGAAATTAAATTAACCTTTTGCCTATTTAGTTATTCATATTTTATTACAGGCACAATATTTTTATTTATACACATCTTTGGTGTTTTGTATGACATAAAATGAAAAATCTTGACCTTATCATATCATTTCCATATCTTACTGTAGCTTTACACTGCTGACTTCTGTTTCTCTTCTATAAAACATATTCTACATTTTGGATGTGACGTCTTTCCTCACTTGAGCTTCCTTCACCTTTCAAAATAGGCAAAGCTCAGTAGGAAACAGTAGTAGAGACACAGGGCAAAGCCATCTGTAGACCAAGTAATGTTTTATGTTAAGGTTTCATATTCATCAGGTTCACTACTTCTTTTACTAAGAGAGCTGTTGTGTTTCCAGAAAAATCCAGTGAGAGCGAGAGGTCCACCAGTGGAAAGGACAGAGTGCCTCCAGCTCAAGGTAATGTTTATGTTGAACTCTGTCTTCCTCTCCTCTCCTCTTCATCTCCTTATCTCTGTCTTCCTCTCCTCTCCTCTCCTCTCCTCTCCTCTCCTCACCTCTGTCTTCCTCTCCTCTCCTCTCCTCTCCTCTCCTCTGTCTTTCTCTGTCCTTATGTTAAAGTTTCATATTCATCAGGTTCACTACTTCTTTTACTAAGAGAGCTGTTGTGTTTCCAGAAAAATCCAGTGAGAGCGAGAGGTCCACCAGTGGAAAGGACAGAGCGCCTCCAGCTCAAGGTAATGTTTACAGTAAATAGTACAACATGAGTGTTATGGACATGTCTGAGGCCCGTACTATGAAAAAGGTTCAACATAGCGAGTCTTTGTGTAATATGTTCTGGGTTAACAAAACCTGAAGCACCTAAGCAGAGTTAAATGGTCTCACAAAGGTGGTTATCAACTTGGTTTGTCAAGTCCAGCTCTCAGCTTTTTGCTGTATGCGCATTCACATAAAGAGGTTGGGTGTACATATGAATATACAGTGAATTTTTAGGTGCTCTCATAGCTTTTTGTCTCTGTACAACGACAACAAAGACCATTTTAGCTGTGAAAATAGCATAGAGCTATTCAAGATTTGTGTTTGGGCAACACCATGTAACAGGTGAAACACTGAAATTTATTTATTCTTGGCCAAATCAAATTGAAATGATAAACTTAACTGATTATTTGTAGTGCTGCGAGCGCACAACTTTTTTCAGTGTCCTCCTGACACTCGTGTCAAGAGTGAGCAGTGTATTCCCTCAGCTGAACATCTGTAGGCGTTCAACATCCAAACGTGTGTGGACGGGAATATTCTACAGTAAAAACTCTGGATATATTAAAAAAAACATGTTCATGTGGATAGGGCCTGAGAGAGAAAGTAAACACCAGCTGATCAGCGCGTTCTCTCCCTCCATACAAATGCTGGTTCTGATCCAGCTCCACTGAACTTTCAAAGAAAAGGTGACACCAGCTCCAAACACGCTAGATTGTTAGCGACGCTTTTACAGCTGACTTTAAGATTGAACACTGAAGCTTAAGCATAAGTCACCATGGTGATGTAGCCCGGTTAAAAGAGAACCACCTTCATGATGGAGGAAAGCCTGGCTTTAGACTCAACATACCTTGCTAACCCACTAAACTGGCTTCACACACAGTACAAGACTCTGGTTACCAGAATAAACCTGAGGTTGTTGATCTCAACATTCATGAGGTCACTTTCAAAGTTTAATAACTGTCAAAAAGTATAAACACTTTGGATAATGGTTAGTTTATAGACCAGGACAGAAATGAATACATTTCTTTCAGTTATTATTGAGCGTAGCTGTCAATAACAATGTGTTTGATGGTTGAAGGTTTAATGTGGTTTAAGTTGATTTTGTGTACAAAGTAGAGACTGTTAAATGGCCTGTATTTTTTACTCTGATCAGCCTCAACAGTAAATCCTGTTAACCTCTGTGTATAACCTGTGTTGCCTGTTTTTAAGTACTGTGTCTACTATCAAGAAATCATTTGCACCAATGTTGAAATAGGCACCCGCTCTTAACGATGTTCATTAGTTTGAGTCCAGTGTTCTAGAACATTAAGCCATTGTTGTATTTTATCCAGGTTCTTCAAAAGGGAGACGAAAGTGGACGGAGGAGGAGGTCCAGGCGGTGGAGAAGATGCTCAGCAGCTTTATAATTTCCAGGAAGGTTCCCGGCAAAGAAGACTGTGAGAGGTGCATTGAGTCATCTCCACAGGCTCTCCAGTACAGGGACTGGAAAGCTGTAAAATTCTACATCAAAAACAGAATTGATGCTGCAAAAAGAGATAAGCGATTCTGAATTTATTTATTATTTATTTTTGAGTTCAAGGACAATTACAGGCAAATTCACTTTTTAGTTGTGCAGCCTATGTTTTGCCCTGTTGTGGGCCTGAACATGTCTTCTTTCAGAAAAGTCAAAAGACATGGTAGAAAATCCACATTAATGTGGTTATTTTTCTTCATTTTGTCTCTTTTGTTAGTAGATTTCTACTAAGTTCACCAAGAGTTAACAGCTACTGTGACACACTGTGTGGTTGTCTGACCCATGTCATGTCAGATGTCATTGTAAAGCTCCCTCTCGCCTGAACGATGTAGGCTCCAAAAATTGTCATCTCCTCTGTATCCGCAACCAATTGTAAAAGTATGTTTTACATTAACGATTGTTAATCGTTAAAAGTGTTTAAAGGCCGTTTTCTCAAAATGAGTTGTTCCTAAGAAGTGCTGCTGAAGTGGAGATTTCTAGCTTAGACACCAAACCTTCCAGTTTTATTTCTGTTTATATTGTGAAGGTTTTTACAGAGGGAACTGTTGATATATCGTTCACAGCCTGATTTTATACAACATTTTATCCCTAAAAACATGGCAAAATGATGTGCGTCTTTCACTGTAAAAGGTTGAATAAACCACTTCTTATTACAGTTTTATGAAGTTTTGATTCAGCAAAATACAAATTCGTGAATTTATCGTTTACTTTTGTAAGTATATCTGTCGACTTTACTTAAGCAATATCACACTTGATGTTGTACTGAATGTGCCTATGACAACGTGACTCAGTCATAGGCACAAGGCTTTATTTCTCCTTAGAACACGGCTCTCTTGAATACTCGATTCTGATTGGTCAATCACCAAAATTCTGCGGTGTTCATTTCTCGATAGACCACCGTTGAGCCGTCGTCAGGCGTGTTACTAAGGACGCCGCTCAGATCAGAGTAGCACAGAGGAGATATGTGATCTGCGTATCTGTGAACTATGCAGGATATTGACCTTGTGTTTCATGTTTTACCGTCCTTAAACAGCCTCGGACTAATATTGATGCCAGATAAATGACTTGTAGCTTGTCACAGGGAGAGTGGAGGCTCGTTTTCTACACCGGCGCTGCTGAACCAAACCTGCATGATCAGAGTCTCGGACCCGGGCTGTCTCACGGCTCTCGTCTTGGTGCGGTGGCACAGCGAGCCCACGACACAGACACAGACGCACCCTGAAACCGCAATCTATGGTTTAATTAATTATTTCACTCGCAAGCCGTGTTCTAAGCGGGATAATGTATAGTTGGTCGGTTGTTAATGGAGAACTATACATTATCCCTTACATAACAACCGATCTTCATGATATTCTAATCCTCTCCTGTCACTTGTCTATGTTGCTCCAACAACCAGTGCTAACAGATGCGGTTATGTCTGTTCATGCACATCTGGCTATTGTAGCTTCTCTAATTAATAGGACTAATAGTGCTTACACGTCTATAGTGGTGATCACTGAGATGCAATTACTGTTTATTTAGTAGATCCTTATACTAATTCACAGTCTGCTGTATTATTGAATATGTAACAAGTATACAGTGATGGACCTTCAGCTGCATCTGTAATTTATTGATAAATCTACATTGCACATATGCTTTATGCACATCAAGACTACACTGACATAGTGTAACTTCCTCCTGTCAATGCTGCTGTGTTCTTCTCTCCTCTCTCGCTTCTCTCTCCTCTTTCCACGCTGCTCTGTTCTTCTCTTCTGTCTCGCTTCTCTCTCCTCTTTCCACGCTGCTCTGTTCTTTTCTCCTGTCTCGCTTCTCTCTCCTCTTTCCACGCTGCTCTGTTCTTCTCTTCTGTCTCGCTTCTCTCTCCTCTTTCCACGCTGCTCTGTTCTTTTCTCCTGTCTCGCATCTCTCTCCTCTTTCCACACTGCTCTGCTTCTCCATTCTGTATGCTGCTTTATTGGCTCAAGCCTGTATTTAAATGAGAGTTAGCAAAGATAACGTGCATTATAACACACTGCATCAGTTGATACCTACAGTATATACCAGTAATTGCATCTTTCAGCACTTAGTTTCCCATCATTTGTGACTTAACTGGTCCATATCTGTGCCAGTCCCAGCTGACAAGGTGCAGGTGAGGTTCACCTGCTCAGGGCACTCGTCACTGCAACACTGTGCTGGTTTAATGTACATGCAAAAACAAAATGACATTGTAGACAATATAGGCACCATTTTTTCTCTTCTAAATAATCATCTTTGCTGATTGCAGAACATTTTACTTTAATTTCTGCTCTTAAACAGACTTGTAAATGAATAGAAAAAAAAATTTAATAGTGTGACACCTGGTGGTGGTTTGTGGTATGACACTAAAGAGGCGTCCCCAGCGAAATAGAAAAACCTGAAAAAATCTATTTGAAAAAACTTGGGAATTTTACTGACTTTTCTGGTCAGAAGTGCTTTAAAAAAAATCAGAGAATTGATTTTGACTACTCATTTTGCCCTAAAATGTTTCTTTTAAAGTGAGGTCCCCACCGTGAAAAAATTCCAGGTCCAACTTTTTGGTCCCCATGATGTAATAAAAACGTGTGTGTGTGTGTGTGTGTGTGTGTGTGTGTGCGCACGTGGGTGAAGGTATATGACGTAATTTTATGCTTCCTGGTTTCTTTTGGAAATAGATTGCCAATCTGATGACAATGAGTCTGTGGATGAAGAGGAAAACACACACTGCAGCTAATCTCTAATCCACTGATTGATAAACCATTTGTGGTTTATGTGTGTTGAAATAAATCTTGTTGAAATTGTTGTTGTTGAAATAAAACTTCTTCTAATGTATTTATTGCTTCTTTGTTCCTCATTCCACTTATTATATAATATAGAAAACCTTGGCTTTTTAGTAACCTCATAGCATGTTGTTGCCCAGGAGGGACACATTTTATGATTGATATATTATCAGGGACCCCCAAGCTCCCAAAAACTAGGGTGAAATATTTTTTTCCTCCTGAAATAAAAATTCATGCCAGGAAATTATATAACAACCTTAAAGTTTAATACATACAGAGGCAATTTTTTGGATTTTCCTGGCATCGATTGATTCATTTCCAGTATGTCAGTAAGGAGAAAAAACGTTATAAAATATGAAATTCGCAGCATGAGATGGCACAATATAATTTCTTGTCATTTTAAACTTTCTTTGATTCCTGGCTACTTAAAAAAAATAATAAAGCAATTACATATATTTATTTTTCAAAGTTGAAAAAGCACCGATTTCATCGAATGACTCGAATAGGCCTGCTGTTGCTTATGCCTTGGCCTGCTGTAGCTACTTGGGTAGGCTACACTTGAGCGAGGTAATGGCGTATCTACAAACCGGAAATCGAGGGGGTAAAGTCCTCGTCCATGAGGGTTATCGATATCAGAAAAACAAAATCAAAGGGCAAAAAATATTTTGGCGCTGTTGGAGGACAACATGCAGGGTGTTCCTTCAAACAGCGGCCTTCAACCTTGATGCGCAGCAGCCAAATATCAATGTGATACGCGCACCACCACACAACCATCCAGAGGAGACAGACCTCATATCTACTGCATCCTTCAAGGAGAAGCTATACGAGCTGATCGAAGCCGACCCTACAATGCCGATCAGACGAGTATACAACGCAGCAGTCAGGGCAACCCAGGGGGGCGAGGTTGTCCCGGAGTTCCACTCTGTGCGATCCGTCATGAGTCGCAAACGCGCATCTATTCTCCCGCCGATTCCCCACGAGGTCGAGGATGTGCCCGTTGTGGGTCCGTGGGCTCAAACCTGGGGAGGGAAGCGCTTTCTGGCTCGCCAAGACCATGATTGGGGGATTCTGGTCTTCAGTACCACCAGGAACTACTCCCTTCTCGCCAGGTGCGTTAACGCATTTTATCCTCAATTTCTTGCATAGTCTGTTTTGAAAAAAAAGTGTGTTTTAGAACTGCAATTTCAACGTAATAAAGCAAGAATTGTGCTTTTACTTCAGCAGAATTGGTTCAGGGGGTTGGTGCATCAGTTACATGTTGTGGTCATTGTGTCTCAACCAGTATTTGTGTGTAAACAATTGAGGAAAAACTGATTGACTTCTCAGGTGCAGAGAGGTGTACATGGATGGCACTTTCAAGAGTTGCCCGGCCCCTTACATGCAATTTGTGACCATTCATGGAAGGTAAGCGTCAATGAAATACATTGTGGCGTTATGTCCAGGGGGTTTAGCCTACTTTGAATTGAAGATTTGTATTTTCCACTGTTGTGGAAATTCATATTTGGCCTCTTAAAAAAACAAAACAAAACATATAATACACTGCACAGTTTTTCACAGTCAAATCTACACTGCACATACAACATACAAGTGATTTAAAGGTGTACAGAAATGGCCGTTTGTCCTGTTTGTCGCGACTAGTTTCCACGAATAAGGAAAACGAATTTGATTGGTCGTTATCGAGCGGGCGGGATATTCAAAGCTTGGGGCGAGACTGGGCTCGGTCTGTGTGTGTGTGTGTGTGTGTGTGTGTGTGTGTCAGACGTTTGATTGACGGATCCACTATCAGTGGCTGGTGAATCGTGAGCAACGTGACGTGACGGATTTACTCGAATATATAATTTTGCACAAAGTTTGGGCTCTATCGTCTGATAGATGATTTATTACACTCATGTTAAGACCCACAGTGGGCTCAAAATCAATTTTCTTTTGTGTACACCTTTAAACACAGCAGATACAACAGACAGACATGTAGCGTAAAATGTGCAAAAGACAGCTTTATGTTTAGTAAAAAGTATAAATAAATGATCTGAGTGAATAAATAAGTGGCTCCCAAATATCAATAACTCAATGAGAAGGAGGTGGTAGGGGTTTAAAAGAATACATAATCACCTGATCCTGATTGATTTAGCATAATGGATGATTGGTAGGCCTACAAAGGACATCTTACTTTTAATTCAAGCTGCCTCACGCCATAGAAACAGGAATTAGGCTCCTGCCCTGTGGTTTGCAAAGGCTATAGACATTGGCCGCGTTTCCCAGATTCGTTAAGACGCTCTTTAGTGCTAAGATCTTCTTAGGAGCGCTCTTAAGAACGCTGTGAAAGAAGGATGTGTTTCCCAGAGTCGCTCTTAGCTTAAGAAGATCTTTCGCTAAGAAGGAAATGTAAGATCGAGCTGACCCACTCTTAACAGCCTTCTTAGCGACCAAATGCTCAGTGATCAAGCCGCGTCAGGGAAATTTATATCCTCCACTTTTCGAAATAATAAAACAATGCTCAATGTTGAAATGCGCTCATAGCTGCGGACCACTGGCGCAAGAAAAAAAAATTGAAAATGGTAGATGAAAAAACAACTTTTTATTGAATTACACGTTTAAGTTGGTCGGGGACGGCACCGGCCTCAGCAAGGCATCGGTGTCACGGAGTGTGGCAGCTGTGACACCGATTCTCCTGCGCCATGCCCGGACCCACATAAAGCTGCCCACCACATGGGACGAGGGCTGGGACCCCCCGGGTGATCGGTGTGGTGGATGGCACCCTCATTCCAATCCACAATCCCTCCCTGGTGGATCCGTACACGATACATGCGTAGCCTAATTACACCTGTGTGGGGGGACCACGGGGCGCTGTGTGTGACTTATGCGCTGATAAAGAGGTGGGTGATCGATTTGCCTGGCATCGATAGATTCAGTTTCAGCAGCACCGCGGTGGACAGCTCCCACTAAGAGCTTCTTAAGAAGCTTCTTTGGCTTGATCTTAAGGTTCTCCTAAGAAGGCAGTTAAGAACGCATCTGGGAAACACCCTTATCTTAGCGCTCCTTCTTAGCCGAACCCTTCTTAAGAGCCTTCTTAAGTCCTTAAGAACGATCGAAACTGGGAAACGCGGCCATTGTAAATGTGGGCAAAAAGCTCCATTTATTCTGCATTAAGAAACACTACGCTTTCAACCATTTTGTGAGTTTGAAACATGTCACATGGTTTTACAGGTACATGGGTAGAGTGCTGCCTCTCATCATGTGCCTGATGTCGGGCAAAACAGTGGGGCAGTATCGGCAGGTCTTGGCCCATGTGAAACGCAAGGTGCGCAGGGTAACTGGGAATGAGTGGAGACCGCAACGTGTGGTCACAGACTTTGAGAGCTCCCTCCTGGTGGCCATCGAGACTGAGCTCCCCCAAAGTCACCACAGTGCCTGCTACTTCCATTTTTGCCAGTCACTGTGGAGGCGGGCACAAGAACTGGGCCTGGCACAAGACTACAGGCGTCATTGCCGTCTCCGGAAGTGCATGCGGAAGTTCATGGCACTGGGGTAAGTGTTAGATTAAATCAATTTCTGAATAAGATCAATAATCCTTAATTAATTTTTCATTTGAACGTCAATATCAATTCATTTATCATTAATACAAGTAAATGCAACACATAGTGCTTTACATAAAATAGAAAGACGGGCAAAAACATCAAAGTGAAAGATAAAAGAATAGATCTTGACAGTCATCATCATCATCATCATCATCAATCCAAGCCTGCATGAAAAGCAATATGAATAATAAAACACACAACAACAAGTTGGTCAAACAGTTAAATAGGAACAGCATCTATATCATAAATGCAGAGTTAAAAAGTAAGAGATTTAATATGTTGCTTTAAAATGTTCACAGTTGTAAAGGTCCTTAGGTTCTCTGGGAAGGTGTTCAAAGGCTGGGGGCATACACACTAAAAGCCACCTCACCATGTCTCTTACATACAGGCCTGCTTCCTTCCTGCCAGAATCAAAAAGAGACTTTGCTATATTTTTTAGCTAACAATTGATCACCAAGCTGAGTCTATTGAGTTATAGCTCTGTGAACTTAAGGTCTAACAAATTCAGAGAAAGCCCCAAATTAGCTTTTAACAGTTGTCATAGTGTTATCAATATTTCAGAGCTCCATCAATTATGGTGAGACTGATTTAGTTTTTGCTCTGTTTTTTTTAAGTCAACCGCTACAGGCCCAAATGTGGATGAACAATAGTCAGAATAGCTAATGTTTTTTCCCTTCCCACACTACACATCTCCACCACATTTGGTGAAAAAAGTGGCAGTTTAAGCTGAGATGTGAGGATGGACCAGAAAGTGTGTTGTAGGCAGCCCCCCCTAGTTATTCATATCCATATAGGTTATATTAACATGTTACTGCTATATCCTATCTCTGGTTAAGAGTTCTTTATGAATCATTTCTGTTAATCCTATAACATATTTAAGGTACCTGCCACTGGCAGTGGTCGGCCAGAACTTCCGGCACCTGGCTGAAAAGCGATCGACTCGCCGCCTCATCCAGCGGTTCCCAAACCTGCAGCGATTCATTGTGTACCTGCAGAGGAATTACCTGGAAGCCGGCTGCCAATTTCCACCTGCACTGTGGAATGTCTACAGACGGGTCATTGACAACAGGACCAACAACAATGTTGAAGGTAAGAATTAAAGAAGGCCTGTTTATGGGTCTTATTTCATATCTATGAATAATACCCATTTTAAACATTAGTGTGTCTAGCTGTCCATGAAATTGAACATCTTTATGGTGTAATATGTACCTTTTTTTATCAACAATAAGTAGGCTTCTCTCACAAGTTTGGGAAACACTGATCTAGGCTATAAGTGATCGTGGAAAAACCCCTTTTTTAACGAGAAAGTTGACTGACCGAGTGGTTAGAACCTTTGTATTTTCTCTCTATGAAAACGAGAACATAATTATCTTGTCATGCTTTTTTCTATTTTAGCCTTTCATCACAGGTGGAATTTGGCTCTGGAGCGGCGGCACCCAAACATCTGGGTGTTCATCATCCACATGAAAAATGAGCAGCGCAAAACAGAGCATACTGTCCGTGCTGCCCGGCGAGGAGAGGCCCGCCCAGCTACAAGGGCGAAATGGAGGCGCCTGGAGAGCCGGATAAACCAGCTGAAGGAGGAGTATGAGAATGGGACCCGCACGCTGGGGCAGTACTGGGATGCAGTGCTGTATTCCTTACACAACTTTTTGTGAGGTGAGTGAAGTTATCTAATTTGAAGACTTTCTACTCTATTGCCTATGGGCCTGGACTTGAGACTTGGGACATGAGACAGATGACTTGTTTCTTGAGACTCCAAGATTATGCTTTGTTTTTCAGCTGGCCCATCAACAGTTGGCTGCTGCTCCAGGATGGCTGAGTTGGTCCTGATATTGTAAATAGTTGGCTACATTGGCCTGGTGTTTTTATTTTTTTAGGTTGGCATTTTAAAACCCTACAAGAGGATACCCTTTGTTTAATTTGTTTAATTTAATTTATTTTTATATAATAGGCTAAGATGTTTTTATTTATTTATTTTATTCTAAAAATTGTGTGTGCAGAGCCTAATAGTTTGTAAATTCAGTCTGTCGATTTTCAAAAAATAAATATGTTGAAGAATGCCATACTGTCTGTACATCTTTACTGGTTTCATTTTATTATAGGGCTATACTTCATTTATTTTTTATTGTTTAAAATATTGTGTTGGTTGGTATACATTAGGAAACGACCACGAGCCGACGTTTAAGCGATCAATGAAAGCAGCAGCGCCCGGGGCCAGGCGTTCCCCTATAAATAATTAATACGACCGTTATTCATTTAGGTCGGGACTTTTGAACTGTAGTCTACAATATTCTACAATTCAATAATAAATGCTTACATTAAAAAATATTCGTGTGTGCTGCATGTACAATTAAGAGGTAAAAGTCAAGTTGACAAAACTTTAATGCATGCTCAGGTTCAAGTCACAACCAATTGCAAAAGGAAATGCACAACAGTAAAACACACTAATGCATAATTCTTTGTCTAAGTCGGCTGCCAATCTGCAGGGGACTGTGCGTGTCATAAGCACGATAACAAAAATGTACACAAACAGATGAGTACACACACACACACACACACACGTTTAAAATGACGTGTGTGTGTGGAAAACCGAGTGAATACGAGTATGGGCGACTGCAGTCGATGTCTGACGGGCGCGGAGAGAGGAGGAGATGTACGCTCCCAGTGCGACCACCCAAGCGCCGAGAAGGCTCAGCTTCCGCATGCAGTGCGACTAAGGGGTAAAAGAGTGGCATGAGAGCAGAGCAGAGCAGCAAAGACATTTACCACTGCTCCACAAAATGACACAAACAGTAACGCAGGTGACAAAAATTAAAGAAAGAGGCAAACATTTAAACCGTGACTGTGAATCTCCTTCGCCTCGAGCCATGACCCAGAGCCGGTTCGGCCCAAAGTCGGAATTGTGGATGGTCGGATTTAGCCCTGGTCGGAATATAGAGAATAATTTGGCCGGAGCAATGGGCAGTCGGGCCAATGGGGCTATAAAAGTCGGATTAATGAGTAGTCGCAGAGATGCGCAGTCGGACGTTTGGGGCGTCGGACTGACGTATGCTCCCCCCAATACTGTGCTTCTGATACTACCTCCGGAGGCACATCAGAGGCGCAGCGAAATTTCACCCCTCGCTGCATCTGAGACTTTCACACAGAGGACGATGCGTAGAATTGGCGCATGATCCTGGCACTCAAACGGCAGTGTGAATGGGGCTAGTGACAGTTCACAGTGTGCAGTACTACCAGCAGTCACAGAATACAGCTAATGATAGCGACACGTTCAAAAGCAGACAGATAGTAAGTCTTTAACAATAAAACCTTGCTGAGTTGTGGCTGGAAAAAGTGCTTAATCTCTGTGTCTTTGTTTTGCATGTTCTTGCTAGTGCTAGCTTCGCTAGCATCCTCATCGTTTGCACAGGTTTCACCATGTCGTCTCACCAGGTGAACGCTAATTTGTCATGCTACCACTATACTAAAACACTCTTCTACAGAGCTTATAACTGGCCTGCTTTTTGTCCAACTTTCCGTCCTTATAAAATCCAAATCTCTTCCAGAATTTTGATTTGACACGACATTGTAAATCTCTGGAAATGTTGCTTTTGTTTCCTTGGCAACGCTTCGCTAACGTGTCTTTGCTGCATCTTGCGAGAGTCTTGTGCAGACCTTTACGAGAGTTTGAAAACACTGAGGAAGTAGCAGAATAGCAGCTTCACTCAACCAATTCATAACTTTAAAATCAGGCCATCAGCTGGGAATTTTAACACCCCTACCTGAGACCAATGAAAGAATCGCTGTGGCTAACCTTAGCACAAAGCACACACAAAGTGCAGAGAGCCGGAGCTCAATAAAAGAGCCACCATGGCTAATGTTAACACAATGCACACACAAAGCTGGCCTGACGGCAGGCAAGAAACAACAGCAAGAAAAAAAACTAGCATAACAACACGTGTTCTGCACGAACTCATAATATTTTTTCTGTGTCCATTTAAAAGAACACCTCCCCAAATCAGAAAACAGGATTTTCTGCAGTGTCACTCATGTTATACATCTGTTTGTGTTGTGAAAGTCAGAGACTCACAGCAGGTGGGCTTGTCAGCAAAAACAAGATACACACACACACACACACACACACACACACACACCATTTCACACATTCTTACTCTCTCTCTGTCTGTCAGTGTCAGTCACACTAATAGGGTGCAGTCAGGGCGTCCGAGCATGAGACAGACAAGCAAGAAAAAGGGGAGAGGAGAGAGGAAGTGGATGAGTGTGGTGTCACTCTGTTGTTTACTTGATTGATTTTCACCAACAGACCCACAAACACACACTCACTCACATACGCAGTATGTGTACCTGGTCCTCTGAGCTCCGTGTGTTCAGATGTTGACTATCTCAACTTTGTCCTGAAGTTTAATGAAGATAAATCTGTTGCTGGTGGCTCCGCCTTTAACACCATCATCCCTGCCCTGCTGCACGACAAGCTCTCCCAGGTGACTGTGGGTACATCCCATTTCTCTTAATTGCATTTCCCTCACTTGCGTCTTTTCCTTGTGTCTTCATCCCTCCCACCTTGGATTCGTGGAGCGGCACGAGGAAACAAGGGGAGAGAAAACATGGAAATATGTTTTAAGAGAAATGAGATGCCCATTCCTCTGCAGCGCCAGGTGAAGTGACATCCGTTTATGATGACGGCTGACAGCTGATCACAGCTGGATCAGCTGTCAGTCAGCTTTAACAGCTGCAAAGACTTCTGATGAATTTGTGTTTGTACACAGCCCCTTGCCATTATCTATATATTGTTTTAATAATAACACATAACTAATAATTGTTGAGAGATTTAAATAATCAATAAAAGGTAATAATTATGCACACAGCTGTCTTAACGGAGAGACGTGACTGAGGCCTGGACTACACGAATAAAATATATTACTAAACGCACATTTTTCTGTCCAATTGGGCCTCTCAACCACACGAACACGGCGATTTCACCCACATAAACAGAGATATTTTTAAACGGATAAAAAAGTGGAGAAATAAAAAAATATCCGATTGAGTGGATCCGTGTAGCGATGTTAAACAGAGCTGGTGTTGACGCGATGACGTCAAATCAAATCAAATCAAATCAAATCAACTTTATTTATATAGCACCTTTCATACATGTTAAAATGCAGCCCAAAGTGCTGTACATTAAAAGAAAAGAAAAATGAAACAAACCCCGCATAACATCCCCATTCATGTGACACAGATACACACGCATATGCGCACACACACACATGCGCACACACTCACGCACACGTACACACACACACACACACACACACATATATACAAAATAAAGTGTAGTATGGCTGAGCACCGATAGACCAGGTGAGGAAACGCCAACCTGTTGGAGCCATCCCCACCGAGAGCCCCCCAAGGCCACGACCACAGGGGGGGCGCCGCCACAGAGACCATCCCGACCCAGACAGCCAGGGGCCCCTACCACGGCCATAAAGCCCTGGGGCAGGACTCCCTGACTATCCAGGCCCGGACTATCCCCAGGATGGCACCCCCGCAGGCAGGCCAGACAGAGCTCCCGGAGTGGAGGGCCCCCATGAGGAGAACAATGGAGCTGGAAACTAAGAACCTATAAACTATTAAAAGAGATGGAAGAGCGTCCTAAAACAACATAAATGAATGTTAAACCCATAAATGCAGTGTTAAAATAGATACATGAAAATATAAATAAATACATAAATAAAAAAAATATAATAAAACTTTTGAGAGGAAAATAAAAGACAATAAATGAGTAATACTAAAAGTAAATAAATAAAATAAATAAAATGGAGTAAAATGAGTTAAATTAAACTAAAATAACAATGATAAAAGGGAGCTCAGTTAAAAGCTAGATTAAAAAGATGAGTCTTGAGCCTACGTTTAAAAGCATCAACAGACTCCGCGGCCCTGAGGCCCTCCGGCAGGTTGTTCCACAAGCGAGGGCCGTAATGATAAAATGAGGCTTCACCAAAGGTTTTGGTTCTAACCTTGGGAACAGATAAAAGACCAGTACCGGAGGACCTCAGGGTCCGGGAGGGCAGATACGGTAAAAGCAGGTCAGACAGATAAGAAGGGCCAAGGCCGTTAAGACACTTGAAAACTAATAAAAGAACCTTAAAGTCGATCCTGAAGCGCACAGGGAGCCAATGCAGCGATTCTAAAACGGGTGTAATGTGGGCCCGCTTTCTGGTCTTCGTCAGCACACGTGCAGCTGAGTTCTGGAGCAGTTGAAGGTGTGAAAGGCTCTTTTTTGGAAGACCAGAGAGCAGGGCATTACAGTAATCTAATCGGCTGGAGATAAAAGCATGCATTAGCACCTCTGTGCTGGCCAGAGAGAGAAACGGGCGGACTCTGACTATATTTTTGAGATGGTAAAAACCAATCTTTGTAGAGTTTCTAATGTGTGGAATAAAATTAAGCTCAGAGTCGAAAAGAACGCCCAAGTTTTTTACGCATTGTGAATGTTTAAAAGCATTTAATTTTGGTAAAAGTTTCTCTCTTTTGCCTTCAGGACCAATAATTAAAACCTCTGTTTTGTCCTGGTTGAGCTGTAAGAAGTTTTCTGCCATCCATGACTTTATATCAAGAATACAGTTTAAAAGGGAATCAATAGGTCCCGAGTCATCAGGAGAGACGGCAATGTGAAGCTGTGTATCATCAGCGTAGCTGTGAAAATTGATGCCGTGCCTCCTGATGACGTCCCCAAGGGGTAGCATATATAAATTAAAAAGTATTGGACCTAAAATTGATCCTTGGGGCACCCCACATTCAAGTTTATGCGTTCCTGAGGAACATGTATCCATATTTACAAGAAAGTGACGATCTGTGAGGTAGGAATAAAACCAGTTAAGAACAGTACCAGAGAGGCCCACTAGGTGGCTAAGTCTGTTTAATAAGATGTGGTGATCTACTGTATCAAAAGCAGCACTTAGATCCAGTAGAACCAGGACAGAGAGTTTCTGAGAGTCCATGTTACACCTGAGATCATTCACAATCTTCACGAGGGCTGTCTCGGTACTGTGGTTCGTCCTAAAACCAGATTGACACTGTTCTAAAATATTGTTGGTCTTTAAAAAATCATTTAATTGGATAAAAACTAGTTTTTCTACAATTTTACTTAAAAAGGGTAGGTTGGACACAGGTCGGTAGTTGGCAAAAATGTCAGGATCCAAATTGCTCTTCTTCAGAAGGGGCTTCACCACTGCTGTTTTAAAGGCAGTGGGGAAGACACCCGTCTGGAGAGAGCAATTCACAATATTTAAAAGTTCAAACTCAAAGAACGCATAAAATTGTTTTAAAAGTGATGTGGGAATTGGGTCTAAAAGGCAGGTTGTTGGGTTAGCTCGGGAGAAAACTCTACCGAGCGTTTCTGCATCAACCAGGACAAAATGCTCCATTGTCTCCACAGATAAAAGCGATGGTTCAGGTCTGTTAAAAGCAGCATTCTTCTGTTCTAAAAGAGTGGATCTAATGTCAATGATTTTACCTCTGAAGTGGTCTGCAAAGTCTTCACATAGATCGTCTGTTGGAACTGTGGACGATTTCTTAAAATCAGTATTAATTAAACGAGAAATAGTGGAAAAGAGAAATTTATGGTTGTTCTTTTTGTCTGAGATGAGTCGTGAGAAGTGGGAAGTTCTTGCCTGTTTTACTGATTTATTGTAGGTTTTGAGTATGTCCCGGAATATTTCAAAATGAACTGTTAGCTTTGTCTGCCTCCATTTTCTCTCTGCGCTCCTGCAATTTCTTTTCAGTTGTTTTATTTCAGTGTTTATCCAGGGTGATGTAGGTTTGATTGATATTGTTTTTGTGGAAATGGGAGCCACTGTGTCTAGGGCTGACCTCAGTTTACTGTTAAAATTATCAACAATAAAATCGCAGGGTGCAGGTAAAATGTCGGCAGTGCTGTTGTGTAAAATTTCAATAAAATTTGCAGCCACTTCGGGGGTAAGGTAGCGCTTCCTCACTGTTCTCACCGGGGCCTCCCGTTGGATAAAACTGGAGATATCAAAAAACACACAGTGATGGTCGGACACAGCCAGGTCGACAACAGAGGACACACCAGTGGACAGGCCATATGTTATGACCAGGTCCAGGGTATGTCCTCTGTTGTGGGTGGGCTGTGTGACATGTTGCTTAAAATCCAGGTAGTTTAAAAGATTTAAAAATTCAGTCGCAGTGGGATCTGAATTATCATCTGTGTGTATGTTAAAATCACCAGCTATTAAGACCCTATTGTATGTTGAGTGTAAAATCGATAAAAGTTCGGAGAACTCACTAAAAAAAGAGGGATGGTGCTTCGGTGGTCTGTAAATAGTCATACATAAAATCGGAGGACTGCTAAAAACAAAGGCATGATGTTCAAATGATGTGTAGTTGTTAAAAATGATGTCCTTTGTTATTATAGAGTTAGAAATTATTGTTGCAGTCCCGCCACCTCTTCTACCACTCCTGTTAGAAAATAAAAAACTAAAATTTGATGGGGAAGCCTCAGTGAGAACGGCTGGTGCATCAGTGCTGAGCCATGTTTCAGTTAAAAGTAAACAGTCAAGTTTGTTTTCTAAAATAAGGTCATTGATAATAAAAGACTTATTTGACAGGGAGCGAACGTTTAAAAGTGCCATGTGGAGGGTTGTATGTGGGCTGGGAGATGGCAGTGCAGTTTCTCCTTGAGCTGGTGTTGCCGGAACTGCCCGCAGACACCTGTTGCGGTCCCGTGATCCCCTCAGTGATGTGTGGTGATGATGGGGAAACCTGGTGGAGATAACTGTCTGGATCGGAAACGCAGCTGGTGAGGGAGTTATTGACAGGTGTGTGCTATCAGGAGAAAGAGCAAGGGGCGTGGTGTTTGCTACTTTGTCAGGGGAGGACAGTCAGTCTGATGAAGTGGTCTCTACTGCGTGCTGCAGATTAGCAGCTAGAGTGCGGCTACCCAGGCCACTTGGGTGGAGACCGTCGTCTCTAAAGAAGGAGGGACGGTTCCAGAAAAGATTAAAATTTTCGATGAAGTTAAAATTGTGCGCTCTACACGCAGACTGAAGCCACGTGTGGAGCCCGAGGATCCTGCTGAAACGCTCGGTTCCACGGGACAGCGTGGGGACTGGGCCAGAAACAAATACCATTTTTCCACAGTTTTTCAGGAGACCAAACAGGTCATTGAAAAATGATTTGGTCAGCTCAGACTGCATACGGGTTGTGTCATTTGTTCCCACATGAACAATGACTCGTTTGATGGAGGGCGGGAGAGAGCGCAACAGCTCCGGAAGTTGTGTCAGAATGACCGGGACTGTGGCTCCAGGGAAACAGTGAGTGATGGCGTTGGAAAAATGAACATTTCTGATTATTGAGTCGCCCACAATCAGTGTTGCGGGAGGGGGACGTGGACGAGGGGCTTGGGACTGACCGCTGCCGGCAGCCAGGGGGCGGGGCGAGGTTCCCAGTCGGCCGGGGATGGTGCGGTGCTGAGGCGCGTGCTTGGACGTTGGAGGCTGTTCTCCTGTCAGCTGCCAGTGGCGGAAACCTCCTGAGCACCTGTTTACGGTCTCCGTCTGCCTTTTTTGTCGGTGGGAAAGGGAGGATTCCCCCCCCTTATGATGTCGCTTCCCCGCGGAGGACTGGACAGTCGCCCGATCACCGACAGCTGGAATACTTTGGGCCGGACCGGAGCGACATGCGCCAGAAGCCGTGGTGTCAGGAGGCACTTCACCCAGGGCGAGACCTGAATGGCTCGAAAGAGTCGAAATTGCCGATCCGGGGAAGCCGGCCTGAGGCGCTTGGTCGGTGATCGCAGACAGCTGAGGAAAATCCTCCATACTCAGGATGTTGTACCTGTTTGACAGCTGGAGTTCACAGGGAGGTCGCGGGCGGGTCGTAGGCCTCCTTCCGCCCACCGCAAACCAGGACCCGTGCCTCGGAGTAGAGCTGCTGAGTCTGTGGTCTGGGGTGAAGGCCAGCGAAGTAGCGGGAAACCTTTTTGGCTTCGCTCCCAACGATTCCCAAGGTTCCCCAGCTTGGAGTCGTAGATGACGGGCTGAATGAGCCGCTGGAGTAGCCGGAGTAGCCCCGGGGAGAGGTGAAGAGGGCCGGCTGCCGGTGATTGGCGCTGCCGGTGTAGCAGCCGGAGCTGCTACCGCTGAAGCTAGCGCTGCTGCCGCTGGAGTAGCCCCGGGGGGAGATGAAGAAGGCCGGATGCCGGTGATTGGCGCTGCCGGTGTAGCAGTAGGAGCTGCTACCGCTGGAGCTGGCGCTGCTACCGCTGGATTAGCCCCCGAGAGAGGTGAGGGGGGCCGGGTGCCGGTGATCGGCCCTGCCGGTGTAACAGTAAGTGCGGCAGCAGGAGCCGCACTCTTCCAACCCGGGTGGTTGGCGCCCGCGGCGGGGATGGTGGAGTCCAACTCGGCCGGGCCAGCGGGAGGACCAGCACCTACAGTGACCAAGGAGTCCAGAAGCATCTCCTCATTCCGTATCCAGTAGAGATCGGAGACCCGGCGCTCGAGTTCGGCGATCTTCTGGGTTTTCTGGAGACAGCTATCACACCCCTGCGAGGAGTTTAGAGACCCCCCATCACAGGGCTCCACGGCGAAGGTAGGCATGATTATGGTGCTTAGCCTAGCGGCGTGAGCTAATTAGCGTAGCCGGCGCCGCTACAAGTGTCCCGGTACTCGTACAAACAGAGTGGAGATGATAGATGGTGTTGCCGCCGATTACAAAAAGAAAGTCATACATCAACGATGAGATGGAGAGGGAGCAAGCATGGGTATTAGCCTTGATATTGGACTGAAACTATAGAAAAGTTTGAGTTTTCGCTCTTTCGCTCTGACGCTCTGCTCCGCTCTGCTCCAACGATGATCAGTCATGTGATCGGCTTGTCGCTAGGTGCTTGAACGGCTTGTCAAGCACCTAGCGACAAGCCGTTCGCACATGCGCATTGAAGCAACGGTTGTCAACAACAATGGCCGACATGTTCCGGGCTATCTATGCATGTTTTGCACTTTTAGGTCTCATCTCAGCTCTACACATGAACATAACGTTGTTGCAACAACTCCACTTCATCGTCGGTCCACACAAAAGATTCTATTCTCGTTTTCTTCGCCATAACTTCTTACCCTAAACTGCCGCCATTTGACTGCTTCTTCTGGACCGTTTGACTGTGCATGCTCATAATGTTCTTCTTCTGTGGTATTTTACATTTTGCTAATCGCCACCTATTGGCCGGGCATGGCATTGCAGGCTTCAGAGGCGATCGTTTTCAGTTTTGCCTCTTCATATGGACAGAGATATTTCTGTGGTGTGGACGGAGTTTTTTTTAAAACGAGGACGAAAATATCTACTTAAAAAATATCCATATACGTGTAGTCCAGGCCTAAATCGTTTCTTATAGTGCAGGTCATGTTTTCCCTATTAATTTCATCCACCAGCAACCCATCTGATATTAAT
Organism: Pagrus pagrus; assembly: GCF_965226575.1. Taxonomy (NCBI): domain Eukaryota; kingdom Metazoa; phylum Chordata; class Actinopteri; order Spariformes; family Sparidae; genus Pagrus; species Pagrus pagrus. The sequence goes on from NC_140203.1 coordinate 27,244,683, forward strand.
CAGAATATTTATTTTTATGACCTGGACCACCCGATCCAGATTTTCCTTGGTGTCCATGGATATAACTGTGATCTGCGCATTAAAACTGTGATAAAAGCACACGTCTAAGACTAAAACTTAGAATTGTTGAGTTTGTGAAATGTAGTAGTAGAGGAGAGGGGTTTTCCCCTCGATCCATTTCTCGGGACAGGGACAAATAAAATTACGTTTTATTTCTTCACATTCTGTGTGTGTGTGTGTAGCAGACAGCAGCAGCAGGGCCGGGCCAGAAGGACTACTGTGACTACATGCCTAATTAGCATTACAGTGGACTTCTTTTGTTCACTTAATGGGCCATCGTCCAACAGGTCTCCCAGCCCCCACAAGGTGCATTGTCACACTCAGAGCAAAAGCCTTTGTGGCACTACAAATTTGCTGTTTTTCTATTTTTTTTAAACCATTCCTCTGTGGTGAGCTTGAGTAGCAGGTACATTAGATACATGAAAATACAGACAAAAACAGTAATATTAACTGTGTGCGTGGCTGACTAATCTAACAAGGCACTGAATAAAGTAGGCTACATTTGGAAGAGCCGGGGATCAAACCTCCAGGGCTGCGATCTGCAGACAAGCGACTGTACAGGGCCGTCCTCACCAAGATCAATAACTAGGCTGTGACAATAACAGTGTAAACAGCGGCACCAAGAACACGCTGTGCACCTGTGTCAGCAGCTTAGGAAAATGAATATTGATGGATAACATGGAAAATTGCATTTCAAATGACCTCTTAGTAGTTTTTTTCATCAGTTAGTAACTATAATAACGACAGAAGTAAAAAAATAAAGAAATTGACAATAATATATGGCAACAATCACAGTATTGTATCAAAATCACAGTATCCCAAATTATCCCAAAGAATTATTCATTCTGATAAATTAAAAGGTATTCTTTTCTATAGGTTTACTAACTACTAAAATCATGCATACTGTGCAGAATACAACTGATCTTATCTCTATTAACAATGTAGCCTGAACCTGCACTCTACAGTATTCACATTACGTGATGTTTACCGTTGCTACTGCAACAAGTGGCAACTGCCGTTAGCACACAGAAGCTAGTTTAGCCCCTTCGTCTGAAGAACAATAACCCATAAAATTACAATGTAGCGTATTTGAACAAATAACAGCAACCAACAGCCATAGTTCTTACAACATGAACTAATGTGTTGTCATGGGTTAGATTATCAAAATTAAATAAATAACATAATGATAATGATGATGGAGTCAACCAGCTGACATACGGACAGCGCCATTGCTGAGCACATTGTGGTCAAACGGGGTAAAAAGTAAAATCCTGTCATCAGGATTTTACTGTCAACATCAAGATTCAAGCACTCTGCTGCCACCTAGCGTCTACAGTTATCAAGCGCAGTACCCTCTTTTACAGCTGCGGTGTCAGCGCGGTAACGCAGCGGCAAGCACAGCATATAAAAAGGCGAGACATCTGTAGTTATTGTATTTTATTTTTATAGTCATTTTGAATGGGCTACGTGTATTTAGCTTTTTCTGTAGAAGAGACTGTATTACACACAATTGTATTTCAACATTTATAAGCTAACCAGAGTCACAAAATGCATCTAGAAAGTTGAAATTAGTGTAATGTAGTCAGATCATTGCAGAAATAGAATGATTTAGACAGCGTGCAGCAACACGATCAATGCTGATCACATTAGTGATTAAAAACAAAAGTTGTGCAACTGGTTTTGTGACACATCACATTTTAATCAGGCAAAGTTATTTTTGCACTGTCTCTGATGCTATAGCCAAATCTTACCTCTGAAACGAGAACACCTGGACTTTTGGCTGCATCAGCAACAGGTTGTGTTTCTATCCCACTGCTAGGCACATCGACTACTCGACTAGTGGTTGAAGTACTGGCAGATTGTTCTTCAGCCTGCCATGGCAGGGAAAAAATATCAATGATTAGCAGCTGCAAAGCTTCTTGTAAACCATCTCAATGTAGCTAACATTACCTAACAACAGCTTACCCCTGTTTGGCTTCGCTTCTCCCTGGGCTCGCCCTCATTATGTCCACCCACGTTTCAAGAGACAGCGGGCACGGCATTTGTCTTCAGCGTGGCCACTTCATGTCCCTGTTGTATCCAGAACCTACAACAACCCTTTTTATTGCTTGGAGCCATTATTTGCAGTGTTCCATATCTGCTGGTAGCTGGTGATAACTTACGCTTCCTCCCTCTTTTTTCTGCTTTCTGTAGTTGATGCATCCAGACACCATACAAAAAAGGCATGCTCATTGTTGATGATACGAGTGTTGTCTCATTAGTTTATTTTTTTTGTGTTTTCTCAGTTATTGAACAGTGAAGTAACAACGTCGTTCACGCCCAAAGTACGTCAGAGCGTTGGGTGTCAGGAGCTCTCAGGTAATGTGTCCTGGTACATGTACAGAAGACAGTGTAATTAGGCTGCGCAAGCAGGGCAACTCACAAAAACTCAACTTTATCAGTCAATACACCATGCAGTGAGGGATTTGATTACACCCCGCTTTTCCGAAACCCCGCTGTTCCAAAAATAGACCATTCATCGTAATGGCGTGGTTTCCCATTTTTTCTAAAGACCCCGCTATTCCGAAAAGGCTATTGTGGTACCCCTGACCCTAAACCCTAACCCCTTGGGAAGCAATTGGAAGTTGAAAGTCGGATTCGGAACAGCAGTGTGTTGGAGTGGGGTGTGTCGGGATGGTTGGGTTTCGTAATGGAGGTGTTTCGGAATGTCAAGCTGTTCCCGAGGGATTTATTGCATCAACTGACTACATTTCACAACACTGATATCCACATAAAACATTTCTCCTTTATTAAAGAATTTCTCCTTTAACGTTATATTTGGCAGCATTTCTTTTCAGTGAAACTAATGTTTTGCTTATTAGAGGTGTGGAGATTTCTCGATTATAAGATGCATCGTGATGCGGATGTGGAAAATCCTGCATCGATGCAGAGACAGAGCATAATCAAGAGTCTGCAGCTTATGTTGATTGTTGATCCAGCCTCAGCTGGGCAACGAAGTTATGTCACAACATTTCTCCCATGCTGTGAATTGTGGGCGGACATTAGACTAACTACACATGTTGGAGGTATGTCGGAGGGATAAAAAAAACAACTAACCTAGGATTTTTTCAAACGGACATCGAGGACATGTTGGATTTTAAGAACTTGCTGGGAAGCACGAACTGGACAAGACCCATGCTGAGCCGCGGGTTTGGTGCGGACGCAAACGCGTTTGGTGTGGACGCAACATAAAACTGCCCGCTCAGCTTGGAGGGAGGGAAAACCTTATTGTTGAGTAAAGAATTTGTGTCAAGTTCGTTCTGAAAATGGCAGGGGAAAAGTGCACAGCAAAACGAAAATATGAAGATGAACACAGGACGTTTTTAACAGAGTGGGAGTTTATATTTTTTGGTTGAACGTAATGGCAAGCCATTCTGCCTTATATGCCAGGCATCATTAGCGCATTTCAAGGCTTCAAATCTTCAGCGCCACTTCAGCTCACTCCATGCTAACATTGACCAGGAATTTCCAAAAGGAACTGAACTTCGCAAGCACAAGTTAATCACTTTGAAAAGTCAGGCAGAAAAACAGACACAGTTGTTCCAAAAATTTACGAAGCACTCAGAGACCGTAACACTTGCATCATATCAACTGGCTTGGAACATTGCACAAGCCAAAAAGCCATACAATGAAGGGGAGTTCATTAAAAAGTGCCTCAGTGACATTGTTGAAATCTTGTCTCCTGAAAACGACAAACTAAAACGAATGGTATCAGACGTCCAACTGTCCCGCCACACTGTTAAACACAGAATATCGGACATTAACACGGTTATTGAATCGCAGTTGCACTCTGATCTTCAAGCATGCGAGTGTCGCATTGGTTGAGTCTTGTGACAAGACAAGCCTTAGTTGGCAATATTTGCACGGTCTGTGTCAAACAATTGTGTGATGAGAAGAACTCCTTGATACTGTGCCATTAAAAGACAGAACCCGTGGCATAGATGTGAAAGAAACAATGATGACTGCATTTGTGAAAGCAAATCTGTCCATACCGAAACTAACTGCAATAGCACGGATGGAGCGCCAGCCATGATCGGATCTGTGAACGGGCTTGTGGGGCTGTTCAAAGCTGACCAAACATTTCCCGGGTTTTGGAATTTCCACTGCATCATCCACAGGGAGCAACTCGTGTCTAAATTGCTGAATTTAGACAATGTCATGAAGCCTGTGATGGAAATTTTCAACTACATCCGCACACATGCGCTTCACCACAGGCAATTCAAGAATCTCATCGCTGAGCTGGACCAAGAGCTTCCAGGTGATCTGCCGCTGCACTGTGAGGTGGCTGTCAAAAGGCAAGGTACTTTCTTGCTTCTTTGAGCTTTTGGATGCCGTGAAACTACATGGAAGAGAAGGACAAGGACTATCCCGAGCTCTCGGACCCCAAGTGGATTATGGATCTGGCCTTTTTGGTTGACATGCTGTGTCACTTGGACAGACTGAACCTGACCCTGCAGGGTAAGTTAAAAATGCTGCCTGACCTGGTGCAAAGTGCGTTTGCATTTGTCAACAAACTAAAGCTGTTCAAGACGCATATTCAAAAGGGAGATTTAGCGCATTTTCCCGCTCTGCTAAAAGCCAGCGGGCAAGTCGCCAACGCCGCCCTGAATAAGCAAACAGCCAGATATGCAACACTGGTTGAAAACCTGCACGAAAGCTTTGTGACCCGATTCCGTGATCTACAATTGAAAAGGCCACAGATTACGTTCCTCGTTGACCCGTTTAATGCGGAGACGGACTGTTCGAAAGCCCCACTAGTCACAGATGAGGCTGCAGCTGAGTTGGAGATGATCGATCTTTGTGAGGAGGACCAACTGAAACCTGCTTTAAGGGAAGGGACCATTGAGTTCTGAAAAAGTGTGCCAATGGAAAAAATTCCCCAATGTCAAACGGGCTGCGCTCAAGATACTGTCAATGTTTGGGTCAACATACGTCTGCGACTCTGTGTTTTCAACCCTGAAACACGTGAAATCAAAGCATCGATCTGTTCTGACTGACACATGAAAGAATTGCTTCGAGTGGCAACAACGGAATACAATCCAGATTTGAAGAGCATTGTTCATGGCAAGGAATGCCAGAAGTCTCACTGAGCAACATGCATAGTAAGAGAAAAACGCTATTGTAAATTGTTATATTTTTGAGAGAGAGAGAGAGCTTGAAAGGAAGGGATGGGGGGATGTTCATGTGTGCCCATGTGTATGATGTGGCTCTTTGCAGTAACAAATTTGTAAAATTTGTAAAAATTGTAAAAATTTGGCTCTTAGTATCTGACTGGTTGGCCACCCCTGCTGTATTCTATCCTGTGTCTGGTCCCGTCTTTTTAATGACGAGGCCTCAGGGATGGTCAGTTCTTGCCAATACAATTATGACCAATGAAAAAAAACACTCTCTGGTCAGTCTTTGTTGTCTTAAATGAATGTATATTAAAGTACTGGTGCAAGGAAGTGGACCACAAGTACAATACAGTGTCAACTTGATAACAACTTTAGTACTGACCATGTACTGTTTTATATTTGATATCACACATTGAAATAACAATTCAACCAGGGTTATATGTTTTTTTTTCTAGTTCTACCCAAATACTATATAATACAGAAGATCTGACATGTTAATGTTGGATTTATAGACTGACAGTTCAAGCTGCTTTAGTGGAGGTCTCAATTCAGAGATTTTAAGGTTAAACATTTACAATGCCTATCGAAAGTATTAACCCCCTCGGATACTTTACCCTTTAATTGCTTTTCTAAATGGACTCAAGGTCAATATACAAAAAATAAACAAAACAAAAAATTTACAACAAAAACTCTTGAATGTCAAAGTGAAAACAGATTTCTACAAAGTAATGTCAATGTAGCACATCTGGACACTGCAATTTTACTCCATTCTTCTTTGCAAAACTGCTCAAGCTCTATCAGGTTGCACAGGGATCAGGTGTGAACAGCCCTTTCCAAGTCCAGCCACAAATTCTCTATTGGACTGAGGTCCGGGCTTTGACTCGGCCACTCCAGAACATTCCCCTTGTTGTCTTTAAACCATTTCTGTGTAGCTTACGTTGTATGTTTCGGGTCATTGCCTTGCTAGAAAATAAATCTTCTACCAAGTCGTAGTTCTCTTGCAGACTGCATCAGGTTGTCCTCCAGGATTTCCCTATATTTTGCTGCATTCATTTCCCCATCTATCTTTACAAGCCTTCCAGGGCCTGCTGCTGAGAAGCACCCCCACAGCATGATGTTGCCACCACCAGTGTGGATGGTGATACAGTTGTTGTATACAGAGCCTCTCCCATCTCAGCTACTGAAGCTTTTAACTCCTGCAGAGTAGTCATAGGTGTCTTGGTGGCCTCCCACACTGGTCTCCTTCTTGCAGGGTCACTCAGTTTGTGAGGATGGCCGGCTCTAGGCAGATTTACACGTGCCATATTCCTTCCATTTCTTAATGATGGATTTACTGAATCCTGGGGGATGTTCAGTGACTTGGACATGTTTTTGTATCGATCCCCTGACTTATACTTTTCAATATCCTTTTCACAGAGTTGCTTGGAGTATTGTTTTGTCTTCATGGTGTAATTGTAGCCAGGAAAACTGATTAACACAGGTGTCTTTATACTACAATCAGTTGAGACACATTCACTGCACTCAGGTGATCTCACTTTCACTAATTGTGAGACTAATAGCACTCATTGGCTGGACCTCTGTTGGATTAGGTCACTTTAAAGGGGGTGAATACTTATGCAATTACTTTTTTATATTACTAAATTATATATTTTAAATGAATTGACATTACTTTGTAGAAATCTGTTTTCACTTAGAAATTCAAAGTAAATATTTGTTGGGTTCTTTTTGTAATTTCGTTGTTTTGTATATTTTTTGTATGTTGACCATGATGAATGAATGAATGAATGAATTAATTTTATTTCGAACATGTATATATAAAAATGAATGTATGTAACTATTTGTACATACAAAAGAAAGAAAGAAAAAAAAGAAATTAAAAAAGTAAAATAAAATAAAGAGCTAAGACATAACAAAACACTGCAAATTGTTCGAAAAAGGAGTGGGAAGAAGTACAATACTTTTTTTAATTTCCCACCCCTTTTTAACTACTCTTCAGTTTGTAACTACACAGATAACCTAACTACATAATACCCCTATATAAATATATACCATATATGCACTTCATGAATATCCATATAAATATATAATCACAAAAATAAATATATACTACATACCTATCCTTTTAAATATATATATATATATATATATATATATACATATATATATATATATATATATATATATAAACTATCCCCATAAATAAATATATACCATATACTAAGTTAGTTATAATATAACAATCAACCCTATTCTATTTATAGATTTATCCCTCATCATCCTCCATTAACATACTTCCTCTTCCATGTACTTGTTTAAAAATATTTTTTTGTACCTTTTATTAAACAGATTTATATTTGCACTTTGTTTTATTTCTGTCTCCAGACTGTTCCACAAAGTCACCCCACAGCTCGATACGCACATGCTTTTCATATTTGTTCGAACCTTTGGTTTTTTAAAATTTAGGTCTCCCCTTAGATTATATCCCCCCTCCCTTTCACTAAACATTACTTGTATATTTTTTGGCAATAGTTTATTTCTCACTTTGTACATTATTTGTGCCGTTCTGAATTTGACCAGATCCATAAATTTCAACATGTGTGATTTTATGAATAGTGGGTTTGTGTGATCTCTGTATCCTGTTTTGTTTATTGTCCTTATTGCTCTTTTCTTTTTGTGCATATCGGCTGTAGAGTGGTTTTGTAGGTGTTTCCCCAGACTTCGACACAGTAAGTCAGATATGGCAGAAATAATGCGTAATATAGAGTGTGCAACGATTTATAATCCAGGATATGTTTTGTTTTCCACAGAATTGCCGAGCACTTTGCCAGTTTTGCTCGTATGTATATATGTATATGTATATGAGGTTTCCAGCAGACTTTATTATCCAAAATCACACCAAGAAATTTAATTTCCTGTACCCTTTCTATTTTAGTATTGTCTATTATCAATTCTACATTACAGTCTATTTTGTGTCTCCCAAACAACATGATCTTTGTTTTGCTTAGATTTAATGATAATTTATTTTTGTCAAACCATAGTTTTAGTTTATTTATTTCAGTTGTGATTGTCTCCAAAGTCTGCTGCAAATTCTCACCGGAACAAAAAATATTGGTGTCGTCTGCAAACAAAACAAATTTCAGTACTTGCGAAACTCTACATATGTCATTGATATATAATATGAATAATTTCGGCCCTAATATTGACCCCTGTGGTACCCCACATGTAATGTTCATGAAATCAGATTTATGGTCACCTATCTGCACAAACTGTTGCCTGTTTCTTAGATAGCTCGACAGCCAGCTCCACCCAACTCCACTAACACCACACTTTTCTAGTTTACTTAATAATATGCTGTGATCAATGGTATCGAATGCTTTTTTTAGGTCCACAAATACTCCAATTGCTATTTTTTTTATTGTCTATACAGTTTGCGATTTCTTCTATTAGTTCCATTATGATTCCATTTGCAAAAGCAATAAAAGGGGAAACATCCAAGGGGGTGGATACTTTTCATTCACACTGGAAATTGATGTGCTTAAAGTTTAACTGAGATATTCCTTCAAGTCTGTTCAGCTATTGGTATTTTACACTCATCAACTGCTTAGCTAAAAGCAAGCTACTTGTCTGAAATGGACATGAGGTATACTCAGTGTTTGAACTATCATGTTATTTGATACATGTTTTTATCATATTAAAAGGACCTTATTATTTTCACAAGTCCTGAGCCTTCTCCTACTTAAATTTGTGCTTTGTTCCAGAAGATTTTGAACACTTTTGTCATTTTAAAGAAAAAGAAAAACTTTTCCACGACTGTTGATTTGCATTCAAGTATCCCAGGTTTTCCAAGATGTGTGAGAACGCTGGTAGACAGAAGTTTCTGAAAGAAAAAATTCAAAATGTTCCCACAGCCTGGAGGTCCTAGAAGCTTGATTTCCACCGTTTAGACAGAAACTAGACTCTTTAGTCTGAATAATGTTCAAACAGACTCATAGGCTGTTGTTTTCTTTCAGTTACTGTGAGCTGCACTCAGCTGCAGGATAAAGAGCAGAAAATGAAGGTCAGACATCTAATTGATGTTTTAATTAACTTATTAACCAAACGGCTCTTTGTAATCCCACAAGGCTGACTTTCACTGTGTGACGACTACAATAGAGTGAAAAGGCAGACAAGCCTGCAGCCACGCTAACAGCTCAGTGAGGCTTACTCACTTATTTACAGCTTACTTTAAAAAAAAAAAAAAAAACTGGAATTTAAGGGTGCTGCATTTGCATTTGTTGTGTGTCATATGTATTATGTTGTCAAAGAACTATCATATTTTGAATGTGTAAGTGTTAACAGATGGATTTGGCCAACTATAGCTAGTAGAAATTTAATTAAAATGCTGTACTACTAAAAGTTTTTTTTCTCAAGTATGTTTTGCAGGAACTATTGCTGTCTGAATCATGTTCCCTGTCAGCCCGTTCTCATTCTTAACACTACAAATACTGTAGCCTGCTCAGTGGCCCCACGATTCTAAGTTTGACACTGTAGGTACCCTTCCAGCATCAATTCTTGAAGCAACCGTCTGCAGTAGTATAAAGAATGAGAAAAGTCTGAGTCAGATGGGTGGTGGGGGTGGTTGGATGAGTCATTCACTTTTCCTCTAGGGCAGTGGTTCTCAACTGGTGGACCCATTTTCAGTTTTGGCCGGGCAAAAAAAAATGTGTAAGAAAAAAATAATATGCTTTTATTTTGAAGTGGAGTGCCATCTATTCACACTCCTTAACAGTATGTGGTGATAATGCCCTGTAATGCTAATTGACACCAACCATTTCACAGCATAGAAGGAGACCCGCAAAGTTTGTTTTTAAATGCTAATTGAGCATGGCAAAACGTAAATATGACGAATATATGGTGGAGCTGTCATGTGACTGCATGCTGAAAAAGAAATTCATGGAGGTAAGCCTCTCCCATTTCTGGTGCAGCACTGTGATGAGCGAGGATCATTCCCTTGCCACTTGAGCGTGGCTTCTCAGCTCTGGTTCAGCGGACGACAAAACACAAACAGACCGGACATTGAGCATGACCTCAGAGTTGCTTTGTCTACTATAACTCCAGACTTTGAGACGCTTGTCAGGAGCAAAAAACATCCCCAGTTCTCCCATTAAAGTAACTTAGGGCAGGATTTGTGAAAAAATAAACATGGATTTTAAGTTTTTTAATGTTAATGGGTGATGAAGTGTTCAAAACCAAAAAGAGCAAATGAGCAAACTAGTGTTTGGGTTGTAATGGATTCTGCTACGGCCAGCAAACAACCCACCACCACACAAAGTCCACTAATAAGTCATACTAAGAAGAAAACAAAGGTTTTATCAGCAGCATGTCGTGAGTCGAAACGAAATTACAACCAAAGCCGGGCTGGCACCTGAATAAACATCGGATACGCGTTGGACTCATGGAGGCAGCTTCAACTTGAATTGGGACCGAAAACAGATGCTGACATGGCTCATTTCCTAGTTAACAGGTAAGAAACATTAGCAGCTGGATGTAGCCACAGGCTAACGGTTTGTTTGTGTCTGTGTAGTAACATTAGCCGCTTACACACAGCAATCCCGTATCAGAGACGATGTTTTTGTCTCCCAATATGCCCTCTTTGCTTTTGCCTGTGCCTTTCAGACTACATCAAACATAATGGTAAATCGCCGCGCTTTGTGTGTCGCTACACAGCGAGCCGGCTTCTTGGCTGCTTCGTGTATGTAGGGGATAAGGCATCAGCTGCACTGCTGTGAAGAGTTTATGCGCGCTCCCGTGCCAGCTTGGCTGATGGCTGCAGTTACCCTAACGGCCGCAACGCCCGTTGTGTCACTATTGAGTCTTATTTCTTGATCCTGCCCCAAGTTCCTTTAACTACACCAAAGTCAGGTGTATGATGTCAGTGTTACACCTACTGTAAGGTTGAAGTGAGTGATGTCAGTGTTACACCTACTGTATGGTTGAAGTGAGTGATGTCAGTGTTACACCTAAGGTTGAAGTGAGTGATGTCAGTGTTACACCTACTGTAAGGTTGAAGTGAGTGATGTCAGTGTTACACCTACTGTAAGGTTGAAGTTAGCGATGTCAGTGTTACACCTACTGTAAGGTTGAAGTTAGCGATGTCAGTGTTACACCTACTGTAAGGTTGAAGTTAGCGATGTCAGTGTTACACCTGCTGTAAGGTTGAAGTTAGTGATGTCAGTGTTACACCTACTGTAAGGTTGAAGTGAATGATGTCAGTGTTACACCTACTGTAAGGTTGAAGTTAGTGATGTCAGTGTTACACCTACTATAAGGTTGAAGTTACTGATGTCAGTGTTACTGCTAGGTTTCACCAGAATACAGGACTGGCCAACAGCCAACTCCACCTCCTGGCTAGGAAAAAGGGGGGGTGAGTAGCCCAAACAGCCCTGAAAAGGGGACATACCTGTAGCAGAGCTGGTCAAAGAATTGTGGGCGTACTCAATCCAAGCAAGATTCATGCTCCAGGCAGTGGGATCCTGAGCGCAGACGCATCTTAAAGCTGCCTCCAGGTCCTGGTTGGCCCTCTCCGTCTGTCCATTGGACTGAGGATGATATCCAGACGACAAGCTAACAGTAGCCCCCAGTGCCCGACAAAATGCCCTCCATACCTGTGAGGTGAACTGGGGTCCTTGGTCCGACACAAGGTCCAGAGGGATGCCGTGAATCCGGAACACATTGGTGATGAGAAGGTCTGCTGTTTCAGAGGCTGAAGGCAGTTTCGGTAGGGCAACAAAATGAACAGACTTGGAAAATCTGTCCACAATGGTGAGTATGGTGGTGTTACCTTGAGAAGCGGGCAGACCAGTCACGAAGTCCAGGGCTGTGTGGGACCATGGTCTGCCGGGCACGGAGAGTGGACGGATAAGGCCAGTGGGTGGACGATGGGTTGGCTTATTGTGGGCACAGACAGTGCAAGGTGTGTTGAATGCGATTTTCCACTCGTCCCCCTCCCTTATCCGGACTAGGTGGTATGCACTTCTCAGGTCTTACTTAGTGAAGATGGTGGCTCCGTGTAGAGGCTCAAAGGCAGAGTTAATGAGAGGCAAAGTGTACTTGTTCTTTAACCCATGAAAGTCAATGCACGGTCTGAGTGTCTTATCCTTCTTACCCACAAAGAAAAAACCAGCCCCCAGGGGAGATGACGATGAGCGGATAATACCTGAGTTGAGAGACTCATTGATGTACCTCTCCATGGACTGCTTCTCCGGAGCAGAGAGGTTGTACAGGTGGCTGGATGGTAATGGAGCGCCTGGCAGCAGGTCAATGGCGCAGTTGTATGGCCGGTGTGGGGGAAGGGAGAGAGCCTTCTCCTTACTGAATACCTCAGCTAGGTCATGGTACTCTGGAGGCACTGAAGTGAGATCAGGAGGTTCTGGTGGAGCCGAGCTAGACACACTGCTATTGCAAAGATGAGCGGAGGTTAAACACACAGAGCTAGTTATTTTTCCAGCTGCCCAATCAATCACAGGGTTATGTTTTTGTAACCACGGAAGGCCCAGTACAAGGGGAGCATTAGTGGAAGACATAAAATGAAATGAGACATGTTCACGGTGGTTACCTGCCCCCACTAATGGTAAGACCTCTATCTGGCTGACTATGTGGGCTAATACGTCACCGTTCAAAGCGGTTACGGCCAGGGGAGTAGCCAACGGAGACACAGATAATTTAGCCTGGTTGACTAATTCCAAGTCTAAGATGTCCGAACCAGAGTCAACTAAGGCCAATAAAGAAAGGGGCTTACCATTAACGAGGATACTAGCTTCAATATTCACACATTTTCGAGGCACAACAGGCATCATAGCACGACTCACCAGAACCCCGTCTGCAATTGATAAGTCTCGGCATTTAACCACAGCCGGCAGGTGGAGAGTTGATGTCCCGCCTCTCCGCAGTAGATGCATAGATGTTCTCGAAAACGTTTGTTCCTTTCTGCCGGAGAGAGCCGCTGTCTGCCCAGCTGCGTGGGTTCCACTTCGTTGGGTGAAGCTGTGACTTGAGATGAACTCGGATTTCCTGTGGTCCCTGAATGCCCCGGGAGTTCAGGGCGGATCTGCTGGTAAGTGGGTCTTAGTGGTTGGAGCCTGGGTCTCTCCCTGCGCCTGTTATCAACCTTAATGGTTAAAGAAATCAGCTCCTGGAGTGATTCCACCTCAGCTCTTCCCACCAAATTATCCTTTACAACTTCGTTAAGTCCTTTAAAGAAAATGCCCTGCAGTGCCTTGTCGCCCCAACCCAGCTCCATAACCAGAGTCCTAAACTCCACTGAATATTCTGCCACGCTGAGCAGACCCTGACAGAGGCTGAGCAGACGATTGCTAACGTCACTTCTGCTAACAGGATAGTCAAACACTGTTTTTAGTTCAGTAGCAAGCTGGTCATAGGTGTCATAAGCATTATCAGAGCTTTTCCAAAAAGCAGCTCCCCAAGCTCTAGCCCTCCCAGTTAGCAGACCTAGCACATAGGCTATTCTCACTCTGTCGCTAGCATACGTAGGTGGCTGTTGCTCAAACACTAGCGAACACTGTAATAAAAATGACCAATACTCCCCTAACTTTCCCTCATACCGTTGAGGGGCGGGCACAAAAGGTTCTCTGGGTTGGTGATGTGGAGGCAGGGGAGCGGGAGCAGGAGCGGGGGGAAGAACCACAGGCGGAGCGGGTTGAAGCTGCTCCTCCAAGCGAGTGAATCTGGCAGTGAGCTCCTGCAGAGTTCCCATTATCCCATGAAGGGCGCTGGCATGTTGTCTAAGCAGGATCCCCTGACTGGAAACCGCATGGCGAAGAGCCTCCATCTGGGGCTTCGGATCAGTGTCCGCTGAGTCCATCATTGGCCAGAGAATTCTGTTAGGTTTCACCAGGATACAGAACTGGACACAGAAGCACCTAGTTTATTCTAGGTTTCCAAGAATAACCAAAAAGAGTTTATTTGGCGTGACAAACAAAAGGCGAGCACGAGGAAGCCACTCCGCGTGCTGGGGGGGATCTTGATTCCAAGAGATCAAAACAACAAAAGACAAAAAGGCAGGTGAGGGAACAGGCAGGCGGGAGGCAGACAGGCAGGCATGCAGCGAGGTAAAACACAAGGATCTGGAAGAGGCAAAAAACACAAAAAAAAACATTAGCCTTCACGTTAGCATAGCACAAGACTAAACACACGAGAGTGGCCGAGACAGGAGTGGTACAGCGTAAGGAGACTGAATACTCTGGCGAGGATTGGATGGACAGCCGGGTTCTTATACTGCCAGGGGATAATGATGATCACCTGGTGCTGCCTGCCGGGGAGGCCACGCCCCAGCCACACACACACACACACTCACAGGGAAACAAAAACAATTAAAGCTGCAAGCAGCAATGAACGGGCCTCGCGGTCCACGCGCGTCGGGGTGTGCGGAGGTCAGGGCGTGCCGCTTACCCGGCCCCATTGCCGGATTATTGTGTACGCATGTCTAAACTGCAGTGTTCAGATGTGTGCTCACCCGTTGCCTGTGGAAATGTCCTACCTAAATGGGATGCGTGTCACACAAAACACAACAGTGACATCTTCAGTCCTGTGTCCAGTGGGTGGCGCTATAGATATGATACAGTATTGATGCATAGATGTATATGTTGAAGTTATGAGGACTTCCTGCTTGATGGCGAAGGATCGAAATTGACCGCACGGCCACGCCCACCAGAGACAACACAGGGTTTTGAAGGTATGAGGAGGCTACTGAGTGAATGTGAAGTCAGTGGTTTTAAATCTGTATGAAAAGATAGTTAAACTACAAGCCATAGAACATGGGTCCGTATAGAATAGGAAAAGCCATAAGGGGGTCATCCAAATTGACCGCACTGCCACGCCCACCAGGAATAACGTAGGCAAAAGCTTTTCACAACATAGCATCATCAAGGCATGTGGATGAGGCGTAGTGACTGGGAAGTCTGTGGTGTTAAATCTGTAGGCCAATTTAAACAATGTGCGAGGCATAGAAATGGGAGAAAATGGCGGCGAAATCTAAAATTTGAACCAAAATGGCAGACTTCCCGTTGGACTGAGGTTATGGGTCCAGGAGGGTTTTTTGTGCGTCTAGTCATGATACATAAGCGTACCGAATTTTGTTCGGTTTGTACGTGCATGTAGGAGGCGGGGCTTCAAGTTTGAAATATTCCAGGGGGCGCTATGGAGCCATTTAGCGCCACCTGCTGGTCATTTTTGGTGTGTGGGTTACAGGGGCCAGTCTATACCACCCCTATCAATGTCATATCCATAAGTGTTATGGTGTGGGCACAGTGGCAAAAATAAAATAAGACTGCCACCAGAGCGCCACCTAGTGGCGAATCCGTAAGACCTTCATCAGGTATACTCAGGAGGGCAGTGGCAATGAGTGTACCAGATTTTGTGTTGATATGACCAACCAATGTTGAGATATAAATTACTTTAATTTAAAGAGCGCCACCTAGTGGTCATCGGACAAAATTTTGTACAGAGCCTTAGGAGCTCATGTGGAAGTAATATCTTGGGTTTCATGTCATTCGGACAGACATATGTTGAGATGTGCAACACTTCCTGTTTGGTACGAAATCTGCAGGAAGTTGTTATTTAATAACTTGAGTAATCTTTGGAATATCAACATGCTTAGCACAACGGGAGGTCAGGAGGTTCCACAGATGCTGTGTGCAAAGAGTGGTGCAAATCGGTGTAATCGCCTGGGAGGAGTTAGCAAAAGTAGGTTTGCGACATTTTGCGAATTTGCGAAAAAATTAGGTAACCGAGATGGGCGTGGCCTATATCAAGAGATTCTGCACAATTCACTGAACGCGTGGAAATAAGGTTTTTGAATGTGCGACAAAGTATGTGGGAGTTATGAGCCAAAACGCACTTTGCTTGATTATAGCGCCACCTAGTGGTGGAGGTTCACGACGACCATAGATTATCAAATTTTTCGCCAAGCCTAATATGTTTGCCAAATAAAATCGCGTTTTCGCATATGTTCAGGTAGTGAAAAATGCGATCATTTCGGACCAACAAATATAACAAAAAATAATAATCATTCGAAAAACAATAGGGACCTTGCAGGTTTCCTGTTCGGGCCCTAATTAGTGGACAAAAACAGGGGAACATAGGAAGGAATCCTGATCACACAATGACAGTTACACCTACGGTAAGGTTTTAATAGTACAGTTCGATGGCCGAAGCACAAAACCTCCTATCTGCAAAATTTTGTGATTTGTGGATTTCACTTTGGATGATGAGAACAATGAAGGCTGCTCATACTCAGTCTGTCTGCAAGATTTTCCCGCCCTTCGTTGTGACAGAAAAGTCACCTGACCAAAACCTCCAATCAGGTTGCTGGGAAAATTTTGAAGCACAAAACCTCCTATCTGCATCAACACCAGACCGAGCTGAAACTTGGGACGTCAGTGGTATGTAGACCCGTCTAAATGTCTGTCAGATTGTAGTAATCAATTGTTTGTTGGTGTTTCTATGGTGAATCGATTTTCTAGACTCTGACTGGTCGATAGAGGTGTCAATCATCAATGGGTTGACGAGATGCAGTGAGTTTCACCGGCTCTTGACTCAAAAACAGTTGTATTTGAGGAAAGAGGAAATGGCCCATTTGGTGGTTCCGAATGGACATACCTTGTGTTAAAACATCCATAAAACTGCTCAGGTTCACTTTTTTAGCATACTTTTACACAGTTACTCATCATATTTTACTTTACTAATTCCTAGATTAATTGGGCTACTATCCAATGATTCAACAGTGGTTTTCACTGTAAATAATGTGTTTTGTTTCAGGTGGAGATAAAAAAATTAAATTTTCTACTGTGTTCCAGATTAATTTACTATGACATAGTACATAATTGATTCTGACACTTCTGACACTCCTGTCAAAATATCCATAAAACTGCCCAGGTTCACTTTTTTAGCATACTTTTGCACAGTTACTCATCATATTTTACTTTACTAATTCCTAGATGAATTGGGCTACTATCTCGTGATTCAAAGGTGGTTTTCACTGTAAATAATGTGTTTTGTTTCAGGCAGAGATAAAATGTTTTATTTTCTACTGTGTTCCAGATTAATTTACTATGACATAGTACATATCTTGATTCTGACACTTATGTAGTAATCTCATAGGCCTTAGCTTTCTTTTGAGACCAAGATTATTCATACAGCCCTTGTAGTTGTGAAGATATTCTTTATTTATTATAGGTAAGTCATTTCAGTTAGGAGGCAGAAAAAATAGGCCTCATATAGGCCTCGTATTGAACAGGCTAAAGGTTGTATTTGGAAAATATACAAGGTTTGACACTGATGTGTTATGCAAGGGCATTATTTAGAGAATAAGAGACTAAAAACTGGGCCAGTTCCCCATGAGAGTAATGCTTCCAGCCCCCGTACCATCACTATGTAAAATTAATGTACAGCATAATCAGAACTCAAACTCTGTGTCATGATGGGCACATTAGAGAAAATAACACTGAAAGTTTTAAAGATGATTTAACACATCATGATACTGATAATATTGCATTTCATTTATAGGAAAAAAATGTGAGCCCCCAAGAAGCAGTGTGCAGCTTGATGGAGCCTGGTGGAACCGCTGGAAACCTGGTACAGCCACCACTTCAGCCAGCCGCCCAGTGACTGCGTGGGACCCTGGTAAAGCCACAGCTTTAGCCAGCCACCCGGTGACTGCAGGGACTGGTACAGCCATGGCTTCAGCCAGCTGCCCGGTGACTGTGGGGGACCCTAGTACAGCCACCACTTCAGCCAGCCACCCAGTGACTGCGGGGGACACTGATTCAGCCACGGCTTCAGCCAGCCACCCGGTGACAGTGGGGGACACAGGTAAAGCCACAGCTTTAGCCAGCCACCCGGTGACTGCGGGGGACACTGATACAGCCACGGCTTTAGCCAGCCACCCGGTGATTGCAGGGACTGGCACAGCCACGGTTTCAGCCAGCCGCCCGGTGACTGTGGGGGACCCTGGTACAGCCACCACTTCAGCCAGCCACCCAGTGACTGTGGAGGACTATTATAGGCCTACAACTACCTCGGAGGCAGGACCCTATATTGAGGATCTGGTGATTGCAACACCCCGAACATTCCTCAAGACAGCTGGAACTACAGACCAGCCAGTAATCACAGAGAAACTTGTGACATTCACATACATTGCTTAGTCTGATTTAGAAACCTCTCCAGTATCTGATGCTGAGTCCCCTGTAGATGACTCCGACCTTGATGAAACTTACAACCCTACAAAAGCCAAGCAGGAAGGGACTGAAAGCTCTAGTAACAGCAATGGAAGTGGGCAAGAGGAAGAACTGGCAGAGGATCAAGTACCTGAAGATATTGTGGAGGAAGAAGCACACAAACAACCTAAGAAGAAAGGTGTCAACTACAGAAAACAAAATGCAGAAAACAGACAGCTGGGAAAAGAGTACAAGGGGAAAAAGAAAGTGGGGAGGACAGCCATTGAGGTTACTCGATGTCATCATGGCTGCAAAGAGGGTCAAATCCGAAACAAGGGAGGGCGGCAATGTGAGAATCTTTCTGTAGAGCAAAGGCAAAAGATCTTCACAGATTTCTGGAAAATGACCTGGGAGCGAAGGAAGGTTTACGTGTCGTCACAGGTTGAAGCATACCCTACAAAACGACAAACAACAGGTAGTCAGACCAGTCGGAAGAACCAAACATATAAGTACAGACTGCAGGTCGATAACAAGCAGGTACCACTTTGCCAGACAATGTTTCTGTCCACACTCAACATAGGAGCATGGAGTGTCCATGAATGGGCCAAATCGGACACGGAAATGCACCAGCCACAACAGCAAATACCATCAAGAAGCCGAAGTCAGCAGGATGGTTCTGCACAAGCATTTCTTAACAGCCTGCCAAAGGTTGAAAGTCACTACTGTCGGAGGGACCTAACATACTAACATACTATTCCACAATCCGCCCTGGACATAAGGTTGGCGATCCGGTTGTCACTGACATCCGTCAGTTGCGATACAAAGACGGGCCTCTTGAGTTCAAATTTGACTACGGTGAATCAGGTTTTCTTCCTTTGCCTCAGAGGTGTAAAGAAAACAATGGTTCGTTCAGGAGGAAATACACAGAAACACCAAAAATTAAAAAGTCAAAATATGATGACTTACAAGCTCTGAAGGCTGTAATTCCTCAGGACTGCCATGCATTTTATGATGGGTTACCACACTACACTACTTAAAGGGGCCATAACATTGGATAGCACTTAATCCCTGGCCTGTCGATCGCTTCTTTTAACCATAACCAGTCCTTCTCTCACCCTAACTATGTTGTTTTTGTTCCTAACCCTGAACAAAACTAAGGATAGGGTCACATTTTCAAGTATATCTTGATATGATTGTTAAAGCTGCTACAAGGAACTTTAATTTTTTGTTGATTCTGGCGGCCCCTTTCATAAAAAGATCACAATGGTGAAACAAAGTAGTTGTTTAGTGTCATACCTCCAGACCACAGAGCAGCTCTTATCCTCTTTACTAACTTTACAGAAATTAACAATCTTCTCACTGATGGTCTCATTTGCTTATGCAGGTCATGTAGAGCCATCAGTATTAAATTGAGGCTGTTTCAGAACCAGTTACAATGTCCTTGTAGTACATATAACATACCCATATGTACATTAAAAGGGTTATTAGTTGCTGTAATTGTTCCCTCTGTTGATTCGGGCTGCAAAGAGTTCCCTCTCTAAAGTGATTTCAGTCCACAAATCCACAGTCCTTGTTTTCTGTAAAAATGTTTTGTGAAGGTCAGCTGAAGTTAATATGAATGTTCAGCAGGCTGAGTTGGAGAAAGCAATGGCCATTTTTCCAAAGTTGGTGTCTGTTAGTACAACATTTCCTCTCTGAGCTTTAGTGGACAGTGGATGAGAGAGGCTGACACACAGATGGGATTTTATACTAATGTGAGGCTCAATTTGTTTAGTATTATTAAGGTTTTTAAGTTTTAATAATAAAAATATTAAAACATGTACTCTTTGTCATTATTTAGTTATGCAATCACTGAACATTATTGGAAACACGGCCACATTCATTTCCAGTGGACAAGGAAGCAAAGACACTGAATTTAAGGAATTTCCCACTTAAGGGATTCTGACCCTAGTGTACTACAATGTAGTAACTATTACATGTACTACACTGGCCCATCTTTTTACCTAAAAACAAACTTTATGGTATTTTTAATTTAACTTTAATTATTAACTTAATTTAGAGCATCGTTTTGTAGAACCTCTTCCATCTTGCACCAAGTGCAAAAGCTCCTATCCACAAAATGATCAGGAAAAGTGGGGAAAAAACCTCCTATCTGCACTTTGAGAGCCACTAATACCTAGTTGGTATTGTTAACACATAATATAGTAATATAGTCCAAAAACGGTGTATTATGTATTGGGTATCCTTAACAAATAGCATTCTGCAAGAAAATAACAAGTTTTTTTTAGTTTTCTCAAAAAAAGTGAATTTTTCAGATAGGAGGTTTTTGCGTTTCGGCCATCGAGTTACTGAAGTGTTATGTTATGTTAAATAAATCTGAGTTGAATAAAGTTGAACATTTTCCATGATTTGGGTCACGGCTTGTCATTAAGGGGTGATGGTGGGTCCCGAAGCCAGACCAGATGAGAACCACTGCTCTATGGAACAGGGTTCACATCCCATTTGTGACCAGGAGTGATTTGTTTTTAAGATATGTCAGGCAATTAAGTTAAGTACATCATTTACGTTATGACGAGACTGAACATATTTATTTTAACCTAAAGTATGGTCTTTTTCCAAACTTTACTTTTATTGTCTTTTCTACAGAATGCCCTAAAATAAGCAATCCTATTTATATTGAAGATCCCATTAATCCTAAAGTTGTCCTAAAATAAATACATTGATGCTGTCCTATCATGTACTAAACAAGCATTATTATTATTATTAAATACTTGTTGTTATATTTACATGAATTAATATAAAAAAGAAATGTGTAGCAGCAGTAGTAGAAGTAGTAATATTAGTGGCAATAGTTGTCGTAGCATAAGCTGTAACAGTAAAAATAGTATTAGTCATAGTAGTATTAGTAGTACTGGTGGTAGTAGAAGTAGTAGGATTAAGATTAAGATTGTCTTTATTTATTCCACAATGGGGAAATTCACATGTTACAACAGCTTGAGGTGCAACAGGACAAGTAAGAATAAGAAAAATAGAAAATGCATAGAAATATTAAATAGAAAATAAACAGAAAAAAACAAGATATTTACAAAAAACAAAAAGATATTTACAAAAGCAAACAAGTGAGTGGAAAGTGACTGTTCATGTAGTGCTTGAGTTAAACAGTCTGATGGCTGTGGGGGTGAATGATCTGTGGTAGCGCTCCTTCTTACACAGTGGGTGTAAGAGTCTGCTGCTGAAAGAGCTGCACAATACTTCCACAGGTGCAGGGGGTGAGAGGTGTTGTCCATGGTTGACGTCAGCTTGGCTAACATCCTCCTCACCCACCACCCCTGTGGAGTCTAGTGGACAGTCCAGGACAGAGCTGGCCCTCCTGGCCAGTTTGTTCCGTCTCTTTCTGTCCTTGTCCGTACTGCTACCTCCCCAGCAGACCACTGCATAAAGGAGCACTGATGCCACCACAGTGCCATAAAATGTTCAAAGTAATGTCCGGTGCACCCAAAAGGACCTCAGTCTCCTCAGCAGATGGAGGCGACTTTGGCCCTTCTTGTACAGGGCAGCCGTGTTGTTAGTCCAGCCCAGTTTATTGTTAAGATGAACACACAGGTATTTGTATTTTGTATTTTATGAAAAGTGGGATTTTCGGCCCCGTAAACGCCCGGAAATCTCCCTAATTTTCGGCAGTTGACGACAATTTACAGGCTGTAAACGTGGCGTTCTTCTGTGCCGAAAATTGTCGGAAACGAACCATGACGTATGTGGAGCTCGCGGAGGTGCGAACGGCTCCAATTAGCATATGAATAGCAGCGAAACCACGCCTGGCCAGAGGATGTGTGGCCTGGCTTGAATTTCCTCACCCAGTATTGGATGAAACCACTACTTCACTCGTGATTGGTTGGCAGATCTGTCACTATTAGTCGCCCTGAGTCATTATAAATGTAAACCCCACCCCTAAGCTGTGTATATATATATATATATATATATATATATATATATATACACAGCTTCATATTCATATGATATGCTATGGACTACACTATTATTGCCATCAAGGACATGAATGAATTTATTGAGGAAAGGAAAATTTCAAAGACAGAGCTTTATTAGCAGAAACACAAACACACAACTATGGACAATTCTGCCCACACAACAAACGGGAAGCTCAGGAGAAGGCCTATCCTACAGCACCGTGAAGTGTCTAGATAGATTGATAGGTATTTTTCAAGTGTCCAGTAGCATACAAAATACAAGACATACATTACAAATGAACAGTAGCTACAGCAAACAGTAAACAGTGCAAATGGAGTGGAGTGGAAGTGAAACAGTGCTGTCTGCCGCCTCGGAGCTGTAGGTAACTGGCAGCTTCTGTCCTATGGAGATAATTTTGTTCCTTTATTATTCAATCAAATAGAAAAGATTTGAAACCAAAAAAGAGATTTGAGAGCAAAAGAGAGAAAGTGGCAATCAAATGTTTTTTTTTTTTAGATCGAAACAGAACAGGTTGCAATTGAAAAAAAAAATATGAGAGAGCATATTTCTTCAACTTCAATCAAAACTCAAAACCATTTTGCTTATAAATCAGTCCTCTTTGCTTTCAAGTTAAAAACCTTTGCTTGCAGATCAGTCCTCTTTGGTTGCAAATTCTAAAGTTTTGCTTGCGAATTCAACTGCACTTGATGGGCGGGGCCTACGCTGGTGGCTGAGAGAAGAGTTTCTATTGGCTGGTTTGACCTGGCTCCAGCGCCAGCTACGCCTTCCGCATTACACCCACTTCTCCCTTGTGCTGTGCTGCTTGGAGGTAAGTTGATAGCCTGTTGCTCTTGAAACGTTTCCCATAAGTAATGAATTGCGCAAATATATCGTTGGCTACAGCCTGCCGTACATTCACAACAACAACAACAAGTAATGAATTATAATGCCCCACTGATTAGCAGCATCATGGTTGTCTCTGCTAGTCACGGCCTGAGCAGAGTAGCTTAATGAGTGAGTGAATTACAGGGAGGCGTATACAACGCAGGGCTGTGATTTAAACATTTAGTGTTGCATGGTACTCGCGGTGCCAACACGTCACGGTTCCTACACAACAGTACTACCGTGGATTACTAAACTACCTCAACTAACTCCTCCCGGCTCCGTTCTCACTACAGCTGTTCTAATGTCAACAAAGAGATCAGTGGTGCTGAAATTTGCGTTTCTCTTCTATAGCCTACACATTCTACATCTCGGAGGTCAAAAGCATCATTCAGTGGCATTTAAGTTGGACCGTCTGACGCAGCTGCTCCTGTATAGACCAGTAATGCTGGCTGGTTCGAAATATGTGCGTGAATTTCTTAAATTATTCGCCACGTGTGGTTGTTGACATTAGAACAGCTGTAGTGAGAACGGAGCCGGGAGTAGCAGCAGCCCGCTACACCAGGGGTGGGGAACCTTTTTCCTATCGAGGGCCATTTTACTTTTCATACCATCCCTCAGGGGCCATGATTTTTTTATTTTTTTTAAGGTAAGTAGCACACAACATATTTTTATGGCCTTTTTAACTTAATTGCAATAACATAAATATCATGACCATTAATTAATGTTTTAGCCAATTTGATCCATCTCAGTGTATCTTATTGTTTTAATCCAATTAATTTTTTAATAATCTGTTCCTGTTGGTTTTATACTCACTGATGTTTAGTGGTTTAAGCAGTAGATAACTTTATAATGTACCTCAAATCATGAAATAAAAAAAAAATCAGCCCTCTAAAATGTCATATGTCAGCTTTAAATCACTCGAAAATGACAGGTCTGACTTATATTCCCCCTGAATTCAGTCTGCTATTGAAAGAAAACTCCCTGTTTCCACTGAACAATTTCACCTCAGACTGATAGTAGACAACCTTATAATGTACCTCAAATCATTTCAGAGCATTCTGATGTGAAATTTTAAAAAAAAATCAGCAACCTAAAATCTCATATATCAACTATGAATCACTCGAAAATGACAGATTTGAGTTGTCTCCTATAAGGCTATTACTAAATTAGCTACTGACCACGAAGCTAGCCTGTGTTACGTTGTCCTGGTCCGCTCGCGGTTCGGATCGAGCTGCTTGCTGGCCGCTCAAACTCCGTCGGAGAGCGACAACTTTATCCACCGCTCTTGTCCTTTCAGGTCATCCAGTTTAGCACGTTTCTCGCTGTAATGACGCTCAAGGTTTGCCTTTTTCATTACGGCCAGCGCGTCCCCACACACCAGGCACACGGGCTAGCCTCTCACTTCCACAAAGAAGAGTCCATTTGTCCTGGAAAGAGCGACACTCCGCATCAACTTCTCTTTTTTTAGTAGCCATGTTCCGTCTCCACACGTTGTTGTCACCTGTCAATCACTGAGGACACGACGCGATGACACAAGATGACAGTTAAGCTGATGTTGTGTTCAATGACCTTGATCATGGCCCGGAAAGACAGACACCAGCCCCGGGGTCATTTAATTGCACATTTGAAATAATTTTTACTGAATTAATTGTTTGTGGGTACACTTATGGATTGCCTCGCGGGCCGGACCAAACAGTCTCGCGGGCCGTATACGGCCCGGAGGCCGGAGGTTCCCCACCCCTGCGCTACACAGTGGAAACTGTCACCGCGTTCAGCGGTAGTTTAGTAATCCACGGTAGTACTGTTGTGTAGGAACCGTGACGTGTTGGCACCGCGAGTACCATGCAACACTCAATGTTTAAATCACAGCCCTGCGTTGTATACGCCTCCCTGTAATTCACTCACTCATTAAGCTACTCTGCTCAGGCCGTGACTAGCAGAGACAACCATGATGCTGCTAATCAGTGGGGCATTATAATTCATTACTTGTTGTTGTTGTTGTTGTTGTGAATGTACGGCAGGCTGTAGCCAACGATATATAGCGCAATTCATTACTTATGGAAAACGTTTCAAGAGCAACAGGCTATCAACTTACCTCCAAGCAGCACAGCACAAGGGAGAAGTGGGTGTAATGCGGAAGGCGTAGCTGGCGCTGGAGCCAGGTCAAACCAGCCAATAGAAACTCTTCTCTCAGCCACCAGCGTAGGCCCCGCCCATCAAGTGCAGTTGAATTCGCAAGCAAAACTTTAGAATTTGCAACCAAAGAGGACTGATCTGCAAGCAAAGGTTTTTAACTTGAAAGCAAAGAGGACTGATCTGCAAGCAAAGGTTTTTAACTTGAAAGCAAAGAGGACTGATTTATAAGCAAAATGGTTTTGAGTTTTGATTGAAGTTGAAGAAATATGCTCTCTCATATTTTTTTTTTCGATTGCAACCTGTTCTGTTTCGATCTCAAAAAAAAACCATTTGATTGCCACTTTCTCTCTTTTGCTCTCAAATCTCTTTTTTGGTTTCAAATCTATTCTATTTTATTGAATAATAAAGGAACAAAATTCTCTCCATACTGTCCGAATTTGGTCCATTTTGCAGACGTCTGTGGTGCGTTCACGTTGCCCTGTACTTGGGAAATGCCTCTAATCTCAACTGTAGCAAGGCACAGAGCTCGGTCTTACTGTCTTACAGGCAGCTGGAAAACAATCAAATGAGAGTGGTATGAACAAAAAAACGCAAGTCACAGTAAAATTAAACAAGGAAGGAACAGGAACAAAACAGTAAAAGTTACTTACACACAATGGCGTCACTATCAGCGTCATGTAAATCTGGACTTGCGGACATAACTCCGAGCAAATAGGAGGCCACGGCCTCGTTATGAGACGAGGTTAGTCTGTGAAAACAAAATGAACGGTTAAGATCGTTATCTATTAACGTATCTGTTTCCTTATACAGCAGAATGAAAGCATATTCTTTATATCTTACCCTTGCTCCGGTTCGTAGTGCTGTCCGGGCTGAAGAGAAACTCACGCTGCGCCGTCTGGCCCCGTCGGGGTCTTTGTGTTTGCCGTCGGTCTCACAGCTCCACACAGGCTTACTCATCAGGTTCACTTGTCGCTAGCTTGTTAGCAAGTCCATGCAAAAGCACTGCTAGCCGCTTGGTCAGAAGCTAACTTAAACTCCTCTCTGTTGTCTTGTGCTGAGTAGTCCACTCAAACGGACAGAACCCATCACCAATAACGTTTTTATAAGAGTCCTGGTTGAACACTTTCACTCAAAGTGGCGTAGATATTAACTAAAAAGTTTGTGTTTCCACTTTACAGTAGACAACCTGCATCTTTCGTCTTCCTCCACTCAACACTCTCACGCATCTCCACCCCCTGTCCTTTGAACTCAAAGGTGATTGGTCCAGGAATCAGAAAGGTCCCGAAAGTAACAAAGTCATAAAAGGTCCAAGGATAACAAAACCACAAAACATTTGTGCAACTCTCTTTCCTATTCTTACAGGCATTTAACAAATATTATTACACAACCAATAATTAACATTTTAAATGCTGCATTCAGTAAACCTTGAATATTATCCAATATTCATTGTTCTCATTGAGCAATATTATAACTTCACTGCTGGTCATTGAATTTTAACATTTTAACCTTAAATGCTATTTATTAACCTGTGAACTTATTTATTCAATTATATTCTTATTATCTTGAATACATTTCAACAGGGTTACACTTGTATCATACTCTGCTCCAGTCATATCCATCAATAGACTAGAAGTAACTGATAGATACCAAATTGTTTTGTCTATCTTTACATAACATTGGCCATTGCTAATGACATACGCAGTAATTAATCTACAATACTTTCATAAAATAAATCAATTCAAGCTAAAATTTAAGAGTCTATAATTAGGCTATACTGAGCCTGATCTATTTATACCAGAGATTTTCTAACGAAGTTAACACCTTTTAGAAAAATGTCACCTGGGGTAAAACTCCCCCTGCTACCCTGATTTGCATTTGTATAGCTCACAGCATTTTCATTTACATGTTAAAGCCTCCCCTAGAATTAGGGGGAGGGGGGTCATGGGGGGACAACTGCCAAGCAAGGCCCGTGTCAATTTCTGACAATTCACGGCAGTTTTCGGTGTTGCCTGTAAATTGCCGTGTGCAGCCGTAAACCTGAACTTCCACGTCAATGTACAATGCTGCATACTGACGAAAATCCCACTTTTCATGCAGTGTTGCCACCATCTCTATGTCCGAACCCTGGATGTCCACTGGTGTGATATGTGGTGTCTTCCTCTGGAAGTTGATCACCATCTTCTTTGTTTTACTGGTGTTTATATGCAGGTGGTTGCATTCACACCAGTTAACAAAGTCATTGATGACCCTCCTATATTCCTGTTCGTTCCCCTCAGACACACATCCAACAATGGCTGTATCATCGGAGAGCTTTTGGAGGTGACAGTTCACAGTGTTGTGACTGAAGTCCGATGTGTAGAGGGTGAAAAGGAAGGGAGAGAGCACCGTACCCTGAGGGGCTCCCGTACTGCATAGAACCACGTCTGAGACACAGTCCTTGAGCCTCACATACTGTGGTCTGTTGGTGAGAAAGTCTATGGTCCATGCAGCCAGGTGTTGGTCAACTCCCGCCCCTTCCAGTTCCCCCCTAAGAAGTGCCGGCTGTATTATATTGAAAGTACTGGAGAAGTCCAAAAACATGACCCTCACAGTGTGTCCAGTGTCTCCAGGTTTGTAAGTGTTCTGTGCAGTAGGTAGATGACTGCGCCATCCACCCCAATTCCGGGACGGTAAGCAAACTGAAGGGGGACCAGTGTCGTGCTCACCAGGGGACGGATGTGCCTGAGAATAATCCTCTCCATGGTCTTCATCAGGTGAGAAGTTAAGGCGACAGGGCGGAAGTGGCCAGGCTCCTTGGGGTGCACAGACTTTGGAACTGACACCACACAGGAAGTCTTCCACAGGACAGGGACTCTCTCCAGAGTAAGGCTCAGGTTGAAGATGTGCGTGACCACTTCACAGAGCTGGTCTGCCCAGTCCTTTAACACTCTGGAGCTGATGCCATCAGGGCCTGTGGCTTTTCTCGCCTTGATCCTCCTCATTCCCATTCTCACCTGCTCAGTTGTCAAGGAGAGGGGGGAGATGGGGGGAGGGAATGGTGGAAGGCTGGGAGGAGTGGGGGATGGTATGGAGTCATGGGAGAGGGGTGTCGATGAAGAAGACAGGTTAGGGGGGAGAGCGGGGGTTGAACTTGAGAGGTGTGAAGGGGGGTCAGGGTGGGTGGAGGGGGGAGAGGGGCCAGACTCATAACGGCAAAAAAAGTCATTTAGAGTATTAGAAACAACAGTGTGGAGGAGCTCACAGGCTGCAGCAGCATCGGCCGAGGGGGTGATGTAAACAGTTGTTATGATTACATGTGAAAACTCCCTCGGAAGATAGTATGGCCGAATGCTAACAGCTAGCAGCTCAATGTCTCTGGTGCAGCGCTGCTCATTAACACTGATGTGTCCAGGGTTGCACCATCTCTCAATAACAAACACAGCTATGCCCCCTCCTTTCCTCTTACCACACTCCTCTGCTCTTCTGTCCACCCAAATGATCTGGAAGCCCTCCAGGGTTACCAGTGAGTCTGGAGAAAGTCAGTTCAGCCACGTCTCCCGCTTCACTCCAGCTCTGCAGCATCTTTTCCTACTCCGTATCTCCACAGGGATCTCCAGTTCCTCCGCATAAAGAAGTTGCATCTGGCGCAGAGCCAACAGCTGATTGCGAGTGTAAACAATGGAGCTGTGGCTGAATGGCTCTACAGCTAGTAGAGTTTTTAAAAGTCAGATAAATAGCAGTAAGCAGACTGCTAAAGTTATAAACTGACCATCCATGGTTCCTCACTTGCAAGGTGGCTCAGTGAAGCAGAAATAAATACTAAAGAAATAATCTTAAACACACTTAAAACACTAGAAAGAGAAAGTAAAAGACGGAGCTGCTGTAACTGGCTGCCAATCTTGCGGCACCATCTTGAATCGCTAAAAGCTGTTATAGCAATATCTGTAGTAGTATTTGTTGTAGCTGTAATAGTACTATTACATATATTATTATATTATATGTGTGTGTGTGAGTGAGTGAGTGAGTGAGTGTGTGTCTGTCGTGGCTCATGTGGGTGGATTTCCTGATTTTTCAAAATTGAAAATGTCTTATGGGAAATCGCTCCTAAACACCTTGTTGTATAACTGCTATTGCCAAAATGTTAATATGGTAAGAGAAAGGACACTTGAGGCACACCTGGATCAAAAATAGTTTATTTAGAGTGAAAAATTAGGAAATTTCAGTGATGTAGAAAATGGGGACCGTCTGCTTTTGACCAGAAATTTTGGCCCAAAATAACATTGGCCCTCATGGCAGAGTTGGTGGTTTTGTTGTCGGTCGAAAGCCTGTACAGCCAAAGGTGTCAAAATTATATGCCTGTATAGAGCACAAAATGTCCTATTTTTTTAATGTATTTGATGTGGAGAGAAAAGTTATAGAATTCTTCCAGCTCCTCTACACTCTAGCGATGATGTCATCCAGTCTAGCTCGCAATTATAATAATCATACCCATTATAAAATCTGAAACGGACAGATGTACTTTGTACATCAGGCACACTAAATTATCTGCTGCCATACCACCAGACTACTGAGCAGCTTCATTCCCCAGGCTGTGAGACTCCTCAATTCATCATCAACACTCCATTTTCTAGTTTAGTTTTTTAAACCCTTGAGTTTTATCATCAGACACCGATCATTACTGGCCGATATACATTGTATAAAGTTTGATTGATGGTCTGAATAAAAAACGATCAGAAGAGCCAATCGGACACACACGAGAGAGTTACTCTATGCGCTGCTAAAATGCCACAGCCACACACACCACAGGAAAACTTAGACCAAATTCTGTCTCTTTTTACAGTTTAGATATAACTTTTCATTTTGCTTTAAACCTATTTCTTTAAATTGATGTTAAATAAATATTATTTACTTCCTCAACATGTAATGGTGATTTTACTATGCCACTAATAACTAAATGGTAAATCTAGGTGCTGCATCGTAGGCAACTGGACTTGTTTTCGAAACAAGTCCAGTTGCCTACGATACAGCACCGTGCAAATACAGTTTCGTGCAAATCGATGAAATTGTCTGGGAGGAGTTAGCAAAAGTAGGTTTGCGACATTTTGCGAATTTGCAAAAAAATTATGTGCGGAGTTATGAGCCAAAATGCACTTTCCTTGATTATAGCGCCACCTAGTGGTGGAAGTTCACGACGACAATAGATTATCAAATTTTTCACCAAGCCTAATGTGTTTGCCAAATAAAATCACGTTTTCGTCCATGTTCAGGTAGTGAAAAATACGATCATTTTGTCAGAATAAAAAAAAAAAAAAAAAAAGAATAACCGATACAAAAACAATAGGGACCTAGCAGGTTTCCTGCTCGGGCTCTAACAAGGGTGTCATAAAATGAGGTAAAGAAAGGAAAAAATAAATAAATAAAAGGAGTGGGAGTTTTTACAATGGTACACGATAAAATTGAGATTAAGACACTTATATATGAGTCGAACCTCCATGGGAGCACTTAACGTGGGTTACCCAATTATTCCATTTCAACGTGTATAGGTCTACTTTGTTCATAAGTCTGACTGTCAGCTTTTCCAGTGCTGCCAGGTGACCAATCTGACCAAACCAGAGATTGACAGAGGGAACCTCCGAGTTCTTCCATTCACACATGATTAGTTTATGTCCCAGCATGAGCACTGTTTGAATCCACTCTGCATCTGATGAGCTGATATCCTGAATAACGGATTACGACCTTTATCCAATTTTTCCATTTTTCACGTGAGCACAAAATCGGAAATCGAAAAAACAAGTCGTTATCCATTTTTTTCATTTTGGTTTTGGAAAAAAGTACTGAGAATAGGAGTTGTTTTTTCGTTTTTTTATTTTTGGTTTTATTTTGAAAAACGAATGAACGAATGATACACGGATTGTTATGATGCCATGTAAAGCCATTTGAGACAAACTGTTTGTAAAAATGTGCAATAGCTAAGCTCTTAGCAGTAGATCTGCACAAGATATCATAGTCTATGTTTTTTTTTCAATTTCAGTAGATGTGATTGCAACTGATCATCATGCCCTTATTATCTTTATTTCTCAGATTGGATGACCAAAAGGGTATTCGAGTGGGTGGGTCATATAGGAATACTGTAGAGGCAAGGGTGTTTCTTCATTACATTGCACAAATGGAAAGAGAGAAGATACGAGATAGGCTCAAAGCAGCCAGCTACATTGGTATAATGACAGATGGATCGACCGACAGCTCTGTTAAAGAGGAGGAGATGGTGTACGTCAGAACATGTGTGGCAGGCACAGTGGAGACAGCATTCAAAGGCATAACCGCAGTAGAGAAGGCTGATGCAGAGAACATCACCACTGCAATCAAGGGGATAATGGAGTCGGTGTGCTGTGACTGGAAGGACAAGGTGGTTGCCATCTCCACAGATGGTGCAGCAGTGATGGTAGGAGCCAGGAGTGGTGTTGTCTCGCGCCTCGAGGAAAAGACATCCTATATTGTTGGAGTCCACTGTATGGCACACAGACTTGAGCTCAGTTTCAAAGATGCGATCAAGAGCATCAGCCTTTTCCAACAAGTTGAGGAACTGCTGTCAGGGCTGTACACGTTCTATCATGTGAGTCCTCTTAATCGTGCTAACCTGGTCAAGAGTTACAAAGATTTAGGAATGACCCCTCCCATGCCAACAAGGTTTGGAGGCACCAGATGGCTGGCCCACCTCTCCAGAGCAGTTGATCATTTCATACTACCTGTTAGCTTATGTGTTTAAAGCTGATCTCATAGCTATTGTCATTGAAATGTAATTTAAAATGCCATTTTAGCTCAAATTAAATAAAAATATCAAATATTAAGGTTGATATAAAGTTGTTAAATATCAGTGTGAATGGTTTTGTGATTTGCCTTTGCAATCTTGTCTTATTCTAGTTGAGATCTAGTGATGCTGGGGCAATGTCTGTGCAGCAGTGTAAGGCCAAGAAGTTTGCTCAGATGGCAAAAGACTCTGGGATTCTGCGGTTTTGTGGATTCTTATGTGACCTCGTCTCTCATCTGAGTAGCCTGTCACAGTCACTTGTACAACTGACATCACCAGACATCCCAGATTATGACCCTAGTCCTGCAGTTAAAATGTGGCACTCTGACTGCGTCAGAGGACGTAGACCTGATTTCATGGATCGTCATCAGTCTGAGATGGAAATTGTGTCTGATGATGACATTTAACTTGTCAGGGAATGTGTCTCATGTGGTTGTGCCTTCTACATGGGCAGACAGACAGGAAAAAATGTGTTGTTTAGTTTGCATGTTGTTTGGTGATTGTCATTTAAATGGTGCACCCACCAATGGTTTGAGGTAGGCAAGTGCACGTGTGTTGTTTACACATTTATGTATGAGACATTGAATTGAAAAATTAAAGTTATGATTCTTTTAACAGAGCTGAAACCTTAATTTATATAGTTCCCTACTAAAAAAATATCAGTGGGCAATTAACAATTATCTTTATGCTGTTCAGTGTTTCCTACAGGAAATCTGTTAGTTAAGATCGTGATTGTGAACGGTTCAGTGGCCGGTCAAAACATATTAAAATTAAAGTAAAATTTCAGACCCTACCTGCCATTAGGTCAAAAATCTAATGTTATACCCTGGTCAGAGATAAGTATATTGCCAATAGTAGAGGATGCTGCAGAAGAGGTGAGAGAGTTTGAAATAAGAAAGAAGTCTAATCTTGACAGTTTGCCATGAGGGCATGAGTGAAGAGTATAATCTCTAGCGGAGGGATGTAGCAGAAGCCAGACATCAACAAGTCCCGAGTCCTTACAAATGTCCTTTAGGGCTTGCGCTGATTTATTTGCATGAGAGGCAGGAGGGTTCCGGTCCAAGATATGATCTAAAACTAGGTTGAAATCCCACGAGAGAGAGAGAGAGAGAGAAGAAAAACCAAGAAAAATGAAGAAAAATTAAGGAACAAGTAAATGAAAAGGTTAGTGTTTACTGTCGCTACGTGACTGAACTTGTCAATGTGTTATAGTTAGGCCATGAAGCCCCAGGTTTGATATGAAGCTGAACTGGAGGATGTCTCAGGATCTCTCTCTGTCTGTCTCTCTCTCGTTTCTTTTTGTTTGCAGCGTTTCTTTTATTTGCAGCAATGGCGGGTCTCGGCCACCGTATAAATGTGGTTCTAAATTCAGGCGATAGCAGAGGCTCTTAAGATGAAACCCCCCTACCCGACCCCCACATACTGTCTATTTCAGTATGAAAGTCCTAAAGGCGGCCTGGTGACCCTGGATGTTCTGCTGCCTCTGCGATACCAGCCAAATTAACAACCCGCCCTCCTCTCCTCCTTCACCCCTCCACCTCCTCCTCCATCTTTTATCATTCCTTTCTTCCGTCCTCTTTTTTTTACCCTGTTATTTCTTCCACTCATCAGTCTCTCCTCTTCCCTCTCCTCCTGTAATTCTTCTCTCCTTCGTGTTGTTTTCACGCAGACTTGTCTGTCCATCTAGTCGTTCTCTCCTTTTTATCTTCACTTTTGGTCATCAACTTCCTTGCCTTTCTGCTCTCATCCCGCCGCCTTCAGATGATTCATCTTCAGTTATAAACAGGGAGGGTTCTTGCCTTCTTTAAACACCTTGTTGTTTTCCTATGAGCTTTATATTAGAAAAAGTTTGAAAACCTCTAGACATAAGAAAGAATGAAACTTTTAAAGTTGGAGTGAAATCAAAATGTATTTTTACAGACGTAGGTATATATATCTTCTGTGTTGATGTTTTTTCTTGCAGGTTTATTTGGTCAAAATTGTAATTACCAAAAAGAAAATGTTTGATTGTCAAAGACAATTTGATCTGTGCAATGTCTATGTCAAAGGGATTTTAGTTAACACTATCACTGCAATTCACATGCAGCAGGGAGCCATTCACCACGTTAGATGTGAAAATACTGGGAGAGGATTGACAGAAGTGCTGAGGGAAAACAGCCTGTGGAGGCAGCATATTTTCACATCTAAAGCGGTGAGTTACAGTAAGAGTTTATTCAGACCAAACAAGAGCTGGTGAATGATGGAAAGACAATCCAAGGTGGTTTTGGTGAGTTTTAGTTTGTTTCTTTTGGGTTTGGTTGAAGTGTGTGTGGAGTCTGGTGAATGTGGCAAGAATGTCAGCAGCAGTTTCTAGCAAAAAGGTCCATCTTATCTCTTATCTCATTAGAGACACTTGGAATAACAAGCCTAATCCGTCAGTGGAAAAAACAAGCACGTTAAGTTGATGTACATTGACGGTGCACAATAATGGACTAATTTAAAAAAACTGTTGTTCCCATTAGTCACTAAGACACAAAAATAAGGGAAAATAGGGTCCAGGTTGAAAAATACAGAAGTTACCCAAGAAGAGAGACAGCTGATTCTAGCTAGTTGCCCAGCTGCAGACCTGCCAACCTGTACGCAATTTGCGTAGCACGTACGCAATTTGACATCTAAATACGCTGGTACGACTCGCCCCTCTAAACTACGCAAAAAGCTGCAGACATGTGAGTTCTGTGGCAAATGTGCATGTGCGGTACTCATGTCTGACAACACGATGCAGCAGCGTGGTGAAGCAGTTTCAGCCAATCATTGTAGAAAAGCGGAGAATAACGAGTCTACCGAACCTAAAGCGTAACATCCCCGCCCCCCTCCTCCCTGCCTCCTCCTGCCCTCTGCCTCCCTCTCCGTCTTCCGTTCCCCACTCGCTGCAGTTGGCGCTTAAAAAGGTAAACTCTGTGTGTGTGTGTGTGTGTGTGTGTGTGTGTGTGTGTGTCAGCAGACCTGCCAGCTGTTGGTAAATGTGAACCGTTACGCGTAACATTACTTTCACTGTGGAAACATTCGAGCCGAAGTCTAAGTGAAAAAAAAAAAAAAAAAAAAGATTTGCGAGGTGTTTTTTCTTAGCAAATCTATCGATCATGTTCCCCTAATGACCCCAATGCATCGTCAAAGAAAAAAGAAAGAAGAGGCAGCGGTGCATCTGTGTGTGTGTGTGCGTGTGTGTGTGTATTTTAGCCTTTATATGTATCCATTGCAGATAGAGTAGGCCTGTATATAAGGAGGAATGTGATTATTTATACAATTTAAACATGTAGCCAACAAATCTTTTGTAGACGAGGGAGACGAAGACAGGGAGGGACAGGGCAGCAGACCTGCCAAAAAGAAGAGGGTCCATGTCCATAATATAGTTACCTTGGTTTGTTAACAGCATTTTCATGTTTTGAAAGTGTTTCTGTGTTCCATTGAAAGGCTGTCATGATAAGGACATAGCATTTTTTGGTTTTCTGTTGATGAGTGCAAAATGTCTATATTTTATTTTTCTTCATTTTTTATAACCAATTTCCAGCCAGTGAATGGGGAAATTACTGCGTGCAAAGCAATGGAGTTGCAAAAGTCTGCGAAAAAAAGCTGCACAACACAAGTGGTACTCAAAATATTTTGACAAGGTTGGCAGGTCTGCAGCTGTTGTTATGGATTACATGAGCAAAAAGTAACATCTACTTTGAAGCAGTGCTAATAGTAGCAAGATAGGCTAACTAGTTTCTACTTTCAAAGTAACATCTA
Source organism: Pagrus pagrus (assembly GCF_965226575.1). Lineage (NCBI taxonomy): Eukaryota > Metazoa > Chordata > Actinopteri > Spariformes > Sparidae > Pagrus > Pagrus pagrus. The sequence continues at coordinate 27,280,646 of NC_140203.1, forward strand.
AAGTGAATCAATGCCAATAGTGGAGGAATATTACAAAGTTTTTGTGTAGTTTTATGGACATTTTCCTCTGGGTCGCCACCTCTGCTCGTTATATGGATTATTCCTGCTGGAGGGAAGCACCGCGGGTCTCCAGCTGCACTTTGAGGAATAAAAAACTACACCGGACTTCTCATCAGCATGTGGGTGAGTCGATAATGACTGAATTTTGTTTTAGAGTGAACTATTCCTTTAAGTAGCCTATTTTCAACTAACCTACTATCTCATACTACTACTACAGTTAACATGGTCAAAATATGTGAAACCAGAATTGTCTACATTTTTCGTCTCATAGATAATATTGAGTATTTTAATTATGTATTGACCACCAAACTTGAAATGTCCCAGGTTTTTATTTTAGAAATCTGGTCACCTTTTTATGGTAGGCAAGCAAGGTTGGCTAACTTGCTTCTATTTTCTACTTTAGGTTCTCAGTCATCCAGGTCATGGTAAATCTAAGTGCTATGTCGTAGGCAACTGGACTTATTTTAGTGTCTTGAAAATGGATGACTGAAAAACTTCATCAACATGTTTCTTGAAGACGTTTGACCTTTCAGCCAATCCCTGGCTGTAACAATCCACATGAATGCTGGTTGGGTTAACAACTCACAAGTGGCCTTAACTACTCTGTAAGGTCACTCCCACACCGGATTTAAAGTCTGCAACTCCCCTGCAGTTAGTTAGAACTGAAAGCACACCCAGTTGCCTAGGATACAGCACTTAGAATCCCTTCCAAGCAGCAAGATGCATCTTCTCCTCTCAAATGTTAAATATTAATCAGAAATAGATATCTTAAATCACTAATGGTTGATATCCATGGACTTGTTAAATAGGGTGAAAACATTCAACATGGTATCAACCCTGTACAGCTTGATTCAAGATGTTTCCTGTCAGTAGGACTGCACCGAAGCGTACTGTATCTCCTAGCTCCTATTTGTCAACCACACAGTCCTAATGTTTGGAAAATACAATTAGACGAAGAGAGAGGGGCAGCAACAGTTTGATAGTTTGTCTATTAGTACAATGCAGTAAAGGTACAGATGTTTCATAGAGGAGATGAGCTTTTATCGCACTGATCTACCTCACTGTCTGTAACTTTTAAGGGAGTTTCCAGTCTGCAGTTTAGCATACACTTCACTGATGAACCACAGAAGTGAAGGGTAACATTAGTCTTCATGATCAAACAAGTTTTTATATCAGGTTAACACTTCTGTCCATATTTACACTCTTTCTTGCTTGCCCACATGTCTCTCTCCCGCTGCTACAAGTCTGCATCACACATCACACAAATAAGCTTAGTTTTTAGGTGTTGCTGCAGCCCCCTCAGTATCCAAAACGTAGTAGGCCTAGTATTTTTCACCTGGTTGTCATGGATTAAACAACTAAGTGAGAACGAATTATCAAAGATGCACTTTTAGTCCATCTTCAGAACATTGTTGTTTCATTTTGACAGACCCACGTAAATAACATCTGCCATCGCATTATGTGCAGTCAGATTCTTTTAGCACAGCTCTTGTTTTTTCCTAAGGTTTAAGCTTAAGGATTCAGGAAAAGGTTGAGAAAAGTGCAAAAGGAGCTCCCGCAGTTGACTGACGGTGATTATGTGATGTGATTGCGAGCAACAAACTTTAACTCACCGTGTCTTCGTGGCCTTCCGCTATTGTGTTGTTGTAGTAACTGTCTCTGGCAACTTACATAGAAAAAAATCACCAAATTTAATGAGGAAAAGTTACCGCGACGGTCAGCCCTCCCGACCAAGTCTTCAGTGAACTTCCCCCTGGAAAACGGCCTCCCTCTCCATATGATTATATGCAGTTGGAGGATACATTTTTAGGTTTACAGGTGGAAACACATTCAAAAAAACAGAGATCTCAATGTTAAAATGTGTACCATCATGCCTCTTTTGGTTAATGGGCTAATGTGGCAAAACCAAGAGGAAAAGGGAAAAGAGGTGTTAGAGGAAAAGCCCAGTTATAAGTTTGCATAAGACTAATAAGCAGTAGGCGATTTGAGGGGGGATGAGGGGGGATGCCGTCCCCCTTGTTAGCAAAATTACCAAAAAGCATCCCTCTTGTTAACCTGCCATCAATCTTCATCCCCTAGTAGCAGAAAGTGTGTTACAAATTACAAGCAGCTGCGATCGACGGCGCACAGTGGAGTCGAGCCGTGCACGGCTGCTTTGTGTTCCGGCTGCCTGGTTGATTTTTGGACGGAAACCGCAACAAGCTGCACAGAGCAGATCACGCCGGCAGGACGGCATAGAGCATCCAGTCAATTTTCAAAATAAAACACCCTGTGCAGACTCCCAATTGTATAAAAACGAAAAATGACCAGATCAACAAAATCGGGCAGGCAAAAGGCTCCACTTCTGAAACGTTCCCGCTGGGTTCTCTTTATACATTCATGGTATGACGCCGTGCGGAGGACGGAACAAAACCTGTAGCAGACACGACGTCATAAAGCAGCTTCCGGTGGATTCCCAGCTCGTCTCTCATGTAGAGAAGCACGAGAAGTTTGCTATTTATGTTCTAAAACTAAAATGTTACTTTTTGTAAGTGTTTTTAGTGTGTCTGTTCAGAACACAGTGGCTTATGTTATGTTGGTAATTGTCATTTTTGTGCTGGTTTATAGTTTAACCATTAGCAAGGTAGCTGTTACATTTCCTGACACCAGCTGTTTTATCCCCCGTTGAAGCGCACTCTGCTGGACAAACTATGTCATTACACCAGTTATAAATTAGCCCAAGCATGTTTTTCTGCATTATAGTTTTTAAATATAAGGTTTTCATATCGGTGCATATCGGACAATACATACACCGATAACGATATATCTGTGATAGGCTAATATCGGCCGATAAAATCAGGCTACCGATAAATCGGTTGGGCTCTACTATTTTGCACAATGTTCATTGTGTGTCATTCAAGGAATTTAGATGGTAAAACATTCCAAGGGGTCATGTGGGTCATGTAACTTAAAATGACCCTGCTTGTAGTGTATTGTGAGAAACATGAGAAAACCCTGCCTGAATAAACTCAGTCCACTGCATACAATTTAAAGGTGTATTTACTCATTACTTTAATACAGTTATGAAAAGACAATTGTAGTAGCGAGAGAAGGAAGATAACTGGATGAAATGGAATTGTAGAATTAGAAATGTCACAGTTATGGTTAAGGCGTCAACAATGTCCTTTGGGAGGTGTACATAGGTGTGTCGGGGCAGGGTGGTGCTCCCATTGAGCCATCCCCCCTGTTAAAAATTAACAAATTACCTACTGCTAATAAGACTATAACACTGGAGGATTTTTGGAGCATTAGGTGGACCAAAGACAAAGGCAATGCCAGCCTGATGTGTGGTGAACCAAACAAAGGAACACAGGAATGTGCTTTCGATACAGTGCTTTTTAGAAATATTATCTGAACTATGAAGAAAGAGTGTGTGAAAGAGATACTGTATTTTGAGTGTTTTTTGGAAGTTCATTTTTGAATAAAATGGCAAGTTCAGATGAAACCAAAATAACTCTTGTTAAAGACATGAATGAAGCAGTGGTGCAACTGCTCTCATGTCAAATCAAATCAAATCAAATCAAATCAAATTTTATTGGTATAGCCCAAATTCACAAATCACAGTTTGCCTCCGCGGGCTTTACAATCTGTACAGAGACGACACCCTCTGTCCTTCGACCCTCGATTCGAGTGAGGAAAAACTTGCCCCAAAAAAAGCCCTTTTAACAGGGAAAAAAATGCGGAAGAAACCTCAGGGAGAGCCACAGAGGAGGGATCCCTCTCCCAGGACGGACAGACGTGCAATAGATGTCGCATGTACAGAGCAGATCAACGAGATCACAATGTATTCAATTATAAGCGATGGTTGACAGGAGTGAAAGTACATAAAGATGTATTACAGCAATAATAATGAAATGCACATGGAAATGTGATTACTAGTGATAACAGTAGTAGTGATTAATGGTAAGGATAGTATGTAGTAATGCATTACAATAATAGTAGTGGAACGTATGTAACAGATGTGACTAATATTAGCGACAGTAGTGGTGGGTGTCAGGCAGGGTCATGGCAGTAGGCGCATCCACGATCCGGCAGGGTCATAGCAGTAGGCGCATCCACGATCAGGCAGGGCCATAGCAGTAGGCGCATCCACGGTCAGGCAGGGCCATAGCAGTGGGCGCATCCACGATCCACGACCCGGGCGCGGCCAGGATCCATGGGAGCCTGTAGGACTAGAAAGCACAAGGACTCCGGGGAAGAAGTAAGTCAGTGACATGCAGAGATGGGGCATGTATACAGGCATAATGTATACAGATGGAGAGGAGAGGAGAGGGGAGGAGAGAGAAGCTCAGTGTGTCATTGTCCCCCGGACTAGGCCTATAGCAGCATAACTAAGAGCTGGTCTAACTATAAGCTCTATCGAAAAGGAAGGTCTTAAGTCTACTCTTAAAGGTAGAGAGGGTGTCCGCCTCCCGGACCAAAACAGGAAGATGGTTCCACAGAAGAGGAGCTTGATAGCTGAAGGCTCTGGCTCCCATTCTACTTTTGGAGACTTTAGGAACTACAAGTAATCCTGCTTTCTGGGAGCGTAATGCTCTAGTTGGGTGATAGGGTAGTATGAGCTCCTGGAGATATGATGGTGCCTGACCATTAACAGCTTTGTAAGTTAGGAGAAGGATTTTAAACTCTATTCTTGATTTTACAGGGAGCCAGTGCAGAGAGGCCAATACAGGAGTAATATGATCTCTTTTCTTAGTTCCTGTCAGTACACGTGCTGCAGCATTCTGGACCAGCTGGAGACTCTTTAGAGACTTGTTAGGGCAGCCTGATAATAGAGAATTACAATAGTCCAGCCTGGAAGTAACAAATGCATGGACTAGCTTTTCTGCGTCTTTTTGAGACAGGATGGGCCTGATTTTTGCAATGTTACGTAGATGAAAAAATGCAGACCTTGAAATTTGTTTTATGTGGGAGTTGAAGGACATATCTTGATCAAAGATAACTCCCAGATTCCTGACGGTGGTGCTGGAGGCCAAGTTAATGCCATCCAAACTCGCTATATCATTAGATAATGCATCTCTAAGGTGTTTAGGACCAAGTACTATAACTTCGGTTTTATCTGAGTTTAACAGCAGAAAATTGCAGGTCATCCAGGTCTTAATGTCCTTGAGACATGCATGGAGTTTAGTAAGCTGATTAGTTTCATTTGGCTTTATTGATAGGTATAACTGTGTATCATCTGCATAACAATGAAAGTTTATGGAGTGTTTCCGAATTATATTTCCTAGAGGGAGCATATATAAGGTGAATAGTATGGGTCCAAGCACGGAGCCTTGAGGAACACCATGACTAACCTTGGTATACAGGGATGACTCATCATTAACATGTACAAACTGAAATCGATCCGATAAATAGGACTTAAACCAGTTTAATGCGGGTCCTTTAATGCCAATTAAGTGTTCCAGTCTCTGTAGTAGAATGTGATGATCAATGGTGTCAAATGCAGCACTAAGATCTAGTAAGACCAGGACAGAGACAAGTCCTTTGTCAGAAGCGATTAGGAGGTCATTTGTAACTTTCACCAGTGCCGTCTCTGTGCTATGATGTGCTCTAAAACCTGATTGAAAATCCTCATATAAACTATTTTTTTGAAGAAAGTCTAAAGAAGTTTAAAGAAAGTTTCCTGTCGAGCAGGAAAAATGTCCCACATAACACAGAGAATGAACATTGTGACTAATTTAATGGCTGATAAAGACTTCTTGGATGAAGTAAAAGGAAACATGATCAAGTTTAATGACTTTCTGGAATCATTCAGAGAATTGTTAAAGTTGATCAGACAAAGCTTTGCATGCTTCCTACACTGAAATGCTGGATGAGGACGCAAAAAAGGAAGCCAATGAAAAATGGTATTAGCCTTAATGTGAGCAGATAGTAACTTTCCTCGCCAACGTAACGTAGTGGTTTTCTGCCAAAGGAAACCCCAGTTCCTGCAGCTTACCTGAAGTCTCCTCTTCTGTTACTCAGGCAGGAGAATTTCCATCGGAATTTCCTCTTGAGGATAGTGAGAACGCAAATACAAATGGTGGTCAGAGTGATGTTGATATTGATGCGCAATCAATTAAGTCCAGTGTATCTACTTCATCTACGCCATCCTTACACATTGGTGCAGAGGCACAGAGGGCAGCTCTAATACCTATCTATCTAATACCATAGCTTAAAAGCAGCAAGAAATTCATGCCATTGAAGAACAGGAACAACAGTGGCGTTTGAATCCACCAGCAGCATTACACCATGGCAGAGTCTGGGAAGGACTCATAAGATCTGTCCATCAGGTCCTGAACTCCACTCTCCATCAGCAAACCATTGATGATGAAGTCCTACAAACAGTCTGCTATGAAGTAGAGTCAATCATCATCCTCTCTCCACTGTGTCCTCTGATCCACACCACCTAGAGCCAATAACTCTAAATCACATCCTGCTAAAAGCACAACCTATCCTACCCCCTGGAACCTTTCAGAAATCGGACCTTTATGGCAAGCTGTGCCGTATCCTGGAGACTGAAGAGTGACGGGTCCTCTTCCTTTAAAGACATCAATAATACCCCTTTTCCACTGGTCAAAAATCCCACATAAACCCACTAAGATCAGGCTTTTGTGTGCAATGGGAATGTTAAGACTCCCATTGCACCCTGCCTTTACACCCAGGTCAATTGACTCTGCAGTAGACACAGGTTTTTATCACCTCGGTGCAGCTTTGATCTAAACGTAAGACCTGGGAGAACACACTAAATTCTGCTGTGCGAAGTGATGGCGCATTGTCAACATCCGGTGGTGGCACGTAAATAAGGAAGGAATTTGTGATGTGGTCTGCTCAAGGACGTTTTTTTACGGGACACAGTGTTGGAGGTGGAGCCCCGTTCATTCCTATGAAAGCTGCTCAGTGGTGTTTTGAAGCTAAAAACTCGACTTCCTGGTTATGAAAATACCTGGATTGTCAACCGAGCTGGCTGATAAAATAATTTAATCGTGCGGCTCTTCTAGACTTTCCAAATGTTATTGGACCAAATGGCTCAAATTATGACAGTGAAACAAGTCATTTCGAGGGGGTTGTGACGCTCATAAGAATTTATCAACCGTTTACAGATGCTTCTTTCACAATGGGTCTATTGTTGTTTCCGACTCATTCGTGACGTGAAACATGACATCAGTGACGCACAATGTAACACTTCAGATAAAAATCACAGACAGGCTTGCCGGTGGGAAGTGGGAATGGGGTCAGTAGGCGTTTTTTACCCGCTTTTAAAAAACCTGTATAGACCTGCTAATTTTGGTGGAAAAGCGGTATAAGAGATGTAATGTTAATACTTACTTTTTTTCTAAGTGCATTAATTATTGTTTATTTTATGGCTCCTTTTTGAAATAAAATGAAGTAATTGATTCTATAAAAAACCAATTAGGTGCCAGTGTGTAGGAGCCACAATTAAGTTTATTTTGATTTACATAATTAATAAATTTTTGACTACAACTTACCTGGTCAAATGTGTGCACTGTCCTCAAAGTTGGTGAGGGCACTGCAATAAGTTGGTGTGTATGGGGCCTGGCGGGGAGTAATACCATCTTTGACTTCAGCCTTATAGCTTTTTGCCAGTTTTCAAGAACTGTAAATGTACTGCATCTTATTCTTCACGTTTTATTTATTTTTCACACATTTATTTTGCCATAAAGTTTGAGCAACGGTCAACATTCAATCAATCAATCAATCAAAGTTTATTTCTATAGCACATTTCATACAAATCAATGTAACACAATGTGCTTTATACATAAGCGACAACATGATTAAAGGACAAGTGCAGAAAGTCTGCAAGTATACAAAGAACCAGTGCATGCAGCCTATACAAATCTTACAATACACAGAACAGACACATGCATGCACACACACACACAAACTTAGTCATAAACTTTAGAAAAAAGTTAGGTTTTTAACCTGCTTTTAAAAGTGTAGGAGCGTCTCTCAGGTCCTCAGGCAGGGTGTTCCATCTGCTTGGGGCATAGATACAGAAGGCAGCCTCCCCTGCTCTAGAGTTAGTACGAGGGATGGTTAAAAGACCGCTGCCAGTGGACCTGAGAGTTCTTGCTGGTTCATATCTAATCAGCATATCTTTTATATACTGAGGTGTGAGGCAATTTAGAGCTTTGTATACAAGTAGCAGAATCTTAAAATCAATTCTAGGGAGCTAATGTAGAGATCTAAGAACAGGTGTAATGTGTTCAAACTTTTTTGTTCCAGTGAAGAACGCTTGCAGCCGCTGTACAGCTGATTTTGGGGGCCAGTGAATAAGCCATTTTTAGATAATAGAAAGCTGATTTTGTGATGTAATTGATATGGCTCTTAAAGTTTAGATCACCGTCTATGATTACACCCAGATGTCTGGCTTCACTTTTGCTCTCCAGGGACAGAGAACTGAGATGAGCTGCAATTCTCTGTCTCTGAGCCTTTGCACCAAAGATGAGTATTTCCGTTTTATCTTTGTTCAGTTGTAAAAAGTTCTGTGACATCCACAGATTGATATCATCAATACACTGAGTTAGGGAGTGAATGGGATGTAGGTCATCCGGAGATAGAGATAAGTACAGTTGTGAGTCATCTGCATAATTATGGTAATTTATGTTGTGTTTCTTTATAACGTGCGAGTGGGAGCATATACAGATTAAATAATAAAGGTCCAAGAATCGAGCCTTAGGGTACTCCACAAATAACACCCACTTTGTCCGAGACAAAGTCTCCAATGGACACGAAGAACTGCCTGTCCTGTAGATAAGTTCTGAACCAGTTTAGAACTGGGCCGGATAGGCCGACCCATTTTTCTAGTCTCTCTAATAAAATATCATGGTCAACAGTGTCAAAGGCAGCACTGAGATCCAGGAGCACAAGAACAGATAGTTTATTAGAATCTGTGTTTATATGCAGATCATTCACAACTTTGATAAGTGCTGTTTCTGTGGTATGGTGAGGTCGAAAACCAGATTGATAAAAGTCTAGAAGGCTGTTTGATAGTTGTTAAGCTGAAAGTAAACTGCTTTTTCAAGTATTTTGCTGAGGAATGGCAAGTTGGAAATGGGCCTATAGTTAGCAATAACTGTTGCATCAAGATTGCTTTTCTTCAGGAGTGGTTTAATGACAGCTGTTTTAAGTGCTGCAGGAAATATACCTGAATGAAGAGAGCAGTTAATAATTTCTAATACCTCATGTGCTAAGCAGTTAAAAACAGTTTTAAAGAATGTGGTAGGGAGACGGTCCAAGCAGCAGGTGGAGGACCTGAGCTGCCCAACAATATCGTCCAGTTTTTTTAGGTCTAACGAGACAAAGTGAGACATGGCAGCAGTCATATTCCTGGAGAACTGGAGGGTAGGTTCATTTCTGGATGTTGATGTTGATGCACTAATGTTCTGTCTAATAGCTATAATTTTGTCATTGAAAAATGTAGCAAATTTGTCACATTTTTCAGGGGACAGCATCTCTGATGGTGTTGTAGATGGTGGATTAATAAGTCGGTCAACAGTGGAGAAGAGCACTTTACTATTGTGGATATTTTCATTAATGATATTAGAGAAGAAGGATTGTCTGGCCTGTTTAATTTCTTTGTTGTAATGATCGAGTCTATCCTTGTAGATTTCATGGTGAACCTGAAGTTGGGTCTTTCTCCACTTTCGTTCTGCCTGGCGACACTCTCTCTTAAGCTGCCTAACAACCGCTCCATTTCTCCAGGGGGCTTTTTGTTTTTCTATGTTTTTAGTTTTAACAGGTGCAATGTTATCAATGATATTTCGTATTTTTGAGTTGAAGTTATTCACAAGATCCTCGGTTGATGAGGCCATGAACAACGATAACTCATTTATAGTTTTCTTGAAGGTTTCAATGGTATTATTGTTAATGATACGTTTTTTGATTGTTCGGGTACCCTTCTGTTGTACAGGAAAAGCAGACACATCAAATATAATATGCAACAGTGATATGAAATAGCAACATCCATGACACAGGGTACGGTTATATTAAGTCCTTTCGATATGACTAAGTCCAGAGTATGGCCCTTATTGTGGGTGGGCCCTGAGACATGCTGAGTGAAATCAAATGCCTCCAATAAGCTATTGAAGTTTTGAGCATCTGGGTCTGTTTTATTATCAACATGGATATTAAAATCACCTGAAATAATTATACAATCATAGTCGGTGGAGACCTTGGACAGTAGCTCAGAGAATTCATCAAGAAAGCCATATTTAGATTTTGGTGGCCGATAGACCGTGATGATTAAAATTGGGGCATTGCAATTTATAGATATAGCAAGGTGTTCAAAAGACGTGAATTCCCCGAGGGGGATTTCCTTGCAGCTATAGAAATCAGACAAGACAGCAGCTATCCAACCGCCTCTTTTATCAGGTCTGGTGGTTTGGAGGAATTTGAAATTAGGAGGTGCTGTCTCAATGAGTGCAACTGTACCATTTCTGTCCAGCCAGGTCTCAGTCAGTAGAGTGAAATCCAGGTTATGAGTACTTATAAGGTCATTAACTATAAATGACTTATTAGTTAGTGACCTGACGTTTAATAAAGCCATTTTTATTGTTCGAGGTGCATGGCTTTGTGGGGGACTGATAGTTGGAGTCCGAACTGGTAATAAATTATTTTATTTTATTAGGAACATTTCTGGATCTGGGTCTATGGTTTATTAATACAGGAATTTGTATAGCAGAATGACAGTCATTACCATTAGTAGAACAGGTTGGACTCACCAAACATCAGTAGTGAAGAGATGATTTTAACGTAAGTTCCATGTTCACAGCGAGGAGACGTGATCCGTGAAAGTTTGGATGTACTCCATTGTGTCTGAAGAGGTATGGGCGGTTTAAGAAGGTGCCAAAGTTGTCCACAAGCGGTATGTTGAGCAAGCAGCAGTATCCCTTGAGCCATGTCAGAAGTTGACGGACATGGCTGAATTTTATGTTTCCAAAGCTTGGACACGGCAGTGGGCCGAGGACGATGAACTTGCAGTCTGACTGTAGAAGACTGTCCATAAGCTACGTTGATCACTCCCTGGATTTATTTATTTATTTCAAGATAGCTGCGATTCTGATATACTGCACCTGCTCTCTCACTGTGGAAAATCAAGAGGAAAGGGAAAGGAGGGGTTAGAGGAAAAGCCCAGTTTTAAGCTTTTGCCACTTCAGTTTTTAAAGAGTTTATTTAGCTTCAGATGAAGTAGATGCTCAGGTACGCTACCTAAACTTGTAATATAGTACTTGGGTTAATGTATGTTTCATTCCACCTCATCAATCAAAATTCTAAAAGTATTTATTTATTAACTTATTAGTTATTAACTGTTTACTGTGTTTGTTAATGAATATTTCAACTAGATGTATTGTTATGTTATGTAATCCAAATGCAATTCTTCTTCTTCTTCTTATTATTATTATTATTATTATTATGAATAGACATTCATGACATTGTTAGTGTACATTTGATATTACATTAACTGATTTTACCTTATGTGATCGCATGTGATAAATAAACAATATAACATTTTTAGTGCTGCCTGTGGCATCTGATGAGGATATTATATTATACCAGCAAGAATGCATCAGGTCAAACTCAAACAACATCCTGTGTGTTTGTGATCTTGCAAGATCATTTGTCCAAGAATGGCTGGCAAGGACATTCTCCTCAAGAACACAAGCTTGTTCTTTGCATTCTTGGGTTTGAAAAAGGCCCATTTGAAGTGTGACCTATAACATTAATGATGGCTCTGTTCTATTCAGTGTCCTGTTAAGCATATACATTACCAGAGGCCTGGAACTGTCTCACCAAAGTGGAATGAAGCAATCATTGATGTTAGAAATTCCAACTGTGCTTTTCCTGCTTTGACAAGTTAAGTCAAAATGTCTGCTCCTTGACCTGTTTAGCCTATCTTAGAATGTAAATTATGAAATTATAGATTATTATTTATATGGACATTCATAACTACCTCAGTACCAATTTGCACCTTATGTAAATACTGCCTCATATCTTTTTATTTTATTTATAACTGTATATTTCTCTATTTTAATCTTATTATTTATTTATTTATTTTAATTTTAACTAGCTGACTGTTCTGTGTTGTGTTGTATATCTGTTAAGTGTTGTTTTGTGTATAACTGCTCCACGTGCCTTGCCTTGAATTGCCCCCCGGGGACAAATACAGTTTTTTTAATTGAATTGAATTGAATTGAATTAAATGAATGGAAGTGGAGAGAAAGTGCTAGCCTAGCTCTATCATAAGGAAACAAAGAACCCATTTACAATGGTCACTGATTGAATCTTGGGTGGATTGGATAGTTATCCTATTAAATGCATCCAAGAAACATTTTAAATGCATTATCATCTGCTCACAACAATCCAACCAATATATAGACAAGATAATGTTATGACTTAATAATTTGATGGGAACTCCTAAATGTACAACTAAACAAGTGCCCCGATGAGTACTTAAGGATACAATTTAGAAAAAAGAAAACATTGTAGACTCAAGACCGAAAGATATAAATATGGTCCACTTACACATGCTTTCCATCAGTTGTGCCTCTTATAGAGCCCAAAGTGTCTGTCTGTATAACATTGATTAATGTCACATGTACCTGTAAACTATTGTTGCAGTGATTTCAACTAGTGTATTTATAATCTTAAATGTAAGAAAGGTAATCAATAAGCAATTCAGAGTTAACAAAGTGCTTCAGAAAAAGAGCAGGACCATTATCTTGTTTTATCATTAAATGTTGAAATAAGATGAAAACTAAAGCCAAGCAATAGAACATAAAACTGAGCAAAAAAAATAAAGAATTACACTCTCAAAACACTAAGCAAATGTTGCGTCAAGATGAAGATAGCTTTTGTTAGCACTGCATTAAAGATCTTTACCAAATCTTGACTGAGGGTTTCGGTCATAACCTCAACATTTAAGCAACCATTACAGTAGTTGCCACATGCAGATAATGTAGCCAATAGTTAAAAACGACAATTATCAGAATCATCCAATATCCATGTTGTTTCGATTAGGTTGTTTTAGAATTAACAGTTTCTGGGAAAATGGCCAACAACTCCTCTAAATTAAACCACAAAAAGTTGTTTGTAACACCCATCAGAACACATAAGTTTTGTCTGATTCAATGCCCCACCAGCAGGACAAAAACCTGTCTGCTTTCCAAAACTGTTACAAATCACAGTTGGAGAATGAAAGTCTTTTCTGTTTTTACACAGCTACAGAATTGTTAAGGTTTTGTTTAAATTTAGAGACAAAAACAACTTAGGGTTAGGAAAAGATCATTGTTCCAGATAAAATTACTTTATGAAGATTAAGGGACCTTTGTCGTTGTGATTAAAATTATATCTGCTTGCTTCAGGATAGAGAATAATGGTGATCATGATTTCAAGAAACTTTGACTTTTGGTTGATAACAGGAAACCAACAGTGGTCTCTGGTATTAAAGTTTGATGTTTGATGAATTCAAAGGGGCGGCTGTAGCTCAGGAGGTAGAGCGGGTCGTCTAATCGGAAGGTCACTGGTTCGAATCGCTCCCCCAGCATGCATGTTGAAGTGTCCTTGAGAAAGATACTGAACCCTAAATTGCTCCTGATTAGCAGTTGGCACCTTGCATGGCAGCCTCTGCCATCAGTGTGTGAATGGGACATGTAAAGCACTTTGAGCGGTCAGTAGACTGGAAAAGCGCTATAGAAATGCAAGTCCATTTACAATCAACCAATCAGCCTGACTTCCTCCTTCATTGGGAATTTGGGATGAATGCATCTTAATTGCATTCCGGTATGCATGTTTTTTGTTAAAAAAATAGCATCAAATAGCATCTGTAGACTGAAAGCTGGCATCAAGGAGGCAAAGAGGAGACATCAGCAGGCTGGAGATGGACCTCAACACCAGCAGCACTAAAGACATGTGGCAGGAGATTCAAAATGTCACAGGCTACAAAAGCAGGTTTGTGAGGCCACACTGCCCGATGAGCTGAACACATTTTCTGCTTGCTTTAATCTCCTCAACACAGACTCAGCTGTGAAGTCTACTCCGCCTCCAGAGGACCAGTCACTGTCAGTAACCATAGAAGATTTGAGGAAAATCCTGCTGAAACTGGATATAAATAAGGCTGCTGGTCCAGATCATATACCAGGCCGTGTACTAAAAACATGCCGATCAGCTAGCTGATGTTATTACTGACATTTTTAACATCTCACTCTAACAGGAGGCTGTTCCCTCCTGCCTCAAGACAGACATCATCCTTCCTGTACCTAAAACGTCTGCTGTGTCTACTTTAAATGACTGCCACCCTGTGACTCTCACCCCCATCCTGATGAAGTGCTTTTAGAAACTGGTTCTCCAGCACAACAAATATAACATCTCTGCCAGCCTGGACCCTCACCAGTATGCTTTCAGAGCCAACGGAGTCACAGAAGAAGCCATATCTACTACCCTTCACTCAGTCTTCACTCACCTGGAGCTGATCTATCTGTCATTTCACCAGATTACGGAGAAGCGTCATTCCCCTGGCCATGAGACTCCTTGTACTTGTCCCTTGTATGATACACTCAAATCCAAACTGTGAAGTTGTTCAAAGGCTTACAGACCTCAGTGTCATGCTATCACCTGCTGCGTGCCTGTCTAGCCTGGAAGACAGATACCTCTTCTTCATGCAATTCATGAGGGTTTTACATTAAAAGGGTTTTTCCTAACCTGAAAAGAATGTAGGATGGAGGGTGTCCTGTACGTAATACAGTATATAACTAATTTGATGGTGCTCAATTGTCCAGAAGTATTAAATTGGGGCCTGTTTTGTGGCTGCCGGCTGCAGCAATCTCACTCAGTACTGAACCAGTTTTTAAAAAAAAAAAGAGGATCATAACATGGAATTAATTAATTTAACCATGCAATCACTATAGTTGTTTGAATGAATGTGTGCAATCAATCAAAGAATCAAACTGAGCAACCCACTGTAGGCTAATCTGCTGGCCCAGAAAGGTATTGTTGCAATCACAAGGTGTAAATCTGGCATGAAAGAAGATATCTACAGGTGTTGTCCTTCAGGTTGTGATCAGAGGCTATAGCCCGTCAGTGTAAATCCTGTATAGGTTACAGGTATTTCCAACAGACAGTAGCCTACGCAAAAAACAGTTGTGTTAGTCTACTCTTGAATTGTGTGTGTGTGTGTGTGTGTGTGTGTGTGTGTGTGTGTGTGTGTGTGTGTGTGTGTGGGGTGAGCCGAGGGAGGGAGGCTTCAAGATTTTGTGCCCATGGGCCTCTGCATTACTACAGTAATCTATGCCTGCACACCAGCTCCATCATTGTTTACACTGTTTTTCAACATCTTCTCAGGCTCTCTCTCTCCAACTCAGACAGATCCATTCTCATCTCTCCGCTCTTTGTGCAGCTTAATTGATCCGACTGCCTTCGCTCGGGCAGTTGATTAATTGCATTCTCTGACTGTGTTTCAGGTTTGAGATGAAACAGAGCGAGAGGAGCACGAATGAGGGCGTTTTGATGAAGAATAGTCTGAAAAACAGTGCAGGGAGAGAATGGAGAAACTTAGTGTAGTAAATGGAGTTCAGGAACTCCATTATGAGTGTGATTACAGCTCTGTATGATAAAATGTCTCAGAATGGAACCAGCAGTGTCAGGTAGCTCGTGTTCTTTTCTAACTTTGTGTAGAGTGTTGATGCCACTCAACACTCAGGAGAACGAGCAGTGTGACAAAAATACATTATTAAAAATAAGCTCATCAAAGTGGGATTGAAATAAAGTAAAGTAAACACCGATATCACTTTGTCAATCAGCGTTTGAAAACACATACAAACACACACACACACACACACACACACACACACACACACACACACACTTTCTTACTTCCAGGTGCAAACTTTTAAGTCTAATCCTTCACACAGTCTAAAAAAAAAAAAAAAAAGGTTGTCTAATGTCGACTTTTAAACTGACTGTTAAAATATTGAAATATTGGAAAGTCTATTCTGCCCTGGCAGCTTCCCTGGCAGCTATGAAGATAGCTAAGTCTGCTATCGACAATACATGGAAGTAGTTCTCCTACATGAACTTTATTATTGCTCTTGGTTGCCGATGGTCAACGGACAGTGAAAACTGAAATACGTTTTTTTCTTTTTGCTATTGTGTGAACATAGAAAGGGTGAGGTCTGGAATTTTTACATAGGCAAAGTAAGGGTAAGCCAAAAGAAAAAGTACAAGTACAGGTCATTGAAAGGTCTAGTTAAAAAAATAAAAATAAAAAATTACAGTACACATATACGTATATATTATAGATCTATATGGTTGTAACAGTCCCATTTTTTCCAATATTTGTCTCCTTTCTCCTTTTGTAATCGAATAGTGAAAGTAATTTTCTCCATAATGCGTATAGAGTTGATTATATTGATAAGAAGGGTGATGGTAGGAGGGTTCCTCTGGAGCCAACATTTTGTAATCGCCTTTTTACTGGCAGTCAGAAAGATCTTCAAAAGGTATGAGTCACTCTTATTGAGATCCTTAGGGATATGTCCAAGGTACATTGAGGTAAAAGAAAAGTCAAATCTCAGATCCAGATCCTGGATCCTGAGCCTGGATAAATTTTCCGATCCAATCCTCGCTCACTCACAAGAGGTTTGTTTTGCCCTGAGCAGTTCAGCTGCCTCTGCTTGCCCCACCGACAAAGAGTCAAAGAAAGAAAGTCTGTCACTGAAAAGACACGAAGCGGAGATGTGACACAAAGAGGGCTCAAACCCGAATAAACATCGGGTCATCGTTTGAACGGTGGCAAAGGTCCGTGAAGATATGGACCCGATGCTGATACAGTGGAGTTTCTGTTGAGCAGGTAATCTTCGTCTTTATTGTGGATGTTGTGACACAGATAACTTTCATGCTGATGCTGGCTTATGACTGTGAGAGCTGCCGTTAGTTTGTTTCTGTGTTATTAGACGGTGTCGAGACAATTTCTGTCTCTGCAGTATTGTCAACACTTGTTTACTTGTTCGACGGAGACATTAGCCTCTATGCTAGCATTGTAAGCTAACAACAAGCTAACATTGCTAACATGTTTACACCAAATTAGCCTATTTATTTGCTCATGGCAGCTAAATGAAGCAGCAAGTATGATGAATGAAGGGATGAATGAAACCCCAATGCGAAGCGGAGGGGTTTCAGATTTATTTCCGGATTTTTATTTTATTTGTCCGGATTTATTTCTCCATAACAACCTCTCGCCCGGTCACTACTCAACTGTTTTGCTAACCCTCCTCCCGGTCTTGTCCGTTTGTTTTCAACGAAGCCTTTGCTAAATCAATATGATGGATTATCATAAACGCGTTACGATGTGTGTATTTGTGTGTCTTATCTGTCATAAACAAGAGATTTTTATCCCCCCCATCATGTTGATCCATGGCCACAAGGGGGCACCGCCACGGGAACCACCCAACCAGGACAGACAGAGGAGCCCACACCAGGGCTCTGGGGATGGCCGCGGTGCAGTGCCACCCCATCCGTCCAGGCCAGGACAGCCCCCAGGGCAGCACCCCCATAGGCAGATCAAACTAATCCCAGCGTCGAGGGCCCCCTGTGAGAAAAACACTGGAGCTAGAAGATAAAAAGAGAGCAGGATAAAATCAACATTAAAGTTAAAAGTAGTTAAGAATATTAAGAAAGAGACTAAAAGAAAAAAGCTAAGATACCATTCTTAAAACTGTATCCTAAAAGTTCCTAAAAAACAGCCCAAGTTCTGAGTAAAACAGCATAAATGACAAGTTAAGAGGAGTTTAGAAGAAGGATAAAAAGAGATCAATTAAAAGCCAAGTTAAAAAGGTGTGTCTTGAGCCTGCTTTTAAAAACATCAACAGTCTCTGCAGCCCTGAGGCTCTCCGGCAGGCCATTCCACAGACGTGGGCCATAGTAATAAAAGGATGCCTCACCGTGGGTTTTTGTCCGAACACTTGGGATGACTAAAAGGTTGGAGCCGGAGGACCTCAGGGTCCGCGAGGGATGGTAATGTAAAAGCAAATCAGAAAGATAAGAAGGCCCAAGACCGTTAAGACACTTAAAAACTAATACAAGAACCTTAAAATCGATCCTGAAACGCACAGGGAGCCAATGCAGCGATTTTAAAACAGGTGTAATGTGCTCCTGCCTTCTGGTCCCTGTCAGCGCATGTGCGGCTGAATTTTGAAGTACCTGGAGTTTGGAAGTGCTTTTCATTGGAAGACCAGAAAGCAGGGCGTTGCAGTAATCTATACGCCATGAGATAAAAGCATGCATCAGCACTTCTGTGTTTGACCGAGAGAGAAACGGGCAGATTCTGGTTATGTTCTTGAGATGATAAAACCCTATCTTTGTAATCAAAAATGACGCCCAGGTTCTTGACACATTGTGAAGGTTTAAAGTCTTGTAGTTTTGGTAAAAGTTTCTCTCTCTTGGCTTCAGGACCAATAATTAAAACTTTTGTTTTGTCCTGGTTGAGCTGCAGGAAATTCTCTGCTATCCATGATTTTATATCTAAAATGCAGTTCAGAAAAATATCAACTGGGCTTGTGTCTTCAGGAGACACGGCGATATAAAGCTGTTTGTCATCAGCATAACTATGAAAATTTACGCCGTGTCTCCTGATGACGTCGCCAAGCAGAAGCATATATAGATTAAGAAGTATTGGGCCTAAAATTGATCCTTGGGGCACCCCACAGTTTGTTTCATAGGTTTTCAAAAATGTTGGTCATTAAGGTATGAGTTGAACCAGTTTAAAACAGTGCCAGAGAGGCCCACCAGGTTTTTAAGTCTGTTTATCAAGGTGTGGTGATCAACTGTATCGAAGGCAGCACTAAGATCCAGTAGCACCAGGACTGAAAGTTTCTGAGAGTCCATGCTACACCTGATGTCATTAACAATTTTCAACAGGGCTGTCTCGGTGCTGTGGTTCGTCCTAAAACCCGACTGATACTTCTCTAAAATATTGTTACTATTTAAAAATTCATTGAGTTGAATAAAAAACAGTTTTTCTAAAATTTTGCTTAAAAAAGGTAAGTTGGATACAGGTCTGTAGTTGTAAAGAGTGTTGGGATCTAAGTTACTCTTCTTCAGAAAGGGCCTCACCGCTGCTGTTTTAAAGGCAGCAGGGCAGACACCAGTCTGGAGAGAGCAATTCACAATGCTTAACAACTCATCCTCAAAAAATCCATAAAATGTTTCAGAAAGTGATGTGGGAATGGGATCTAAAAGGCAGGTTGTTGGGTTAACTTAGGAGAAAACTCTACCAAGCATCCCTGCATCCACCAGGACAAAACGCTCCAGTGTTTCCTCAGGTAAAAAGAATGGTTCAGAAGTGTCACACACTGTCTTCTGTTTTGATAAAAGATTGGATCTGATAAAATCAATCTTACTTCTGAAGTGGTCTGCGAAGTCCTCACATTGAGAGACTGTTGGGATACCAGAGGACTGTTTAAAATCAGGGTTGGTTAAGAGGTCAATAGTGAAAAAAAGAATTTTGGGGTTGTTTTTGTGGTCTGTGATGAGTTTTGAAAAGTGGGATATTCTTGCCTGTTTGACAGTGTTATTGTAGATTTTGAGTTGTTCACGGAGTATTTCCAGATGGATTGTCAGCTTAGTGCTTCTCCATTTCCTTTCTGCACTCCTGCATTTTCTTTTCAGTTGTTTTATCTTGTCGTTTCTCCACGGGGGTGTGAGTTTATGTTTGATTGTTTTAATTACTAGTGGAGCTACTGAGTCAAGGCTTGACTTCAGTTTACTGTTAAAAATATCCACAATAAAATCACAGGGTGCAGGTACAGTGATGGCGGGGGAGTTGTGTACAATCTCAATAAAATTTGCAGCCACTTCAGAAGCAAGATAGCGTTTCTTCACGGTTCTCACTGGGGCCTCCTCATGGCTAAAACTGGTGATATTAAAAAAGATGCAGTAGTGGTCCGATACAGCCAAGTCAACAGAGGACACATTGGTGGATAGGCCATGTGTTATGACAAGGTCCAAGGTGTGTCCTCTGTTGTGAGTGGGCTGTGAAACATGTTTAAAATCCAAGCAGTAAAGAAGGTTTAAAAAATCATTTGAGATGGAGTCCGACTTGTCATCAATATGTAAGTTAAAATCACCAGTTAAAATGATTCTGTTGTATGTAGGGTGCACAAGTGATAGTAGGTCAGAGAATTCGCTGATAAAACCAGTGGAATGCTTGGGTGGCCTATAAATCGTGAGACATAAAATAGGAGGGCTGCTAAAAACACAGGCGTGGTATTCAAAGGTGGTGTAGCAAAATTTCCTTGGATGTTATTGATTCTGAAATAATTGAGGCAGTACCACCACCCTTTTTGCCCATCCTAGTAGAAAATAAAAAATTAAAATTAGGAGGAGAGGCCTCAGTGAGAAAAACCGGTGTGTCAGTGCCCAGCCAAGTTTCTGTTAAAAATAGACAGTCATCTTGTTGTCTACTATAAGGTCATTAATAATAAAAGTCTTGTTTAAAAGAGAGCGCACATTCAGAAGTGCCATGTTAATGGTCTGTGCTGGCTTGGGGTCCTTGGATGATGGTGTGATGGATGTCTGTGGTTTGATATGAACCAGATTTTTACTGTTCGTACCACCAGTCCGGTTCTGATGGAGTCTATTGGAGATGATGGGGGGAATGGGGAAAGAGTTACATGGCGGATGGCAAACAGAAGATGCGGCGGTGTGGAGGTCTGTGGTGGGAAGTGATGGTGGATGAGAAGAAGTGTGCTGCTGGTGCCTGTAGGGGGGGCTGTTGTGGGAGGGAGTACAGGGGGAGGGAACCGTAGAAGAAGGATGACAGGGACAGGAAGGTGATGAGGGGGTTTGGCAGGTAAGCAGTCACGCACGTGTAGTTGTTTGGACGGCGTGCTGAATATTAGCCGCAAGCATCTGGTTACCTAAGGAGCTCGGGTGGACTCCATCCCTGTTAAAAAGGGTCGGGCGTTTCCAAAACAAATTAAAATTGTCAATAAAACCAAAGTTGTGGATCCTGCATGCGGACTGAAGCCAGGTGCTGAGGGCAAGGACTCTGCTGAAGCGCTCGGATCCATGGATACGCGCCGGGAGGGGCCCGCTAATGAAGACGGCCCTGTTACATGTTTTTAAAAGACTAAAAAGGCTGTTGAAGTCCTTTTCAGTCATTTCGGACTGGTGACGGGCCGTGTCATTTGATCCTACGTGGATCAACACCCGGGTGATGAAGGATGGGAGTGAGCTTAGCAGTCCGGGGAGTTTGTCCAGAATGACTGGGACAGTAGCACCAGGGAGGCAGTGGGTGATGGCGTTTATGAAGCGCATATCTCGGGTGTACGAGTCTCCTATAATTGCAGTGGAGGGTGGAAAAAGTGGTCGCGGTCTACCGTGGCTTGCGAGGGCTGTGGGAGTCCACACACACACACACACACACACACCCTCCATGGTGTGCGTCAGGGGAGACGAGCCCCGCGGATGCGTAGGAGCGGCCGAGCCGGGGGAGAGGGAAGGGGACCCTGAATGCTCCAGGCGGTGTTGACCGCCGGAGTCAGGAGCGCCCTAATCCTCGAGAGGAGGATCATGAGCCCGGCCACCGAGGAGACCCCCGGAGCGCCTCAGCACTGCTTCCATCAGAAGCCTCCGACGCGAGACAGAAGTCGTGGTCCGGGACGACAGCTGTTGATCCGGGGCTCCGGTGGAACAACTCCGCGCACCACCGGGAAGCAGTGGAGACGTCAGTCCGGCTGAGTGGAGAGCCGCAGCCGCCTCGCCGTCAGGTGGTATAGAGGGAGCTGTGGAGCCCATGGGAGACAGGTCAACGGAGCAGGGAGGTGCAGGGACCGCACCGATCGGTGGCACGGAGGGAGCCGCAGCAGCCACTGGAGCCTGGTCCGAGCTCCAGCATTGACCATCACCCGGGTCCTCACTAAGGGTGGAGCCGAACCCGAATACGGTATTCGGAAAGGCACAAATAACGTGTTTTTTTACAAATACTTATTTCAAACAAATACTTTAAAAAATATTTGTATTCGGGAACAAGAAAAACATCATATCAAAAAGCTACGTTTTCTCATGAGACAGGCAGTACATGCCCGGATGAGTGAGTGAGTGACGTTCAGGAGTCGGGGGCGGGGGCATCAAAACACCGCTGTTCCGACCCCCCCCCCGCCCCCGCAGCTGTCCATGGTGCTGCTGAACCAGGTGACGTTGTTTACACTCTGCGTTGTGGCTTGTCTGTGAAACGCGCGCTGCTCAGGGACTGGGCAGATCTGTCCCACTTGCTTTGTCCCTCACTCCGTTGGGAGATCTTCCACAGCGTAAAAGAAATACACTCCGTTTCTCTCCCCCGCTCCGCTCGAGCCCACTTCACAAGCGCGAGGCTGCTGCAGCCGGCGACCCTGCTGACAGCAGACCGGGGGAGAAAAAAAATTCTTTGCTCGGTGCTTTGGTTGGCTTTTAGGCAATGAAGAAAGGAGTTGGTTAAGTTTAGTAAAAAGACCAGGTAGAGGCCAGAAGCATAATGACCCTTAGCTATAGGCTACTATGTCATATTATTCACAAATCAAGTTTAGTTCTTGGAGCTCTGTGCATTAGAAAGAACAGTTCTTTTAAGTATTATTTGTTTTTATTCTGTCTGTTCAACGTCCTCCAACAAGGACGGGTGGTGGTGGGGTTCATAATGTTCACAATGATATTTTATTAGTTGTTGGTTTAACCATGGATGGAGGTATTTTCCTTTCAATGACATTCCTTGTTACATGTTCATTGCTGGATTTATGGAAAAACATCAACCAATATTGCATATCCATAATTATTATAATGGATAATTAAAGAATACTTACACTATAACGAAAATTAGAAGTGTAACTCAAAAAAATATATATTTTTACACCTATTTTGAATTTTACTCGAATACAAATACTATTCCCCCCTCAACAAATACAAATACAGATACAAATATCGGCTGCTCTGCACACCCCTAGTCCTCACCAAGCTGTGACAGAGCCTCGAAGCGATTGGAGAGCCGGAGGGGAGGCGAGCCGGCCCTGAGTAAGGTCCTCTTACGGCCGTGAGCAACCACCTCAGCCCATGATCGCTGGAGGTGGAGAGTGGAGCAGGAGGACGGCTGTCCTCCAACAGGTTAGCAATCCTCTTATGTGCTTTCTCGAGTTGAGTCATTTCCAGGGGGCACGGAGGTAGCCATAGCACGTAGCTTTAGCTGTGCAGCTTAGCTCGCTTAGCTAAGATAGATATCTCGATCGATAGATATCAGATATCTCGATCGATAGATAGATATCCCGATAGATAGATATACCCTTTGTCTGTTAAGTCCATTTTGTGTAGTTGGTCAGGCTAATCTATTTAGACAGTGAGCTAGACAGTCCACTTTAAGGTGCATAGTTGTTATTGAGTGGTTTTCCTACAATATTCTTACCAGAGTACTAGTGAATAGTTGGACTAACTGTATCAAATACAGAAAGGCAAGATATATAGACAGGGCATGTTAATGTTAATAATAAATATAAAACTTAGCTGACTTACCTTTCAATAATAAATATTGTAAACAGCATAAAGTAACGTTGAAAATGGAGCTAAAACCGACCTGTTTTGACCTCCTCTCATCTCGTAGTAAAGGGTTGCACAATTAAGCACAAACGACTGTCAAAAAGACAGCGGTTCTGCTTCACCACACCAAAGTAATTAGTTTACAATAAAGTCACATTGGACAGATTATAAAATGGCAAAACAAATTATCAGGGCTAAAGGTAATACAAAATGGAGGACCCAAGCGCAGACACACAGGAATACACACAGGAGGCAGGATAAGGGGAACGTAAAGTGAGCTTTATTTAAATAAAGCTAAAAGTAACACAAAGGAAAACACAAGGAAACTAGACAAACCAAAAAGGATCACAAGGACCAAAAACAAAGTAGCAACTAAAAGCTTAAACAAAGTTCAACAGGAAAGCAAAGTTCAAATCAAATGAAAGAACAAGGAACCAAAATCCAAACATACCAAATGGGGGAAGACAGGAGGAGACACTGGACACAGAACACGGAGTACAGGAGACGACAGGCAACATCACAGAGGAACGAACTGACAAACACATGAGGGAGAACAAAGACTATATACACAGACACTAACGAGGGGATCAGGAACAGGTGAAGTGATGAGGGAAGAGGAACAGGTGAGGAAATTAGTGGAAAAGTACTGGGAGGGAAAAACACACAGGAGGAACTGAAAAGCAGGATACGACACAAGCGTAAAACAGAAACAAACAGACGTAGAACCATGACACAAATAGTCTTAATGACAGAAAAGATGATAGACAGAAAAATTACCGGGGATCTCACTTACTAAACTCGAATCCACACAAAATGTTTGCGTACATACAAATGATGAAATGAACTATGTAAATATTCTGATTTATAACACCTGGCATGTGCCCAACAGTGTGCAGTTTCCTTATAAATTCCAAATCAATTTGGAAATGTGTGCACAGAAAACAAGGTGTTTGTTGATGAGGCAGAGATTGAAAAGCACATGCTTTTAATTTTTTCACATAGTCTTCCAGCAGTGTGCAGATGCTGAAAGTCTGTGCGTCAATCATGCACCATTATGCAGCAGCATTTATATGTGTACAGCGATCAGACTGACTGCTTCACACCGGCAAAAATGACCACAACAATCAGTGGTAACCCCCACTCTAGGATATCATTTCAAAATGGAAGTTTGATGTGTGAACACAATTTATTTATAGAAGTTTTGTTATGGTGAACTCTGTCTGCATTATGATTAGGTCTCACAGTAAGAATTTGAAGTGTAACGATTATTTCCAGGCTTTGATGATTTATACAATCCATATGTGCTGGTGGTGGAGATGTGCCGGGCAAGCTCAACGGAGAAGGCAGTGTGTGTGCGTGTGTGGCAGCCACTGTGTCTCCAGTGCACTCGGGGCACCTGACATCAGTCATGTTACCGCAGTGATCTTACACACAAAAACTATATGGAAACTAAAATCGTACTTAGTGGTATATCCACAGTATTAGAAGATATTAATAAAGTAAAATCCGTTTTTAATGCTATTTGATGTTATCTTGAATTTGTAAGAACTGATGATGATAATTTCATCAGGTAATTAATGTGGTTTGGGTGAAAAGCAGGCATGGCGTTGTGGGTGGGCCTTGTTAAGTTGCACGTTATCTACTGCGCATGTGTGAAGAGCGCTGTTCTGTTTTGTCCCTGGTGGTGTATACAGAAGGCAGGTTTTGTTTTGTATCACGGGACAATGGAGGCTGCCATTGTGATGTATAGGGAACAAAACATTAAGTAAAAGTGTTTACTTAAGCAACAGTCACTGTGGTTTTTGACTCAACATTGGTAGCAGAGTATGACTGCTGCTGGGAATTACAAAGTTCTGCCACCGTTTAACGAGAAGACTTCTAACGAAAGTTGGAAAAATCAGATCGAAATTTGGAGACTTGTCACCGACCTGGATAAAAAAAAGAAAGCTTTGGCAGTTACCTTATTGCTAGGGGGAAGAGCCAATGACAAAATTGGACTACCGTGTTTTTGAAGGAAGAGAAGGATCGGCAATACGAGGCATACACAGAGTTTGACTGCATCACTAGGGAAAGGTGTTTCTGTGGTGGACTAGATTATCGAAATTTGAACGTCGGTACAACAGGATACGTAAATTCAAAATGGAACTTCCAGATGCAGTGTTGGCCTTCAAGCTACTAGATAGTGCAGGACTTAATGCTGAAGACGAACAGCGCTTACAACTTGCCACAGCGTCTCTTTTGTTGACATGACATCAGTCTTGAATAATTTTTGGAGATAACATTACTTGACCACAACAGGGCGATAGTGCGCTGCAAATTAGTGGTGATACAAGTGATGCTGTCGACTACACAAGATAAACAGACAAGCGTGAATGTAGCTCAAACTTGCAACAATCTCAGACAGTGGTTCAGGGTACAAATCCCCTCGACAATTATGGGAGGAGAACAAGATGTGCAGTGAAGCACATATCACTGGGCAAAGGATTGTCCCATCAAAAAGGACCATGTAAAACTAACAACAGATGACGGACTAAAAAATGATGTTGAAGAATGCAACACAACACTTTGTTTTGGAATCAATCTTGTCTGACATGGAAATCTTCATGGTGGAAGCTTTAGGATCAGCTGCGATTCACACAGTCTGTACAAGTACTGTGTGTAATAACAATAATTACATAAGTGAACTGCCACAGAGTGAGTTACTGAAAAGTGAATGACAAAAAAAGTGCAACACCCTTCAGATTTGGTGATGGTAAAGCTGTTCACTCCACAAGTGATTATTCCAGCCAAGAAAGCACAGACTAGATGCAAAATAGAAACAGAAGTTCTCCCAGCAGATGTACCAGTGATTATAAGCAAGACTTAAGTGAAAAGAGCAAGTGCAGTTTTGGACATTGCACACGACAATGCAACAATGTTTAAGCAACCTGTGAAATCAGGACATTATTGTGTGAACTTGAGAGATGATAGTGACCCAGATAAAAGCAGACAGAAAACATGACAACAAAGGAAGAAAAGACAGTCCTGTTGAAGCTACACAGACAATTTGGACATGCCTCCATTGGAATACAGCAAAAACTACTGGCCTCCTTAGGTAACACTGATGATTAAAACAACACAGTTCTCAAGAATATTGTAAAAAAAACTGTGAAACATGCATCAGGTACAACAAACCAAAACGCAAGCCGGTGGTGGGTTTGCCCATGGCTTCAACTTACAATGAAACTGTAGCTATAGACATGCATGAGCTTGAGCTGGGAGTGTGGTATCTGCATGCTATTGATCACTGTACACGCTTCAGTGCAGAGAGGTTTTTTCACCACGAAGAAACCCAGGGACATAGTAAAGCACTTCATCCACTGCTGGATAAGTATTCATGGTCCTTTGTGCATTTTATTCAGTGACAATGGAAGTGAATTTAACAACAAAGAAATGAGGGACATGGCTGAAAAACTTTGAACACTGAAGTTAAAACCACTGCAGCATACAGCCCATGGAGTAACAGCAGTGGCTCAACCCCCCCCCCCCCTCCCCCCGATTAACCCATGAGACCCCCTGAAAGCCTCAAAAGCAACATTTGAAGGGGGTCTCAAATTTTGACACAAAAGTAAAAAATAAAATATTTTATTGTCACTAATGGTCACTAAAATGTGTTTAAGCTCACCATGTCCAGTATTCAGAATCCAAAACATTTATTCACAGATATGTTGTATTTGTTGCCAAGCAGAGCAGCCGGTCCTGCACACGTATGCAAATTAGCCATGTGCGCCAAACAGAAGAAAGACGGTTGAGAAGTCATACTAAACATGGCTAGCAAACGAAAGCTAAACCAGAGTGTATCAGTCACACACTTTGGGCTAACATCCAAAAAGTCGGCACTCAGAGATGAAGAGGCACCGAAAGACGATGCTGGTGCAGCTAGCACAGTGGGCCCACTCACTACCAGAACAGAGGGTCCTCTCCCACCCAGTGACTCCCCAGAAGAACAACGTGAAGTTGAGGCCGAGTGCTGCGAAGACGCAGCAGGTGCTGAGGTAATGTTTAGTGATGTGCGGATCGATACTGAAATATCGATACCTCTGATACCAGAACTTTATGCTCTAAAATCGATTCTCAAATCAAAATATCGATACTTTTGATACTTCAGTCATTTGAGGTAATGTATATCATTAACAGGAACACAGTGGAAAGTAACTAAACTATTGAGATCTTGTCTAAATGATACGCGGTTGGTGGGAACTACTTTTTCTTCCGCCTGGGTACGTAAGTGCGTAATGCGTTTGCGCAGCCGCAGTCTCAGTCTGTACAAAATGGCAGACCGTAAACATAGCCATGTGTGGAGCTATTTTAGCTCCACAAACAGCACAGACACGGTTTGTGACGTTTGTGGAAAAACGGTCAAGAGTTGTGGCAACACAACAAACCTTGTGAAACACCTCAGGTTAAACCACAACACAGAATACGAGGCATTTATGATGAGGCGGACAGAAGAGGAGAGCACAGTGTCAGTTGCTGCTGCTGCTAGGGCAAGACAGACTTCTCTGGCGGAGTCCTTCGGTGCTGCAGGCAGGCACTATCCAGGTACAGAGGAAGAAAATGTGGAGCTTTAAGCGGCGCTAAGCACTGTTGCTGAAATAACATTTTATCAATAAAATATATCTATTATCATTTACAATCACTCTAATTTGCTTTAATTCATCTCATTCTCTTGTCCGCTATGTCCCTATTGGGGTCGCGGGGTGTTGCCGCTTTTATCCCCCCCTTTCGGGGGGTTGCGGGGCTACTGGGGCCAAATCCAGCTCTCACAGGGCGAAGGCCAGGGTACACCCCTGGACGAGACGCCAGTTCATCCAGGGCCCTCTGATGGCAGAGGCTGCCTCGCAAGGTGCCAACTGCGCATCAGGAGCAATTTAGGGGTTCAGCATCTTGCTCAAGGATGCTTCGGCATGTAGCTCAGTTCCGCCCAGGGGAGCCGGGGTTCGAACCAGTGACCTTCTGGTGGCTGGTCACCTGCTCTACCCACTGATCTACAGCCGCCCCCAATTTGCTTTAACTGTTAAATGAATATTTTAAAGTGTAGGTATTTAACCCATTTAGACTGAAGAGCATTTGCGCATTTCTACCTTTGAAGCCGGGGGCGCTGTTGCGCATTTCAACATCCGGGGTCTGTAGGTTGATCTACTACCTCTGACCTGGAAGATGTCATCTCTGAGCTGAGCGCGCACGTGCGACAGCCGGCTTGTTTACCTGTAGCTGCTACTGCTAGTTTGACCCCGGATGTTGATAACAGACAAGCCCGGACTCAGAGGGGAATAGCACTAGCGTATCATGACAAAATATTGGTGAAATGAACTAGTTTCGTGGCAGATAATGCGTTATATAGAGGCTGTGTTTCGGTATCCCGTCACTCGCATTATATGGATATACCGGCGCTACACTGGATCTAATTTCGTCCGAACGACTTCAAATGACACCAAAGTTATCTGGGTGAGTAAATGATAATATATTTTGCTAGAAATAAGGTCCAGGTTGTAAAAAACGGTAGTTATTCCTTTAAGGAAATCAATACAAGAGTCTATGCAAAGCATTAAAATGTCTGAGGTAAAAAATTCTCTATATGTGTTTATTGAACTGTGTGATGAAATAAGATGTTTGCATGATTATTTAATGATTTTGTTGCCACAGGAGGAAAAAGAAAGGCATGAAACATGGTTCAAGGCTAAAATGATGTTCAATGATGAATTTACTGATGAAGTTGAAATGTGGGTGAAATCAAATGAAAATCAGGTGTCTGAAACTGAAAATAAGGTGTCTGAAACTGAGAATAATGGTGATGAAGGTGTTGAAAATGACGATATAAATCCAAACGACAGTGTTTCTAATGTGGGTAAAAATTCAAACAAAAGTAAAAATTCAAACAAAAGTGTCACAAGCCACAGGTCAAGCACTACTTCCTCTGTAAAAATAAAGGCAACAGCAGCAAAAGCTGCAGTCATGGCTCGAATGGCAGCCATAAAGGAACGACATGCACTGGAGGAACAAGAGCAAAAAATAAAAAGGAAAAAGGAACAGCTCAAATTGGAGACAGAACTTGCTGCATCTGATGCTATGTTGGCAGTTTTGCAAGCTATGGATGGACAAAGGCTCTCTCAAGCACCAACAGATGGGATGAACTCTTATTTTGAAAAGGGAAAAAGGAAACTGGCACAACACACACTCAACACTCAAACCCTCCATGGATATGCCAACAAAACACAATAAAATATTGTCATCTGTGGAAACATCACAAGGTCTGCTGCATGATCAAACAACTGCTTGGGTGACACAAAACAGGAGACAACACTTGAATTGTGGACAAAATGATCAGACTCCACTTGTTGATATTGTGAGTATTATGTGCAAACAAAATGAAATCACAGCCTCTTTGGTGAACCAACAACGCCTGCTTTCTCTGCCACCACGTGAAATACCTGTCAAAGGGAGATCCATTTCAATACAAAGCCTTCATAAAATCATTTGAACAAGGTGTGGAGGACAAAGCAAGTAAGGCTGACTGCTTGTTCTACTTGGAACAGTTCACCAGAGGGCAACCAAAGGAACTAGTAGAAAGTTGTCAACACATGGATCCTGAACGTGGCTTCATTGTGGCTAAAGCTCTGCTTCAGGAAGATTTTGGTAATGAGTACAAGATTGCTAATGCATATATTGAAAAGGCTTGAACCTGGCCAGCAATAAAGTCAGAGGATGTTAAATCTTTGCAAGCCTATGGTTTGTTTCTACGTAGGTGCTGTAATGCGATGGAGGAGCTTCCTCATATGCAGGAAATGGGACATGCCAAGCAATATGAAAACAGTGGTTTATAAATTGCCATATAAATATCGTGAAAGGTGGAGAGCTGTTGCCCATGATATAATAGAAAAATACAATCAAAGGGCGCATTTTGTTTGATTTTTAGAGAAGCAAGTGAGGATCCTTTCGGATCCAATTTTTGGAAACATTGAACCACCTGTACCATAGAATGTTACGGCTTCAAAACCCTGTAACAAATTCAAAATGCAAACAAAGTCATTCAGAGGGAAAGGAAGTAGTTTTGCCACTACAGTAATGCCTGTTAACTCATCTGAAGATAATGCTCACACAAGCAATGCAAAGAGACAGGACATTTTGTATTGTTCTTGCTGTTCACATGCTCACCTCTTGGAGAAATGCCAACAGTTCCAACATAAAAAGTACAGAGAAAAGATCCGGTTCCTAAAGGAAAAAGGAATATGCTTTGGTTGTCTAAAGGTCGGACACATAAGCCGTGACTGTAAGAAACGCTTGGTCTGTGAGGTTTGTGATCAACAACATCCCACTGCACTTCATATCCCAAAGACCAATGCTGATTTGCAACGCACATGGGAGCCACCTGAAGAAAATCCACCAACTTCTTCCCAGGTATGTGGACGCACAGGGGCCGGTAATGACCGTTGCATTCTCTCCATTGTCCCAGTGCAGGTCAAATCTACAAAAGGAAATGAAATCATTCAGACATATGCATTCTTGGATCCTGGGAGCACAGCCACATTTTGCTCTGAACACCTTATGCAGCGATTGAACATCACAGGAAAAAGAACACATTTTCTTTTGAAAACGATGGGACAGGAAAAGGTTGTTCCCACTTTTGCTGTGTCTGGAATGGAGGTTGCAGATCTTGCAGGAAAAAGTTTTTACCCTTTGCCTGAAGTTCTCACACAGAGGGAGATGCCAGTCACTCCAGACAACATTGTCACTACTGCTGATTTGGAAAGGTGGCCTTATTTGTCCAAGGTTCACATCTCTTCCATAAAGGCCAATGTGGACCTACTGATAGGAACCAATGCTCCCAGGTTACTGGAACCATGGGAAGTGGTGAACAGTTGTGGATACGGTCCATACGGTCCCAACAGTGTTGGGCTGTGTTATCAATGGGCCTTTAAATGGAAACTGCAGTAATGATGAAATGAAGCTTTCCTCTGTTGTGGTGAATCGAATTTCAGTGTCTAATTTGGAAATCATGCTGAACAATCAGTATATGCATGATTTTAATGAACGGCCTTCAGAGGACAAAGAGATGTCTAGAGAAGACATAAAGTTTATGGAGATTATGGAATCCTCTGCAACTCTACAGGAAGAGAGATACTGCCTTAAGTTGCCCTTCAAGAGACCAGATGCTCACCTACCAAACAGCTTTAAGGTAGCAAAGCAAAGTATACTTGGACTCAGGAAAAGGTTTGTGAGTAACCCAGAATATCACAGGGAATATTCAAGTTGTCTAAATGATGTCATTGAAAAGGGCTATGCAGAAAAGGTCACAAGGCAGACCAGGAAAAGTGTGGTACTGTACATACCCCACCACGGTGTCTATCATCCCAAAAAAGGTTATCTTCGAGTGGTGTTTGATGGTGGAGCCACATATCAAGGCACGTCATTGAACAGTGAACTATTGCAAGGGCCAAATCTTACCAGTTCACTGCCTGGAGTCCTCACTCATTTCAGGCAATGTTTAATCAGTTGCGCTAGCTATGCGCTAAGGAAAACTGCTGATGATAATAGCTCTGATTTTTCTGCAGAAACTGTTCAAGCTGTTAAACAAAACTTTTATGTGGATGACTGTTTGCTGAGTTTGAGCTCCGAGGAGGCAGCAAAGCAACGAGTCAAAGAGCTCAGTTCTCTCTGTAAGAGAGGTGAATTTGTCTTGGAGAAGTGGGTGAGTAACAGTCGTTCAGTGCTGCAGAGCATTGCTGAAGATCAGAGGGCAAAGGATCTAAAAGAGCTTGATTTGGACAGAGACAAACTTCCCATTGAGAGAGCTTTGGGTCTGCTCTGGTGTGTCGAGTCAGACTCATTTAAGTTCAAGATGGAAGTCAAACAGCAGTCTCTAACCCGACGGGGGACGTTGTCTACAACCAGCTCTGTATATGATCCTCTGGGATTTCTGTCGCCAGTAACTCTGTCTGCTAAGATGCTACAACAGGAGCTCTGCAGAAGAAATTGTGGATGGGATGATGCAATACCACCAGACATCTTGCAGCAATGGGAAGTGTGGTTACAGGAGGTCAAGCTATTGTCATCATTCAAAGCTGAACGCTGTTTAAAGCCAGAAAACTTTGGTGACCCCATATGTAGCCAACTGCATCACTTAACAGGTGCCAGCAAAGATGGCTATGGCACTGTAAGTTACATCAGGCTGAAGAACTCCAGAGGTGAGGATCATGTTACATTCCTTTTGGGCAAAGCCAGAGTCACACCTTTAAAGGCTGTAACAATCCCAAGATTAGAATTGACTGCTGCCGTCCTAGCTGCCAGAGTGGATGCCATGCTTAAGGCCGAGCTTCAAATCCAGCTGCATGAGTCTGTGTTTTGGACGGACAGTACGTCAGTATTGAAATACATCAATAATGAAGATAGGCGGTTCCACACGTTTGTGGCAAATAGGATCTCAGCCATACGAGAAATCTCAAGCCCTGCTCAATGGAGGCACATTGGCACCAAAGACAATCCGGCCGATGCTGCATCGCGGGGGATGAAGGTGTCGGATTTTCTAAAGATTCAAAGCTGGCTGGAGGGACCCAGTTTTCTCTGGAAGTCTGAGGCAGATTGGCCAGTAAGTAATCATGATATCAGGATGGATTCTGATGATCCAGAGGTCAGGAAGGATGCCTATGTGAATGCCACTGTTTATGATGCACTGAATGCCACTGACCATCTCATTAGTTACTTTTCATGTTGGAGAAGACTTAAAGTGGCAGTGACTTGGTTCCTGAGGTTGAAAGGTCATCTGTTGGAGCTCAGTCGTCAACGAAAGGCCTCTGAACCACAGACTGGTCAAGTGGGAGGAAAAAAGGCTACTGTTAAACAGCAGAGCAGTGTCCTGACACCAAAGGATTTGGAGGAGGCTGAACTAGCTGTTATTTGCTACTGTCAGCAGCAAAGGTTTGCAACTGAAATTTCCTCACTGTTGTCTGAGAAGCGTACAGTAAGCAGACAAAGTTCCATTTACAAGCTGGATCCCATTTTGGAAAATGGACTCTTAAGAGTGGGAGGGAGATTAAGCAAAGGAGCGATGCCGTCAGAGGAAAAACATCCCCTCATCCTTTCTAAGGAGCAGCATATCTCCAAGCTTCTTCTCAGGAACATGCACCAACTGCTGGGACACAGTGGGCGAAACCATACACTATCTACACTCAGGAGGAAATACTGGATAACTAATAGGGCTTTGACATTTGCCCAAAAAATCATATTCGAACTTCGTTTGTTTATTAATATTAATATTCGAATATATTCGAATATTTATTGATAATATTTTGATCATTAAATGCCTCCAGTAAGACCTATATTAGTATCAAAAGAAAGTCGTTTTTCTGTTGTTCTATGTTCTGTCCACCAGAGGGCAGTGTATCAATCAATAGACAGAAAAGTGTTGACAGGTGGGCTCTCAAGTTGCTGGTCGTGGAGTGGTCGATAAGTTTAGTCTTACATATTTTACAAATAACTTTGTTCTTTCTCATTATTTTTCCTTGTTTCAGGAAACCAAAGAAGCGCCACACATTACTCCTTACATTTTCCGGCGTGTATAGTTCTCCTTCCGCACTCGCAGCCTTTTGCTCCGCCATTGTTTTTCTGTGAAAGAGTGTAAACAGGCGTCAGGCGCTAACGACGTGATAACGTACAGAAGCCCCAGGTGATCAATGCTCATGAGCTCGCGTTTCACAAAACAGGCTGAAAAAAGCCTCGAATCTGGATTGAAAACTACGTTTTCAGGCAAACACATTTACCAAAAATAATGCTTATTATAGGTTCGAATATTTAGAAGCTGCCCGATATTCGTTCGAATATCTTTTTTTTTTTAATATTCGAATTATATTCGAATACCGAAGTTCGATGTCAAAGCCCTAATAACTAATGCCAATGCGGCTGTGAGTAAGATCATATCCCAGTGCAGTTATTGCAGATGCCTTATCTCATTTGATTTATTTGGTTCTTTGTGTTTACTTGTAAGTTACTTTCTATTTGAAATGTTAGCAAATATGTATTTTTAGCCTAAAAAGTACATCATGAGCCTGTCCCACAGAGCTATTATAAATTAATAATTGAATCAATTAACACAACCTTTTAATAGATTCAAATATGTGTTCTTGGGCACTTAGGCAATTGCAAAATGTAGACCTGTAGACCCAATCATTTTTCCCATGCTACTATAGTCAGATAATTGAAAAAAATTTAAGGGGACAACCGCCCACCCACATTTTAAGTGCATCCTGCGCCCATGGATTAATGTGAAGGTATTTCTCCAAAGTCATATTGCACTGGCAGGTGAAATGTGATATATTTCAACGCATTTATTTTTTTTCGTATAAAATCAATATGTAACTATGTAGTCTGTGTACTGCTCACAAAACCCTTCCAGGACATCATAATGGGAGTGCTTTTGTACATTAATGTAAAACAAAACATTACGCTTACCGCTGTAAAGCTGCTGGTTCGTGTCCTGTCCATGTTAGTCAATTTTATTTCCATTTAAAAACAACTTTTATCATCTGCAAATAAGAGCATTTCGTCATCCAAGAACTTGATTAAAAGAATCCACATGCAGTTTTCTCAGTTCAAATCAAGTACTGAAAATCCTAGTGAAATATGGTCCAAATCTGAATGTTTAATTAACATCTTCAAATAGTCAGTGAGATTCTGTAACTTTTCAAGTTTTAAACCAGTTGTGAACGTGGTGATGATAGGGGTTTTTTAAATGTCTTTTCAAAGGAAAAATGCTCACTGGGTAATAACATGCAGAATAGGAAAAAATGCCTCAGCTGGCAGATACAAATTCATCATTCATATATTTTATGACCTGTTGCACTGAACTGTCACTGGGATAATGGCCCATTCACTGTCAATTACAATCAGGGTAGTTTTAATTTTATCATCTTTCAGTGTACAGCTTAAGTCATATAAAAGAAGTCTTATTTTTATTCTGGACAGCTGGCTGCAACTAAAAACAAAAGAAACTGTCCCATTTGTTTGTGTAAAAAATATTTGAACACAATTTGAATGCATATCGTTAACTCTCATTTCAAAGAAGGGAATACTAGTTAGGCTACCTGAGTCATGGTGCGTCTTTCACAACTCTGTCCCACTGCAGCCCTGCCCCATTCAGGAGGGATTCACCACTAAGTCCTGCCAGTTTGTCATCAAGGGGATTTTGCTGGCTGTGTAGTTTTAGCATCCACTTTTCTGCCCGACAATTTCTTTCTTCTTTTTTTTTTTTTTCAAATACTTTTGGGCCAGGAGAATTCATGGCGTTCGTCACATGTTGCGACTCAACTAAGTTTTTGCATTGGTCACGTCCACACTGTCCACCAAAACATTTTCTGTGTTTCATCCACACGTCACCTTTTGACGTGAATCCACGTGCACACGGGCTCATTTTATAAATGATCATTGTACTGGCTATGAGGTCATCTCGCTGGTCAACAGAAGTCTAGATAATAACCTTTATTAACACCATATTAATACTAATATTTTGAGCAATAATTATAATCTTACAGTGGACTCAGACTTCTGGACTCCACTGTATATACACTATGGCTGTGTCTCAATTCAGGGGCTGCATCCTTCAAAGGGCGCATTTGAAGGCCAATTACGTCACAACGCTGCGCGAAGGCTGTCCAAATTCGAGGGCTCCTTCAAATGCAGCCTTCTTTTCCCTCTTTTTGGAGGACGCACCGCTACTATCCTTCGTGGCCTCCCATATCCCAAGATCCTTTGCGTGCCCTAAACAGAAGAAAGAAAGAAGGAAAATGGCGACATCAAGTGGTGTAGATCGTCACTTTCGCGGGCCTGGGCGACAGAAATCGTGACGTAAGGGTAAGGGGCGGGAACATCTGGTGACGCAACCAGGAAATGCTCCGAAGGCTAGACCGTCCCATTTAACAACAGTGGACACGGCTTTCGAAGGTACCTCCAAAGGACTCGCCTTCAGAGGCTGCAAAGGCCGCGTCCTTCGAAGGATGCAGCCCCTGAATTGAGACACAGCTTGTATATAGAGTTTGGGGAAGGCCCTTATCTTACAGGCCCTTACAGTGCAGCAGTTCCCTTGACCACCCAGGTCTCCTCCTTGGGTATTGAAGTTCTTGGTATTTTTGCAAGACCCTTATTGATGCCCAGATCTTAAGAGCTCCCTTAAAGAGCCTTTAACCAGATACGACTATATGACTATAATTTCCTTGAGTTTCTTTGACTGTAGTGTTCTAGCGTCTGAATGGGAGCAAATCCTTGCTGCCAGGTTCCAAAATCTGTTGGAAAGCCTAAAACGAGTAGAGGCTGTTATAGCAGCAGATTAATCCCCAATGGTGTTGGAACGCAATGTTCATGGCTATAATGTTTAAGTGTAAATCTATAAGCCTTATCATGACCAACTAAAGCACCATTACCAGCCACAGCTTCATGTGTCCTGTTTGGCCTCAGCTGGTGTTTTCTGATGCAGAGCACGATCAGAGCTGCTATTACAGGATGAAAACAGAGATCCCTGGGCGAGAGAGAGAGAGAGAGAGAGGTGGGGGAGGGGGAACTTAAATGTGTAGCTGAAGTGATCAGAAACTGGCATCATACAGCCATTAGCAGATGCAAATGAGGGCAGAGCTGGCAGACTGGTTTGTCTCACTCAGTCTTTAACACACACACACACACACACACACACACCACACACCACACACAGACGCATACAGTCACAAATACAGCGTCCAACATCTGGACTGAGAACTGTTAGTGCCAACTATCTGACAGAACAAACAGCATACTGAGGATTTAGATATTCTCAGAGTCTTACCAGCAGTGGAGCTGAAAACAAAGTTTGTTCTGACAGTGGCGCAAAAGGAAAGATCATGGGCTAATTAAAATCCAAACGGTTCATCCTCTGGGGAGCATTCAGCCAAATGTGACTTTTCAATGTGTCATTTCAAAACCAAGTGCTTTGTCAGAAGAGGAAAAGAGAGAGGGAGAGACAGACAAGACAGAGAAGACAACTTATTACAACAATGACTAGAATACAATTCAGAAACAGAAGAATATTTTTGTAGGATATGTTTAATGTAGAGTTTCAACAATCCAAAAGTTAAAACTGTGCTGTGCTGGGTTCATCTGTGGTTTCACCATGTCAGTGTCTCCATCTCTCTCAGAAAATGCCACACACACTTGTTTCCTGAGCTGGGTCCAGTGCTTGAGAGTATCCCTGTCCCCAAGTGGCAGAGACACTAACACTGGGATGCACCCACCTCAAGAATCATCCTGCTGGTGGAACCAAGCACCACCTTTTTGTGCTTTGGTAAAATTCTTTATCCACCTGAACGTTCTGCGTTAGTGCCTGTCTCTTTAAGGCCAACCTCTCAATAAGCCCACTCTGCTCTGATTGGTCAGGTCTCACAGGCCTGTGCAGGCACCATTTCTAACTAATCAGTTGTACACTACTTTTCAGAATGCATTGTGGGATAGTGTAAGATGTGGGACCAGAGTAGCTTAAGTAGGCTCAGGCAATGTTGTTTCAGCATCAGAAGGTGGTACCATATTACACGTGTAAATCCAAACTATTTACAAAAAACTAAATAAATGTTTAAATTAGCAAAACTTGACATAACTCAACTTATGATAATTCCAACTCGAACTCAAATCATGTGTAAATGGTAATGATGGCAGTGCGACACTGAAGCTTCGATACGTGCTTCAAACCCTGAACTACAATTCCATTGAACCACTGCTTCAAAGTTTGCTTTGGTGTGAAAAAAATCACATGACATATGACGTCCGAAGCAGCAACTGCTTCATTGCCTGAATGAATCACCTCACTGGTTTGCGGTCCAATCAGGTGATTCACTGGCACTGCCTCGTCTCGATTCTTACAGGTGACAGGTTGAGACAGTTTTGAATTTGAGTGCCTCAACACTCACACTAAACAATGCACAATTTTGTGGGTTGTCGTAGTAGGTGCGTTGTTGCTGTTGAGTTGTTGGTATTGCGTTTGTATTGGACCATCATGGAGCCAGCCAGGAAGAGAGGTCGTTCTGACATGTGGGAACACTTCATTCTGATCGCTCCTGATAAGGTAGGTGTGCTGGCTGTTTAATATGTAAAGTAGGAAAAGTAAAGTTACATAATACAACAGTAACTGTCAGTACAGTACTATAGCTATGGTCTATCTCAAGTCTATATTAAGTAGCATTACAGTAAAATTATGTATATGATAAGTGTAGCCATTAGGCTAAAGCTTTATACACGCAAATTGCTTTTTTATTTACAAATGGCTTTCTCTACA
This sequence comes from Pagrus pagrus, assembly GCF_965226575.1. Classification (NCBI taxonomy): domain Eukaryota; kingdom Metazoa; phylum Chordata; class Actinopteri; order Spariformes; family Sparidae; genus Pagrus; species Pagrus pagrus. The sequence continues at coordinate 27,319,617 of NC_140203.1, forward strand.
GGTCCGGTGCTTGCTGTGTTCAACTGAACTAAAATATCATGGGAATACTTCCATGATTAGGCACTTCACTGCCAAGCATGGAGCTGCTGTTAACCAGGTGAACACAAATCAAGGTAGTCTATATGTATTATATTATTATTAACTAGACACATTAACGCAATATGATATGACTGTATTCCATGACTCATAGGCCTGCTTCATTTAAATGCAATTTCACATAAATCCTTATTTTCTTTTATTCATTTTCTTTTTATTTCTTTATGTCTTTATTTATTCGTCTTAGTGGACCAGAAGCGAGAGCTAGATGAGGCTCTTGTGAATATAGTGGTGAAAGACTCGCAGCCTTTTTCCATCGTGGATGATGTGGCTTCAAGAAGTTTGTGGCATTGCTTGATCCCACATACACTCTTCCATCCAGATGGGCTCTAAAGAACATGGTGGTCCAGAGATACAAGGAGGAGAAGACAAAGGCCAAGGCTGTCGTGCAGAAGGTAGAGGCTTGGTGTCAGTGATGCAAAAGAAGTTTGACACTACGGCACTGTCCCTTTCAACACTGCTGGATCCTAGATTCAAAACCATTGGATTCTATAATCAAGTACAGGCACAGGCATCAGTAAAACGACCGACAGCACAATGCTCACAATTGATAGCATACACACCACCTGACACACCTATAGAAGCCCTCCACATCAGCTCAACCAGCACCAGTAAATGTTGAAAAGCCATCATCTACAGGTAATGTTGTAAATAGTTAATTGATAAAATGCAGGACAAAATAGGTACAAGTAAAAAAGGGATACAAATTGAAACCTTTCAGTACTGATGATTACCATCATGTTTGTCTTTCAGATATTAACTTTTGGGAAACTCTGGACAGAGATGCTTCTGAAGCAAGGAGGGCAAGGAATGCCACAGGGGATGCTACAGTGGAGGTGCAGCGGTACATGACTGATCCACCGCTGGAAAGATCAGAAGACCCACTGGCTAACCATCAAAATGTGTACCCTCATCTGTTTAAACTAGCAGAACAATTTTTATGCACGCCAGAATCATCTGTTCCTTGTGAGCGAGTATTTTCCAAATGTGGAGAAGTTGTGAGCAAAAAAAGAAACCGGCTCAATCCAAAAACTGTTGAAAAAATAATGTACCTCAATAAAAATCTTTGAGTGTTCCCCATCACACATAATCGCCCCCTGCCATAGTTACACAAGCACACCCAACCTATTCCATATTTTCCCAGCACTCTCTCCTCAATAACACACTACACACATTCATCAATCTTTATTTGTAAATAGAACATGATATTCAGTCTTAGTGTGCATCAAAGAATTTTCAAAGCAAAGATACTTTTAATCCACTGCAGCCTTGCACTTCGCCAGAAGAGGTCACTAACTGAAGCTTCGAGTAATCAACCCATTTTCGAAAACAATTGGCTCAAGTGATTCAGTACATCACAAAAGCTTAATTTGCCCATCAATACTACACTTGACATCCTTCCTCCTGAACAGCTCCAGAGAGCTTATATAGACTCTGGGCAGCCAGAGTCCATACAGGCTGTCCCAATTAAATTAACTGGGCACGCTCCCACAATCATGCAAGTCTCCCTCGCTTCCGTAGTGCAAACGCTGTGAGGGAGACTCGCGTGAACACGGGAGCGTGCCTCAGGCAAATATAGTATAGTGACTGTTTAGGCTAGAAAAATGTACTAAATGACGTCGTTTCGAGTAAACTCTGGATGTCGCCACTTCAGGACACTTGGATTGCAGCGGACAAGCAGTATGGAGGAATATTACAAAGTTTTTGTGTAGTTTTATGGACCTTTTCGTCTCGGACACCATTTACACCCGTTATATGGATTTTTGCTGCTGGAGGGTACCCCCCGCGGGTCTCCAGCTGCACTTTGAGGAATAAGAAACTACACCGGACTTCTCATCAGCATGAGGGTGAGTCGATAATGACTGAATTTCGTTCTAGAGTGAACTATTCCTTTAAATAAACTTTACAACAATGGTGGAAATATGGTTAAACAAAACAAAAGCATGGTAAACTGATCGGTTTACAACGGATGTATCTGGGACAAATGGTGGAAGAACTCACCCACTTTATCACAAATAGTTTGAGTCAGCTATATAGTGTAATACATCTATATAGACAGCACTAGAAAATAGCAAATTTATTCCACTATAGTGGGTAGCTGGTGATTTTCGACACAGCCACAGACATGAAACTGATATCAGTCTTATCTCATTCTCAGAAAGACCGCAAATGAGTGTGTTTAGTTTATTAGTGTTGTATTATTTAAAGGTTGAACTGTCAGCTGTGTGTAGAATGTTGATTGACAACAGTCAGAAACCGTCATCTAAGAAAAAAGCACCAACAAACAATTGTGAATATAATCATTTATTGACTCCAGTCCAAGAAATGTAAACGCGGGGTCTCAAGGTATAAAATCTTTCTTAAATAAGCAATTGTTCTATTTCATATTCATATTCATATTATCATTTCATTAAAACCCTTAAAGACTTTTTTAAAAGCGATGACAATCCATCACCACAAACAACCAAAATCATCAAAGGGCTCAAGAGTTAGTAAGAGTTATCAAAAGCTGTCCAGCAGTTTGCAACCTGACTTTGGCTTCGATGAGGGCGTTGCTCTTCAGTTTTATTTTTCATGTTATCCCCTTTAAGTTAAAAAGAAGTGAGACAAGATAAGCGCTTGTTGTAAAGTTTGTACAGATGAAATATCTGAGAAAGGTTTAAAGGCTTTGGTTGTTGCTTTAAGCTGGTAGATAGTTGACGTATTGCTGCTGTTGCTCCCAATGGTCTGTTCCTGTTGCATTTTTTGTCGCTGTTTGTTGTCATACTGTTGTCATTATTGCTGTGGTCACTCATGATGATGCTGCCATTGCTTTGGAAAATAAGTTTAGTTTCCAAATGCTGATAGTTGTGTCCAGTATGTCATCCTGAAAATGGTTTCCTCAACAGGAAGGTTGAAGCAATCACCCACTGAGTCTTCAGTCTCCTGGTGGTCTGTTTTTGGTTTGTTGTCTGGATTAAGATGAAGATGATTATAAACCTGAGGCTGGTGAACACAGGGACTCTGGGGAGAGAGACAAAGATATATTATTGGTGTTGATAGGTTTAGCTGATAGATTTATAGTTTGTTGCAACAGTAAACACAGGACACATTTTTAACATGATATTCACTCCATTGTTCTATCACTCAACTAACTGCCTGAGCAGGTTTCTGTTGTAGTTTGATTAAAAAAAGAGAATACATTTGTTAGCGGTTATCAAATAACAGTGACTTAAGTTAATTGTCATGTTTCATCTTTATTTGAATGGCTAACTCTTGTACTTCCATCATCAGCTTAGGAAAAATGTGTTTAATTCCTTTTTACCACTTGCTACAGGGCAAGAGTTGCTCGATTTACAAGCCCGACATGGTCTTTTACTTTCCCATGGGCAATTGGACAACCCACTTACTAGCTTTTTATGTCATATTCCATGGACCTTTCTCTGATGTCATTAAGATGGATTTGCGGACATGTAAGTTCAGTAACTATGATTTCATCCAAAACACTTTTAGAAGTTCTTATCTGAGCTGGCTTAAAAATAAACTTCATCAGCCATCCAACATGAAATTCTGGTATTTCTTAGACCACTGAAGCATCTGGCCTGGTTTCCATCCTGAGAAGTGGTTCAGAAACTGCTTCTCTGAGACACTGCAAGACAGCCTTCTTTTGAGAGGACTTTTGCTGATCAGTTTCTTGCATTCTGCTGCGCCTATAGTCATAGAATCCGGGGTTACAATACTTAACCAACATTATCTAGTTCTTGGGGAACATCAATCGTGATGCATTGATCTTCTGATGGTTTGGTCACTTTTGCTCTGTCTGATCGTGCTTTGGATGCAAATTGATCCAGTTTCTGTCAAGAGTTTTAAGGTTCCATGCACTGCCTAGGTGTTAGGTGTATTTTTCATTCATTATATCCAGATGGTGAGGGCTTTATGTATAGTCTCTTGGTATAAGTTTTTTTTCTCTGCTATTTAGCGTCACATATTTACTATGGTGTGTATTAATAAGCCCTGAGGTCCATGCTGATGTTTTCTATTAGCAGATAAAGTGTGAATATAATTGTGACCCTGCAGACACCACTTCCTTGATAAATAGCAGCTACTTTGCTCAGACGAGGGCTTGAAAATTGTTTCCATTTTTTATTTTCTGCTTTATCGACTGTGACATGTTGTGGTTTCTTTCTTGTGACAAATGTACTTATTGTAAGTTGCTTTGGACAAAAGCATCTGCTAAATGTCTAAATGACCACTAAACAAAGATCTGCCTCCTACTCGCTCTAATAAACCCAAACTGGTCTTAATAAAACCCACTTCATAAAACACTTTACAGAACAAACTGTCTTCTTTCAGCTCCGACAGAACAATAAAAATCAGCCTCTGGACAAAAAAAAAACTGTCCAATTAATGCGAAAAAGCCTCATGCTGATCATTAGCTTCTCCATTAACCCCTCAACACCTCCTCCTTCCTGCGGCATTAACGAGGGGGGCATGGCTACAATTATAAATGCTCATTCATGGAGGCCTTTCACCTGCACAGAAAACATCTTAATTATACATAAAATAGCAGAGTGAAGCGTTCACACAGCAGGAGAGCAGGACTGATATCAAACATTAGCATGTTCTCCTCCTTCTGCCCCTCCCTGTTCTCCCTTCAGCTGTACACAACTTTCTGACTCCCATAAATCCCATTATGGTGAAAATGTCACAATCAACAGAACAAACAGGCAAGGTTTCCTGCAGCATGCTGAGAAATCCTGTTTTTTTTTTTGTGGTCCACTGAGATGTTACAAACGTGTCTTTCCATTTTCATTGTGCCATTGTTAATCCCTTATTTTCATTTTTGAACAGTTAATTGTGCCATTCCTAATCCATTCTTGTTTCTGAATTCCTCCTTGCAATTTCAGTCCTCAATGTGCCATTTCATTTTCGTTTGCATTTAAATCCTACATCATGGCATTTTAAATCTTCAGTTTATTTACATTTTGAATCCCTCATTCTTTTTCATAAATCTTTAAGTCCTTTTTTTGAGTTTTTGAGTAATTTTGAGTTTCTGTTCTTTTTTTTTTAATCCTACAATGTGCCATTTTAACACCAATTTACAGTTAGAATCCCTCCTATCTATTTTGAATATTGGGTCATTTTAATCCCTCTTTTTTCAATTTCTATTCTTCAATGTGCCATTTTCAACCCCACTTGCACTTCTGTTTAGATACTTCATCACACCATTTTGATTCTTCCTTTTCCCTCATTTTAAATCTGTTTAACTTTATTTACACTTTGAATCCCTCATTCTTTTCATTAAACTGGATGTCCTCATTTTGTAATTTTGATTTTCTCTTTTCATTTGGATCCCTCTTTTTAAACTTTTTAATGCTTCTGTCATTTTGAATCCTTTATTGTGTATTTACAGTGAGAATCCCTTCTATGAATTTTAAAAATTGCATTGGGCCATTTTGAATCCCTTCTTTCTAATTAAGTTCTTTATCTGCAATTTGGCAATCCTCCATTGTAAGACTTAGAATGCCTTCTCCCCATTTGGATTTTGCACCAACCTTTCCATTTTCATATTCAGCCACTAGTTGTACAATAGTGAACTTCTCAGTCTGCCATTTAAACCCCATCCCATTTCCATTTAATGCCTATATTGCAGCATCTTGATCTTTTCCACCATTTTAAACCTGTTTAGATTATTTGCATTTTACTCATTCTTTTCACTTGAATGTAAGTCCTCATTTTGTCATTTTGATTTTCTGTTCTTTCCATTTTTTTGGCCCTTATATGGCTTTATTGATAGCACAGCTCAAGATACAACAGGAAGCAGGGTGAGAGAGAGGGGGAGTGACACACAGCAAAGAACCCCAGGCCAGGACTTGAACCCAGGGCCGCTGCAGCAAGGACAAAGCCTCTGTACATGGGATGCCTGCTCTACCAACTGAGCTAAACGGCACCCCTGTTATATCCAATTTTAATGCCTCTTTTTCATTTTGAATCCTTTCGTGTCATTTTGAATATATTGTGCCATTTAACTTCTCTGTTTAAAATAAGAATCCCTTCCTTTAAATTTCAATACTTTATTGAATAATTTCAAATCCCTTTTACCTTGATCCCTGTCTGATTAAACTGTTTGAATCCCTCCCTCTTGCACTAGTAGAATGCAGGTGTTGCTAAATCCACCAAACAGACTTTATGATAAACTCTTTGTTTCACTTTTTCACAGTTTAATTGTTCCACTGTTTTAGCGTATTAATGTGTCTGTATCTGAATGTCTTCTTCCTTCAGTCTTTAAGTATGTCAGTGTTTCAGTCTGATAATCCTCGGCTCAGTCTTAATAACTCCCTAATAATTAGAAAATCCTGATAATCTGCTGCTTAATCAGGGCAATTCAGCTGACTGACATCTCTCTCTCTCTCTCTCTCTCTCTCTCTCTCTCAGCAGTTATCAGCCTTGTGAATGACTTTGAAGCAGATAATTCTCTGTGTCTCAACATCCACTAATTACCAGCAGCTGAAAAATGCTGCAGGAGTCGGAATCAGCTCCTCTGGAAATTGCACGATACACAGCTAATAAACCTCACACACACACACAAAAGCTGGCATGTTTGTGTGTCTGTACCATCAATGGTCACAGTCTTTTCTCAGTCAGCAGTGTGGATCTTTAGTCTCGATCAGATAAGAATAACATCAGTCTGCATATTTAAAAGAAGTGCACAACATTTACTAAAATCCTTTTCTTCCTTGTCTTACTCAGAGTCAGATCACAACATTGGTATCAGTTTCATCTCTGGACACAGCCTAAATTTAAGACCTAAATAGAAGAGTGCTGGAGAAAAATGGAGGTTATAGGACTGAACACTTGACATTTCTCATTCGTTTTCAGCCACAGAATGTAATGGGGAGCACCATCCAGCAAACCCAGTACTGATAAGTGATGTCTTCACAAAGGGGTATTTCTGACCAAGCTTTTCTTGCTGGTGTTCGTGTTCGTGTTGTTTTGACAAATACATCATTAATTCATACATGAATAAGTTCAAACAAAACCCTTCACTTACTAGGGGTGTCACCATTCTCCAATTCCTAGATTCGATTTGATTTTTCGATTTTATGGTCACGATTTGATTTGATTTGATTCTCTATTTTTTTTTTTTTTTATGTTTTTTATTTTAGCACAGATGGCGTTGCCATTTTTAGACTAGTTTCGACTAGGATCATTGATTTTATGCCATGATAACTCATTTCCTTTTTAATTTCTTATTTCAAAAGATGGTCTACATGGTGTCATGAGTGATGTAATCTCCATTATTCATTTACACTAAGGCCTTATTGTCAAAATGTAATAATTTATTAACATTATAAATTTAACAATAACCAGTCAATTGGAAACTAACTGTAAACAAAAGAAGAGAAGTCACAGAGGGTAGCTGCCATCTAGTGACTCTTTTTTGTAACTGCAGTGTGCACTCTTCACAGCAGATGTCATTCAAGTTCACAAAAAAACATCCAATATGTGGTGACACACACGCACACACACACACACACACACACACACACACACACACTATATATATATATATATATATATATATACATATATATACTGTGTGTGTATATATATATATATATATATATATATATCAGTGAGAGGTTAGAATCACAGCGTTACATACCGTGTATGTGTATATATGTGTATATATATATATATATGTGTATATATATATATATATATATATATATATAGTTACATACAAAAAAGTTTAAAAAAGTGGCACTGCAGCAGATTTTATCTACTCACATACTATATATAATAGCATTAGTGTATATGTTGGCCAGCAGCTGATCGGAAATATCTGCGTGCAAATGTCTGTTATGTTTAGAAGCAGTGTCTTAATTACATACTAGTAGTCCGCCAAAAAGAGGCCATAAAAAGCCTATTTTTTAGACTGTAGAGTCCCACTCACTACATATCTAAACAGTTTCTTTAATCAAATTGAATGGATCCTCATTAAACATGTATGTTTACGTCAGGTGTTTGTGTAAAAATACTAATATCACGGATACATTGAGAACAGTCCTTTGTTCCATAAATATTGACATTGGTACCTGTATGAGTGGACGTCCTACTGTTGAAACTTTCAGTAAAACTGTTACTTCAGTAAAGGCTCTCAACACTTTTACTACTACAAATCAAAACTGATGGAAAGAGATTTTAACAAAACATTGATGTTGTTGGACCGGTTTCCTTCCCTTGTTTTACTTCTGCAGTGCAAAAGCAATGTGTTACTACCACCTTCTGTACCATGTCTCCAAGAAAGAGCAGAAGAAGGGAAAGTGAATAGAAGAAACCAAGTCATCAGTAAGCAGCAACAAGAGTGACGGCAGCAGGAAACAAACTGAGCAATCTGAGGTTTCTGCAAAGATTTGAGACACACACACACACACACACACACACAGACAGACAGACAGACGGACAGACGGACACACACACACACACACACACACACACACACACACACACACACACACACACACACACACACACACACACACACACACAGAGACTGGTTGGTCGCTGCCCCCTCTCTCTGGTCCAGCTTTAAAAACCTATTAGTAATCACTCCTTGACTCTCAGCGGCTCTTTTCGCCCAAACGACTTTCATCCAGTCAATCTGCATAAATCTGCATTAATGGCCTATTTTCCCTCCACAGAAAACAAATGTGCTTTAAAAAGCGTCTCCTTATCTGTCAGCTTTTAGAGGAAACATCAGAGGGCAGAGACACACATACAATCAATCTGACAACAAACACATACAAATGCACAATTGCAGCCTCTCTTAACAACAGATATATCATGGCAGATATACCACTACAGCAACACTTACAAAGGAAATATGAGTGTTAGAATAGCTTCATCATCAGCATTTGTTTAGTGAGTCCAAGATTTTCAACAGTAGTGGGGCTGTTTTTGCTGGATTTACACAATGAGCCTGCAGTATAACCTGTGTGCATCCTTACACTGTTGACCATTTCCCAATTCATGCAAATGAATCTAGTGTCTAATGAATGTAATTTTTTCAACGTTCCATGGGCCCATTGGTTTCTAAGTCAATTTGCAAAGACCTGAGATGTGCTCAACATAGCTAATGCATCATAGTGAAAATGATTTTGCTGACTTCAATGCAGAAGGCAGTTTGAACAACACAGCAGCAAAGACACAATGAACTCAAGGTGTACGCTTTTATGAGATGAACAGGGCTGGAACACCTGCATACTAAATGATAAAGGGTACATCCCATTTCCTTTATTTGTTGTTTCGTGGTTTCTTGATCCTTGCTTGAACCGGAAGTTGTTCCTGTTTAACATCTTGCAGACCGTCTCAAAGCTCTTATTTGTGCTCCGAGGAGCAATTTCTGCGGAGCGATTAACAAGGACACAGGAGAGCAGCGTTCACGGAAGTCTTTTTACCGACTGACATAGTGGACATCAGTTATTGATTGGACGCTGCAGTGGATCAGACTGATCTGATACATTACAATATCACTGGAGTTTGAATGGAATGACAACGGATAACTGATTAAACTGAAGTGTATCACCATCAAGTTCAATATTTTGTTTTCTGATTCAACATCGAGTTCAAATGTGTCTTAATCCTAATTGTAAGTGGACAAAAGGACCACAAACAACTTTCTACATTTATTAAAAACATTTTTCTCTTCAAGGTCTGTTTCAGACACCTGAGGCTGATCATTCCTGAGCGTCGGGTTTGACATGTAACATCATTTAAAGTTTCCGTTAAACATTTGGTTTAAAAATATTTTCCAGTGTTCAAAGGCACTATAATCACATTTTGGGTCATCAAATGATTATTTCACATCCAGAATATCCATACATACAATGAATGAATAATACAGAAGCAAATAATTAATAAATAATACCAGGCTGAAATGGGTTCTGTGCCTCTGAGCAGGACACAGTACACAGTATATATATATACTGTATACTGTTTGTTAAACAGGTAACAGGGAGAGGCATAGTTTGAACTTTAGGGTTGTGGGTTTACAAAACAATCCCGAAGAAATTAAGAGAAGCTTTGTTTGCACAAAAATTAATAATCAGGACATGAGCAGGTGCAAGAATGAAATAGGAAATGAACTTACCAAACCTGACAGCAAAGCAGATGCAGATCACAGATATTAGAGTTTCTGCAGAGATCAGCCTTTGAAAAAAACTGTTTACCATCCCCTTTAAAGATATCTAAACTTAAAAGCACAGGACTGGTTATTGTCTAGAGCACAGACAGCAGGTGAAATAATGAAGAGTCATGAAGATAATTACAAAAGAAATAATATCTTTATTTTAACCCATCCGTAAATCCAAGTTAATCACAGTCTAATTTCCAAGTACAGGCCTACACTATATTCTCTATAACTTTAATCATGTATGTCATTACTGATAACACTATAAACCGCAAACAAAGACACACTTTTGCTTTTAGTGCGGTAGTGTGGTAATCACACATCCATGGACACTGCAGAAAATCCGTAGATTGGGCGGTACAGGTCTTAAAATAAACTTTGTGATTAACATCACATGGGTTGCTGGTGGGTGAAATAATACATCTCATGAGTGAGGAAACATTACGTTACCTGCACTACCAGCAGCAGAAATGATAGCCTATGAGTGCGTCTCTCCATTAAAAAAGCTGTGCGCAGTTGTGCATGAGGCACATCAGTTTAACTTTATTGATTAGTTAAATCTCTCGCCAATTATCTGGTCTGCGTTATTATATAAAAAAAAAACATATATAGATAATGTTTAAATTCCTACATGCATTTTTGGCAAGTGGCTGTGTGCACTACTGTCATCAAAAGTCTCTTCAGTTGTCAACAGAAACGGATGGTTTCGAACGGTTTCAGAGGAAAGGACATCTCATTTCTCTTAAAACATATTTCCTCATTCCTCCAATTGTTTTCCTCGCACCTCTCCACGAATCCACGGTGGAAGGGACTAAGACACAAGGAAAAGTTGCAAGTGAGGGAAACATGGATGCAATTAAGGTGAAATGAGATGTACCCATTCATGAGCAAGTACACCATTATCTGTATCTGTATCTGATTTGATTTGAAAAGATGTTATTTACACTCTACAGCCAAAATCTTCACTGTAGCTGCTAAGCTAAAAGCATTAGCACACCCCATCTAAAGTAGGTGCACGAGCTACACTGTGTGTCAAGGGTGTAAATAATGTCTTTTCAAATCCATTTAGGACCTTAGGGCTTCTGAAGACTACCCTAACCCTTCTGTTTTTTTGTTTTTGTTTTTTTTACATTATTAAAACAAGTCCCCACACTGTCAGAAATAAGTAGGAGTCCATTTTTGTCCCCAAAGGTACAATCTACACTAATGCACCATATTGGATCTCAAGATATACTATATGTACCTTTCTGGGGCCAAAAAGGTACTCAAGCAGTAAAAGGTACATATATGTTCTGTTTTTCTATATGTGAAGGTAAAATATTAGGGAACAGTGTATGTTTCATGTATAACCAGCCATGATTGGGTGTTGAACTTCTCAAAACCACTTGTCTGGCAGCTCAGAGCTCGCCTGTACTTCGGCCTGCAGGTGCCAAGCATCTCCATGGTGCTTCAACTGAGGGGACTCCCTAAAAACTTGGTATTTCGCCCAGATTGGCCTGGTTTTGCAGGATGTAGCAGCACACACTTCAGTGAGCTCCGTGACCATCTTGGCACACATGCTCTTAGTGCACATGACTTTCCAACAATTTGTGTATTTAACTTCATCTATGTACATTGAAGGTGATATTCTGCCTTGTAAGACTATTTGGCTGGTTTTATGAGAAGTTTTCTTCTGGAAACCGTGGGTGAAAAATCTACGGCCCAGACTCTCTGGCCCCACAGGATGAGATATCGTATGTACCCTGTATAAAGGTTAGGAGACCAGGCCCGATAATGTATGGATGAGGGTACAGTGATCTCTGATCTATGAGTTTATATCTCTCATGGTCTTTGCAAACTTAGCAGGTCAAAGCAGCTGTAGATATGCGTACAAAAGGGATCTCTGACAAACCAAGGCTGTTGTTTATGTAAACTCTTAGGATGGCATTCGACCGATCCGCAGCAGCAGACTGACTGTCTCCCACGTTCCTGAGCTGAGAGGATATAACTTGAAACTAGAGAAGGTTCGAGAGGAATTTGACTTGACAATACACTGTGCATACAGTTGTTATGTCGTTCCTCTATGGCCATGTTAAATAAACTACTTCAACATAAGTCATCGGTGTCTCTGAGTTTCCTTCATCTCTCCTGAATGGTCAACCGAGCCGAAATTCAACAACAGAAACCTTTTGGAAAGGTTCATTAGTATCAAAATGCTCAAGTAATGAAATATCAGAAAAAAGAGCTTGTTGAATGGTTGGTGCAAACGAACTTTGTGTGGGGGCCCAGAGTTCATGTCCAGTGTGGGAGTGCAGTTTTGTTGTATAGCTTCTTACCATTAGATGTGAATTAATTGTTTTCAGGTATTTTAAAGAATAATTCCAATTTTCATTTGGAGTTTGGCTACATTTAGGTAATAAAACTACTAGGCACAAAACACTGTTTGCGGCATGACGTAAGGTGAAATACAAAGTTTTTAGGGAGTCCCTTCAAATGAGGAGGACATCAATTTTTTTTTTTTTACTGAAGCAGACCTGGTGGTGACCAAAGTCGGAGCCCAGAGATTCAGAAGTAAGTTTAAATTTGGTTTGTGGTTTACAGTTACTCTACAGTGAATTCAGCAGCCCCTAAACTTAAGTGTTAGCATGTGCTAGCTAATGTTAGCGAGCAATAGCTAATGCACGGTTGTAAATATTTCAAAGGCAAACAGTTAACTAAGGTCAGCTGTATTAAAGTTAGGCTACAGTGAATTCAGCAGCCACAAAATCATTAGCGTCTGCTAGGCTACGTTTGCTCGGGCTAGCTAACGTTAGCGAGCGTTCGCTGGCACATAATGGTAAATATGCACACACACACACATACACTCACTAGCTAGCTAAAATGGCAAAAATAACTACTGTGAAAAGCTACATGAGGGTGCTTGTTAACATCTTTCCCTGCAAACTAATAAAACATTAAATCAAGTTGCTGTTTGCTTTGCATTGAAAGCTCAATGGGTGATAGTGGTTGTAATGTTAATTTAACATTAGGCTTCATGTAGGTTATATGCGGGGTGTGGGTTGCTTAAATTGTTGATCTAGATATGGTGGAGCAAAAACTGAATGTTTATGTTCCATGGCAAAGCAACCCTTGGGCAGTGTTGGGCAAGTTACTTTCAAAATGCAATACATTACATATTACTAGTTACCCTCATTTTAAAGTAATATATCATGTTACAATATTACATAACCCTATTACTTATTACACTACTTTTTAGTTACTTTCAACAAAATGCCCAAATAAATTGCCTAGATCATTTTAATTGAACGAATGGCCTTGGACACAGGGATGAGCAGGCAGACACAACAGACCTATACCTTCTACCTGTAGCATATAATGTCATGACAAGACAAACATCTCTTTTTCTATGCCTTTTTATTTTAGTCCACAGAACAAGGAATGCATGGACATATGTGATTCAAGAATGTAAATGTGTAAGTGTGCTCGGAGGAGACATTTCGTTGTCTCTGTACTTGTACTGTGCACAATGACAATAAAGTTGAATCTAATCTAATCTAATCTAATTAGGCTTCATCATTAGGCCTACAAACTACAGCTCATTTCAATCACACAGAGACTGAACAAAGAACTTATAGGCTCGGCTATATTAAACACACACAGAGCCTATATGTTGGTTATGTGGGTGGGGATGGATGCTTCACTTCGGTCGGTAACGCGGATTGTAACGCGTTACATGACATAACTGTAGTAATACATTACTGAAATATTATTAGTTATATTACTGTGTTAAATGAAATAAATGAATTGTTAAATAAGCTGAGTTAGCTGGGCTGCTACAAACTTTCATATGCTTTTAATGAACTAGCTACCAATTAGTTCAGTATCAATCTGCATCAACACTAATACTGAATAAAGCTCTATTTTTCATGTGTAAAAGTATCCATCCAGCAAAGGGATATGATTGTCAGTGATTAAATGACGGCTTCAACTTTATGGTACCAAAGGTGCATTATGTGGCTCGAGGGAAATCTCCACTTACCAAACTCTACCTGGAGGCAAGAGAAGAGGTTCTCGCTGACGATCTACCAGGTACTGATTAGATTATATTGCTTATACCATAGGCATGTTTCCTAGTCCTTAAAGTCTTAAAATAAATTTTAGAAAAACTTTTATTCTTAAAACTCATTAAATACTTGAATTGAATGAATTTGAAAACTCATTAAATACTTGAATTGTGTTCATTTCAGCAAAATCATCATAGCAATTTAATTCTTAGCGGAAATATTCAAGGTTTGTACCAGATTAGGTACCAACATTTCTGCCCAGTGAACCCAATGAGGGCCTCCAGGTTCCTGCAAATGCCATGGCAAACAGCCTAAACATTAATAACCTAAAAGGCAAGTGCCTGACCAACTATTTGTCTCTGACACAATTTGGCTTGTTTTTGTTTTGAAAATTGTAATTAACAATCCATCATGAACAGCATTTGTAGGACCAGTCAGTGCTAATATCAACAACTTACAAACATCTTGAGGTACGTTCAAGATATTTCTGTTTTTAACAAAGACCTCATGTATTCATGTATGAACCATTATCCTGTGGGGTGGCCTTATCTCTGTGGTAAATTCTTGTAATCGCAGAATCCTGGAGGGTCTGATAAAGGCAATCTAGGCAGACCCACCCAAGACTCCACAATTCTGAAATTGTGGAATTTGCCACGGAAAGGGAAATGGGAAAATACAATCCACTATTAAAAAAGCAGATTTTGTCAAGTTACAACTGGATGTCACAGGGGTACATAAGGAAACAGGTCCCACTGACTGAAAGTTTGAAAGATTGCTTCCCTCAAGATCAGTCCAAATTAGCAAACATCTCCGTGGCTAATTAATGTTTAATCGGAAGGGAATTGCATATTATTCAAACCAAACCCAAGTCCACTGAAATGGATACTTTCGACACTTTGAAATATTTAATGTCACCTAAGCTATGTGGTATGTAAGGTGGTAATGATTATACCCACCACATCATTCTTGATGTGCTGAATACTGGCTGGGTGGTCCCTAACTAACTGGTGAGCTGTCAACCAATGTGAAAAGACTCATTCAGATATCTCATAAGCACAATATCTGTGCACAAAAAAAATTCACATATTTACTGTGAGATCTGAACATCCAAACCAAAAGTATTATTTCCTCATTATGAGCATGCATAATACAAAGATTCAAAAGTAATGAAAAACAATTTGAGCAATATAACGTGTAAAGAAAGGTTATTAAATAAAAGTCAAGGAATGTTGATAATAAATGTGCTTGGTATTAAAGTGTATACGTGTAATGTTTTACACAATATGGTGAGGTTTTCATCTTAATTTGAGGTATATATTTTTTCCTTTTGAATGGTGTAATCCTGACACCCTGTACGCGACTATTCACTGGACTGATCAAGACTGGAAAATGGCCTTCACCAGGAAAGCTACAGACATCATGAAAGTCGTCGGCGTCAAGGTGTGTCGCAGCTGTTAAATGGAAAAAGACATCATCGAGCCATCTGCACATACTGTCTTCAATTTTGCATATCCTTAACACCTAAAGCACACTCTGATGTTCCTTTCAAAGGTACTTTGCCAAAATAGATAGGGATGGTGCCAGTCACTGGGCAAATTAATGTCCTATATTGACTCCACCATGCCTCATCCATACCAGTGCTCCAAATCCTCCAGGAGAGCTTTCCCTTTGACGAGACGGATTCAGCACAAAGAAAATAAACATGCCCATGAAGCCAGTTTTACTATTACATGTGGACTTCGACTGCCAAGCATAGACAATGTCTGACAATTACTTTGATGGAAATAATAACAAGGATTCTGAAGGTCCTCAGGGTTTCCTCCACAATTTTTTTAAACCGTGGGGGAGGTCTGCCCGGGTGGAAGAGGGGGGGTGACGACGACAACATGAATTTTGAAATGTGAAAATATGACTATTTCAGACTGAATGTTTTTCTAAATACATTATTTACTATAGGGTTTCCGGTACATGAATTGAAAATAATAATTGAAAATAGGATCTTGCAGAAAATTACCTGGGCATTACCTAAGCTAACGTTATGTCGTGCTGTTCAAAACGTGTATCTGAAACATAACAGGTTTCCTCTATCAATAGAAAATTAAGTTTTACAGTTAAAATTTAATCTACAACAAAATAATATCTCTCTCTACTGTTTGACCAAAGACTCGACAAGCTTTATTAGGCCTAAAGTAATCTCTCTTTAACAAGTGTCAATGGTACAAAACTAAATAAAAATAAGAATCTGATAATAATAATGATAGAAATAATGCGTATCCTGTATTAACCAATCATTAACACATTTATCCCGACTCAGGATTTTTTCTGTAGCCTAATCTAGGCCTAGGCGATAAACCGAAAATTTACCGATACTGAAATTTACGACGATAACCAACGTCATTTTGCCCATGTCGGTATATTCGGTGTTTTAAAAAAAAAAGAAAAAAAAAGTTGTTTTTGTCTTGTTTGGCTGTGTGTGTAGGTAGGCTACCGGTATGTTCATGTGTAACTGTTGCCAAAATGCAACCTTGGCTTATTTTGTGAATTAACACGAGTCAAACCTTTGTGTAAAAGCATAATTACGACGAAAAAGCCACTTTTACGTAGAGACCCTGGTGCTACGAGCAAAGTTTCATGTTGTGTCGAGTCCTCTTAGTGTTTTAAAAATAGCGATTTTGATGCTACAGAAAAGTTGCCCCATGCACCTCCATTGTAATTGAGTTTGACCTGGAAACGAAACTCGGTGAATCTTAAAAGTGGCTTTTTCAGTTCTGGAGGAAACATTGTTACATGCCTCAGATCCTGCCTGAAACCTGAAATGGTAAACATGCTAGTGTTTCTTAGCAAGAACCTGGAGTAAACACTAGTGTGTAGAGTAGAGTGATCACATGCAACCATGAGTCAGATTCACATCTACAACACTAGTCTGAGTAAACAGACTTTTACTTATCGTTCATTTATCGTCATCGAGGTGAGTTGCTCAATATATCGTGATATTGATTTGAGGCCATATTGCCCAGCCCTAGCCTAATCCATCTATAACATTAGGGTCGTTTTCACGGGTTTGAACAAAACTGTATCAAATATAACCTAGCCTAGGTACAGGGCCGTAGCCAGGATTTTTTAAATACCGAGGTCAACATTCGGCAAACTCCAAGTGCATCTCACTGGTTCCTTCTCCTGCTCTTTCTCTCTCCTCTCCTCTCCTCCTGTCTCTGTCCCTTCAACCTCTTCACCTCTCTCTCCTGTCTCATTCTCTGTCGAATTTTTAAAATGAAAAGTCTAAGTGTACTACTGAGTCATGATTACTATAATTTGACCTAATATTTTAATGCCATGTTTAGTCACATTATTACGCATCCATCCAAACATCCAAATAATATTACTGATGGATAATTCATACTGTGACTGAACATGGCCTTAAAATATTCTGATTCATTGCATGTCCTTTCATTTTTCAGCCTAGGCTACATTTACAGTAGGTTACAGTTTAGCATCTCTATTGGCTATCTGTTGCATCTGTAGGCTCGTTCACTATTTTTCGCACTCTCTTAGCTTATTACAATTCTCACCTTTCTTCCTCTTTGCCTGATCATCCTCTGCCTTTCTTGCTGCAACAAATGATAACTTGGATTGATGCAGCTGTAGCCAAGTCAAATTTTCTTATTATGTTTTGTTTATTTATTTTCCCTAAAATCTTTCTTTTGTGTTGTGAACTCCCCCAAAATTTTGTCCTCCTGTATAAGAAGAAATAGAAAGGTTCCTATGGTGATTTTCAATTGTATGCCCTTTGTTCCCCTGGGGTGTTGTTTTGGCGTTGCACCACCTAGCGTCATAGAGCTGTGTGTGCTCGGAGCTGGTGAGTCACTTTATGAGGCACTCTCTCCATTGTCTTATTTATTATATCTTTTTCCTGTTCAAAACCACAATATGTTGATATATGCTGTAATGTAACATGCTAATAAACTTTTGGTCAAGCCTCCATTGATTAACAACTTGTAAATTGAATCTCAAACTGAGTTTTTCATGCAGAGTTAGTTAACTTAGCCTTATGCTAGCTGAACCGTTTTTTTCCCCTCTGTTTCTTTCTTTTTCCTGCTGATGTCATGAGGTTGTGCTCTGCATGCTATGGCTGTGTAATAACTATTATTTCATATGTTATGTGACGTTTTATTGTGGTTATGTGACTTTTAATTTACATTTTTCCTTGTAGAGTGGTGGAGAGTTGCAGTGTGGCTCGGTGTGTGTGACGCCTGTGTTTATTTTCTTTATTCTGAAGGTATGCTAGTTGTATAATTCAGTTCACTTTTCATATTTTTGCACTATAAAAAATGAGCTAATGTGGGTGAATTAATTTAATTCTTTTAGACTGTGGAAGATATGTGGGAAATATTTAATGCATTTTCATTGCACTTTGAATCCTGGTTTTACAAATGTTGGGTTTTGTTTTACATGGTGCACTGTATCTCCACATTAATTTTAATACAGTATGAGCTATGCTGTACATTTTGTGTAATATACAAGGATATAGAGCTGTGTGTGCTCGGGGCTGAGTGGTGGAGAGTTGCAGTGTGGCTCGGTGTGTGTGACGCCTGTGTTTTTTTTCTTTATTCTGAAGATTAAAACTCCCATAGATGCTCAACCCCAGTGTGCGTCTCACTTCCTAACTACATAACACAACGCAGAAAACCAGCTGCTACACAGCGTCTTACCACTACATTGCATCTTTGCTCCGATTCATTTAATTGCTGTTCTAAAAATAGACCTGCAGTCACGTCGCGACCGTGTTTACTTTCAGTTTTAATGAAACGAAACTTAAGGAAAAAAATACGGAGGACATGACCTGGGTGTCCTCAATGGTGGCTACGGGCCAGCTTAGGTACCTTTCTTTCACCCTTCTCTCTCCCTCCACGTCGGACTGTCGTCTCTACTCTCTTCGTCTTTCGCACGCCGCAGCCAGACAGGCAGGTGGTGACTCCGGTGTTGGTTTTTCAAAATAAGGGTATTTGCAGCGTAGCGTCACATTTCATGAAAAACACCATGTTTTGTGCCAAAATTCACATTTCATACAATAATTTACATTAACATAAACATAAAACAACATAAAAACAAGGTAAAAAAAAAAAAAACAAAAAAAAACCAAAACATTATTCTAAAGGTGTGGCGGCATTTATTTTGCCATTTTTCCATTGCCTACTACAACAGGCTGCCAGCTTAAAATAATCCATCAGATGAGACTCTTCTACTGTCTCTGAGCCTCCTTTGTGGAAAAAACCCTACAGAATCTGCAGCAAAACCTTTTCACAATGAAAGTCATCTCTGGTCTGTTGTGCTGACCTGTTGCCACAGTGACCCTGACCTGGATAAGCTGCTGGGAAACAGGGGAATGATGGATGAATATGTTAACTTCTGAAAGTAAATGTTTTTTAATTTGGTTTTCTTTACAGGCTCAGCAGAGTGAAATATAACCAATAACCAAACAAACTGTAATATAACACACACACACACACACACACACACACACACACACACACCGAATTAACTATTAACACACGCTCTAACAACAAACCCACAGCCCATCAATCACACACACAAACACACACACACAGTCTGCTGCATGGCTGACTTTCAATCAGACGCTGAGAATCCCATCAGCATTCACAACAGGTCTCAATACACACACACACACACACACACACACACACACACACACACACACTCTGACTGTTTCTGATGCAGTAGATTGGTTCTGGTTCTGCTCCTGCATCATTTAAGACATTCAAAGCTGTGATCTGAGACTTTCCTCTTGTTTAAACTGCACATATATTGAGTCATTCATATCAGGTCAGTCGTACTTTAGTAGTTCACAGGCCTGACGTCAGTAGTTTGCTACTATACTAGTTCAGTTGTTCTGCACTTCAGTAGTGTGCTCTTTTACTGCTTCAGTAGTTCTGTACTTTAATACTTCTGCACTTTAGTAGTTTACTAGTTCATCAAGTCAGTAGTTCTGTACTAGGGATGGGAGGATATAAAACAATTATTGCAGATTGCGATTAAAAACACTGAGTATAAGTTGATTGTGGTGAATTTCTATTGAATTGAAATATTCATGGATATCCTCCCATGAGTGACTTGTCTAGATGTCTAGCTTGATAACATACAGTCCTATACTGATTTCCTGATTAATATTGAATTGCCACAAGGGGTAACCCACATCTTTCCAGTCATTCCAAAATCCCAAACCTGTCAGCATGGCTGAAGGTTCAGCTTAAATCAGATCAAATTAAATCAGATGTGTAGAATTGCTATGGATTCCAAACTAAAGAATGACAGGGAGATGAGGGGCCTACTGGATTTTTATCCTTATGCTGGGTTCATGCATTATTTTTTATTTCTTGACAAAATGTAAGATAAATTTAATCCAGTATGTGTTAGCGTCATGTTAAGAGTTTTAAGCATATTTTGATGATTTGAAGGATAATATTGTGAACTGCAACTATTTTGGCCAGGGTAATCGGAACAAGACATTTTCTTGCCCATACTGTACTTTAGTAGTTCATCTTGTCGTAATTGGTCGACACACACCTCAATAACTACAGCTGATGGCCAAGTAGCTTGTACACTCTGTATCTGTCTGTACCTGTGAGAGGAAATAAGTCTCCATAGCACCAGGTAGTGGTAGTCTGTATTTGTCATTCAAAAAGGGAAACTAAAGACTCAGGACTGTGGATATACAAACAGCGTTCTCACACCACTCTAACTAATATAGCCACTTCTAATCAAGAATATGTCTGATACAAAGCTGCAAACGGCACTGGTGAGGAGGCAGAGGAGAAAACTAAGGAGAAACCGGGGCCCTTAAGGTAACAATATCAGTTCCTGAAATTACCTCCTGTCAGAAGACATGAGCTGTAAAGTAACTATGTCCATATAATGCAGCACTGAAGGGCTACACACATAAAAAACAAATGTCCCTCCAAATATCCAGGGACTGAATGTGTCTGTGCATGAAGCTGCTATGTGTAGAGGCTGAGTTTATGTATGGGGTATGTTGTCAGTTGTGTTGTTGGTTATTTTGATGATTATGTCACAATAAAAGAAACAAAACTACAATACTTGTGTATTGTAGTTTTGTAAACGGGCTCATGTGAGCTGTCATCTCTCCAGTCCTACCTGTAGCTCATACGAACATTTGAGAAGGGGTTGTTATGTTTACTCATTATTTCTTACACTCAGAAAATGTGATTATTTAGATGTGATGTGATGTGAAATGTTATTAAACTCGACATAGTGGAAAGTGCAAATCTTGTGGAACACCTGGTCAGTTAAAGAATAAACCACATATTGATAACACAGTTTATCTGCCTCACTTGTCCGTCTTCAGGCCGTCTTCCCCTCCAGCAGCTCTCGAGTGTTTTCGGCGGCCCGCGCCAAACCATCAGCCATCAGAGCCTCCTCCAGACTCCTCCTGGCCTGGTATACTTTCAACTCCTGTTCCCTGCACACAAACACAGAGGTGGGAGAGGATGTATTAGTCCAAAGTCTACAGTTTACTATTTGCCCAAATATTTTAGATATAATGTCATAAATCAATATATTATAGACAGAAACATCATGCGCAAGTAAACTGTTTTTCTATGAAAATTTAAGTCTGCACCTGAAACATTAGATCGTCCTGAATGTAACAAGATTGATCAGAAAACATAAATCCCACAAGCATCACAGACATCAATAAATGTAAATGTCGATGTAATGTAAACGTTACCATTTATCATTCAGGTCATAAGAGGGGGGGGGGGGGTGTAATTCAAATTGCATAAAGGGTTCATCCTCTTGAAAGGAAGGAATTGGAAACAAGAAATTCTGCGGTGATCCACCCTTTAGTTTTTCAGATACATGTAGTTCCAATAAAGGGAAATCCTACTGTTATATCATACAATGATACTTTAGATAAGGGTGTGCTGAGTTCGACTCTTTCCTGTATCAACATGACAATGCCCCATGCACAAAGCCAGCACAATAAAGAAATTATTTTTCCAATGTGGTGTAGAAGAACACCTTTGGGAGTGGCACACCGACCTTGAGCCAGATGTTATCTCCCTCAAGTGTTGGACCTCACTAATGCTCTTGTGGCTTAATGGGAGTTAATCCCTGAAGCCAGGTTTGAACATTTGGTGGAACCAGGTGAGTGGAAACTATTGACTTTGAGTGAGACTTTAAACAAACTGTCACAGTGTAATTCTGGCTTAAATTTTTTGACACTAACTAACATAATCTGTAACAGGAAGGACAGACACAATATCCCCTTCACAGCTCTTATAACAAAAAGTAATTTGAGTACTGTAACACGATACTTTGTAACCGTTACCCCCAATCCTGTTTGTGACACTAAAGAAGTGAGGGTAAGTAGCACAAGTAGAGAAGGGTCACGTAAAATTTAAAACGTTAGCCAACATTACCCAACACAGACCCCCATTTTGTAAGATTTTGTCCCAGGTTCCCCCCGAAAGAACTTTTCTTTCAGATGATTTATTACAGACAGTGTAAGAAACACATGACCAAAATAGTTATACATTATGTCAGAGTGTTACTTATGGATGGAATCTTAGTGCAAACCCTCTCAAGGACCCCCAGGGGGTCCCAGACCCCACTTTGTGAACTTGTGGAATAGAGTAAATGTGGGCTTTTGAATCATTTGCAAGAGAAATCTCTAGTTTCTACTTTCAAAAGTTATACATTTTAGGAATGACATATTCAGCTATCACATAAACCTAGTTGGGTGTCCACATAATTTTGACCATGGATGCATTTTGCTCTGAATGAAACTGTTGGTACTGACATCACTGACCTGTCATCAACCAACAATAAACAGAATAAAGAAATGAGCTGATCTCATTGACTCAAAACAGCATTTCTGCACATTGACTGGCAGAGGAATACAAGGAGAGAAGATGTGGGGGGGTGGGAGATGACAGAGAGGAGAGGAGAGGAATGAGAGCGATTAAGGATGACAAGCACATTCAACTGGAGAGAGAGAGGAGGGAGGAAACAGAGAATTGGAAATTAATGGAGGGGAGAGATAAGAAAAGAAGGTAGAGGAGGAGATGAGGGAGGGAGGTAGGGAGGAGATATAAGAGTTGAGGAAACAGAGAGGAGGACGAGGAGGAGGGGGAAATGAATCAGAGAGAAAGGAAGGAGAAAGACAAGAATGCACCCAGGAAGAATGGAGCAATGAGAGAGGTAAGGGGAAGAGAGGTGGATGTAGGGGAGATGACTGGAGATATTAAAGGAAGGAGAGATGGGTGGAAGAAAGGAAAGGAGGAAAGAAAAAAACAGGGTGTAAGGAAAAATACATTACTGAGGAAAAGAAAGGACAGGGTCAAGGAGGACAGGAAGATATGTTAAAGGAGGGAGATGGAAGGAAGGAAATAATAAGAAAGAAGGGGAAAGGAAGGATGGAGGGAAGGAAGGAATAACAGAATATGGATGGATAGGGGGAGTGAAAAAGAGGTAAAAGGTAAGGAGGGAGAGAAGAAATCATGGAAGAGAAGAAAAGAGAAGGATAGAGGGATAAGAAAAAGAGAGAGAGTAAAAAAGCAGAGAAGCAAGTAGAAGGGGAAGGACAGGAAAGGAAAGGAGGAGGAGGATGTAGTGATGTATTCCAGCCATTTTCTGTTGTAATGGCTTCGGCCAGCTGTTCTCTGCTCAGTTCTCTACTGGACACAAACACACACACACACACACACACACGCACACACGCACACACACACACACACACACACACACAGTCAGTGTGTGTCCCCACAGTGCCCCCTGCTGTTCAGTTGCAGTACCTGTCTATGTGAAACAAATATGGAGTCAAATGTTGTTGGGAGAGTTCTATCTGGTCCTTTGTCTCTAAAAACAACAGTGTCAGGCTATTGGTCCTGTGTTTTTGTTCTCCTCCTTGTCTTTACAATTGATATGTACATACAGTATAGCAAGGCTAAGTCCCTCCCCTTCTGGCTTCCCTCATTAGATTTTTTTTTTTTCAGAAAGAAAAATGATGAGAGACACATTATTTTATTGATCCCATTTGAACTGTGCCAGGAACTACACATATGATGTTTGTCAAGTCTCAGTTTGTTGTAAAGATGGTAAAGGATTATTTAGTTTTGTGTGAGGCAACATCGTCATGTACAATATACATCACTAAACACTAACATGACCAATACCTCGTCAAAGAAAAAGTATGAAAAAACATGGAAAAATCACAACTACGACAGATAGGAGCGGCTGTGGCTCACGCAGTAGAGGCCGTCCAGCAATCGGAAGGTCAGAAGTTCGATTCCTGGCCCCTGCAGTCTACCTGTCAAAGTATCCTTGGGCAAAACACCTCACCCCAAATTGCTCCTGGTGACTCTTCCATTGGTGTGTGAGTGCACATGAATAGGTGGTTATTGCTCCTGATGAGCAGGTGGCGTCTTGAATTGTAGTGTATGAATGCTGACTTGTATTTAAAGCGCTTTGAGTGGTCGCTAAGACTAGAAAAGTGCTATATAGGTACAGTCAATTTAATTATCTTAGCATGTCCTGCTGTCCCAGGTTCCTGACCAACTTCATCTTGATGTTATTGTGGAATCTGTTTTTTCCTTTCATCCTATTCGGTCACACTTAATAAAATCAACGGCTCAATCTAAAAGGTGATTGGATGGTGGATATAAATGTAATCTGTAGCTGTAGACATACATGATGCTACACAAGTCTGTTACAGCAGGTGAGCAAACATCATTGCTTATAAACGACTGAGCTCCATTCATACCCAATCTATATTACCAATTAACTTGTGGAATGGAACAACTACAACTTTCCTAGTCTAAAGTTGTATGAAATCTTTTATAACAAGTTCCTGCCATCAAATTTACAATAAGCATATATTTACAAAAATCAATTAAGTTGATGAGGTAAAACATCTTTGTACATCTCTGTCTTTGTACTGTTTCCAACTCAGTATACAGGTATGTCAAAAAGCATTCGCACATCATCACATTTTGATTCATTTATGTTTTACGCAGCATCCTAACTTTTTTTGGATCAGTATTGTATGCTGATTTTAAACTAAAACGAACGTAATTTTAAGGCGGATACACATACAGTTAACTTTGGGTCTCACCAATTGCCTTACAACTGGTTGACTGACCATTTCTACTCGCAGATGCTAAAATGCGGGCTTGTTGTTTTACGTTTACTGTTGCTGTCTTATTGAGATTTTAAAATAATTTGAGCCAAAAGACTCATGTTTTCAAGCAATGTACAGTATATTTTGTCACAGTTGTGTGAGTATTCAACTAGGTACTGTACCATCCAGTGTTAGGAAGACTCTGTCAACCCATACTTGGACTATTTCACATTAAAGAGACTAGGGAGACAATGCGATTTTGCTGAACTGAGGCCACAAGTGGTAACATATTGTAACAGTAGCACAAAGAGAGAAGAGTCTTAAAGTCAGAAAATCCCCTGAGTATATTGAATTGAATGTAAGTGCAGGTCATTGCTTAGAAATTAAATTTTTCATTTGTCAGAACATTGTGTCACACTTTAACAGGTTAAAAAAATTAGGAATTATGAGCTCCAAAGACATGGGATGAAACATGATTATGAAAGCAACTGTACCAGCAGAGATTTGACCTAATCATACAAATGTCCAAGGCTGACAATAAGAGTGTCAAGTAGGAAACAGGTACTGTCACTGTCACTGCTGAATAATATTTAAATAAATTAATAGATTTCTTGTAATTATTAGCAGCAGTGCTTAAAAAAAGATTACTAACTACATTTAGATTTTGGGCATTTAGCAGACACTTTTGTCCAATGCGACCTACAGTAATTCATACATTCATACACTGATGGTGGTGGCTGCCATGCAAGGTGCTGACCAGCACATCAGGAGCAGTTTGGGGTTCCGTATCTTGCCCAAGGACACTTCGACATGCAGACCAGGGGAACCTAACCAGTGACCTTCCAATAACAAGACGCTAGCTCTACCCCTGAGCCACAGCCCTCCTTAATAATTATTAATTATTATGAACTAATTATTACCTGTAATTTTGACCAAAGGAGCAGCACTCTAGCCAAATTAGTTAGCACTGAGTGTCATCACTGTCATCAAATGAGCACATTTAAAATATGCAGAATATGCCATTAGTAGTTCCAGTTTGCAATGTATCCATGGATGTACGACAGCTATCACTGAATTACTTTTATACTGAAGAAGACCTAAGAACCTGATGATTCTCAAGCAACTTCTGGAGTTATAAGGAGGGGATAAGTGGATTTGGGGAACTTTATTCATGAGTACAGTAAGTGTATCGTGTGTGTTACTCTACCTATCACTCACTCAGTTGAAGTGCCTTTACATTCTGTATTATTTGTCTCATGCACATACATGCACCTTATTCCAGCTGTCAAATTTTTAGTCTGCATACTCTGTTTTGGTTTTTCTTTCTTAATTATTATTGTTATTATTATTATTATTATTATTATTATTATTATTATTATTATTATTATCATCATTATATACATTTTATTTACTATTGACTTTTCACCATTTCTGTAGTGAAGTCTCCAAGCATGAGATTTTCACACAAGACTACTTGTTCAACCGGCGTGACAATAAACATCTTGAATCTTGAAATACAAATTTTGACTCAAATTGCAACAATCAGACACTAGTTTTAAAGTAATTGATTCTATGAGCTGTGAGTGGACAATAATTGACTTCCTGTTGTTTTCAAAACACCAACATACAGCTGTCACGTTTGTAACCTCACGCAGTATTTTGTTTTGCCTCACGTATCTCCCTTCACATCTTCCTGCCACTCTAAAGGCTGAGCTGAAGGCTGGTAATTTCGGCTGTTATATGCTACAGCTCCTCCTGATTATTAGAGCAGTAAATAAACAGCGACAACACAAACACCAAACTATCCCAAAATGCTAATATTAGCATGGTCTTCAGTCCTGATGTTAGAGATAGATTCCTTATATTTTTATGGTAAAATGTTGATTGCAGTCACAGAGTACACACCAGTGCCTACTGAACTTAGTGTTGAAATAGTTACTGTACAAATAATGCAACTGAAATGGTGACTATGGAACAAACCACAGAGTGTGAAGACTGTGTCACTCACCGGATGTGTTCGTCAGTGACGGTGAAGGCCTTGCAGAGCGGCTGGGAAGTGTTCAGCCAGATGGTCGGGTTCTTCTCAGCAGCTACAGATGTCTGTCCTGTTATTGGAGCAGAGCTCATGTGCAGAGCGCTGGCGATGGCCAAGAGCAGAGTCTCATCACTGGAATCTGGACCGACACCTGCAGAGAGAGAGGTCAGAGGTCAGACATCAGGACTGGAGTATTGTGCGTAATCAGGTTCTTGATGGAGACTCACTCTGCAGTCCCTTGGGCAGGTCAATGGTACGCAGAACTTCTTCTGTAACGTCTGATGACCGCAGACCTTTCAACCTTCTCTCCCAAAACAGCTGCAGGGACACAGAAGACAGAGTGTTGAGTATCTGCTTTTGACTGTAGGATCTTAGTTTCGGTTTAGTTTTACTCCTTGTTTTCTGATCTTTTATCCTTGCCTGAGCTGGAGTCTGCTGCTGTGTTATGATGCTGCTAATGCCGAGCAAATACCTTGCTGTTTTACATTAAGAGCTTTCCAACAGCACCCAGTAGAAGCACTGTAGCAAGTGCAGCTTTATTCACCAAGGTTCGCAACCAGGTGATGAACTCATTTGTTGTAAATATTAATTGACATCTAAATCTGGACATTTTATGCCCTTTATTTTTTCAGTGGATCAGTGCTGTAGAGACGAACAGTGGAATTAAGTACAACCACAACACCTTCACTGCTGAAGTCACAGACAGATCCTAACAATAAAGAACTCATATAAAATCTGTGGGAACGTACAACATATTTGCTTCTTGAAATGACCAAGTAAATACAGCCAAAGCAGGCTGTACAGGTTATGCTAAAGCCACTCTAAAGCTGATTTTACTTCTGTGTTGACGACTTACGCTGTGTGTACTGCAGCTACGTATAGAAATGCCCTCAAACATCTGTTTGCATATTGATACTTGTGCCTAATTCTAAACTCATTAGATCTGTCCATGAAAATAACGGCAAAGTGTAATTTCACTGACTGTGTTGCATCAGCAAGGCTCTTCAGCAGTACCAAGCTGTTATTATGCATACCATTACACATGGCTGTGGCTGTTTAAGATTTCTAAGATATCACTGTGTTGGTGTTTTCCCTACGACATAAATAATGTTGCTACGGAACAATTATTGCAACTGACCAAAAAAAGACATGTCCACTTAGAGAGCAGGTCGTGATGGATGATGATGACCCATGTACCGTGTGGAATGTAGTTTTATTCTTGACTCTTTTTTTTTAGACCTGGTTGAATGATTAATTATTACGTTTTTTTCACTTTCAAGTTAAGGCAAAAAGAATGCTTGGTTAGGTTGAGGAAGGATGGCTTGGTTTAAAATGGACCCTTTCACAACGTTAATCATGTGTTAGAAAGGCTAACTTCTCCCAAATGCGTCTTCTTCCGGTCTTTTTCCTGAATTGCTTAAAAAGTGAAAAGTTGTGACATCACAAAAACATGATTGGTCAGTTGCAGTGATGGTCCTGGAGCAATGTAAATTATGATGTTGTAAGAGAAACACCAACACGATGATATCAGATTGTGCAGCGCAATAACTCAGTTATCATATCAAACTTCAAAAGGCTCATTGATTATGAATTTATAGAGCTCATATTGAATAAGTCTTCATAAGTCTTCATGATAAAGTTTATTGAGACAGGTAACTTATTATATATAACAATCCACATCAAATTCATTCAACTTCAATCATTTAAAGTTGATTGATGTGCCTTTGATTGACATTTTTCTGATCACTGCAAAAATAAAAACAAATTCAAGCTAATTTAGAATGTTTTACTACAAGCTGAAAGCTGTTGTAAGCATTGCTGTTGTTTTAGCAAACTTCCTGTCCATTTTGCAGTTAGCAATCCCCTCACCCCTATCTACATCACCACATGAATCAGGAGCGGTAACCGCCAGACATAGCAGCAAACAGGATGCTGCTCTCTGCCGTAAGTATCAGTGGATGGAAAATCTGTATATTATAAAAGAATGTCAACTTAAAGATCCACTTATTAGCTGTGTGGATCTTTAAGTTAGCCTACATTTGATGTCATTTGAATGATTTATGTGTTTTTTCTCATTTGATCAAACCTGATACTTAAAAAAAAACACCTTAACTTTAAAAAAGGTAATATTCTACTATAACACTACACAACACTTTATTATGGCAATTAAGTATATTAAAATGAGAAAAAAAACAATAACCATGTATGATTCTCTTAATTTTTTCCCCTTTGATCGTTGTTTCTTCCTTCTGTACAACACACAAACCCTCTTCCTTTCTCACTCCTCATTTTTCCTTCCAATCATTCTACCCTCATCCCTCCTACTCTGCCTTTTTCTCCTCTGCCTGTCACCACACCATCTTTCATCCCCTCTGCAGCACACCGACACATTGTGTATGTGTGTGTGTGTGTGTGTGTGTGTGTGTGTGTGTGTGTGTGTGTATGTGTGTGTTATTCTGCTTTTTCCATGACGCCTCAGCACCATCTAGTGGCCACAGTCGCCATGACAGCCTGGGTTCTTCCATCTCTCTTAATTAATAGCCTGGCCTTGTCATTTCCATGATGAAACCACTGTGTGTGTGTGTGTGTGTGTGTGTGTGTGTGTGTGTGTGTGTGTGTGTGTGTGTGTGTGTGTGCGCGCGTGCATGTGCATCAGCCTCTCACCTGTTTGGGCTGCTCGGTCCCTCTCTGCGGGTCTGTCTTCACCTTGTTGCTGGGGTGACTTGTAACCTTAGTAACGGGCTGTTTAAAGATGGATGCTGTCTGTCGGATTGGCAGAACTGTGTTCAGGTCCGGTTTACCTCCCTGGATGAGAGGCAGATACAGAGTCAGAGTTTTGGTGAACGGTGAACTGAACATAACTGTTTGTGTACATGCATTACACATAAGTACAACTAGGCATTATAAAATGGAAGAGGGTAATGTTTCATATTGAGTAATTAAAGCAACAAAGCTCAGGTTTATTGTAAATCTTTGTAGATCCAACAGCAGTGATGCCAAGCACAGCCTCTGATTGGTCAACAGACGCAGCCCAAGGCATCATATGACTGCTAGTGGACAGCTAACAATCATGCTAACAATAAAAATAACCGCTTTCAACACGGATCGGTATCAGATTTATCATGTTGTTACAAAGTCTCCAAAAAGACACTGCAGCTCAAGGCTGGATTACAAAGCTGCTGAAAGGGATACAATCTCCCCCGGGGCCTCATTAGCATGACAGTTTGGGTAAAATAACTACGTCTGTAACATGCAGCTTTCTAGAGATATTTAGTATGTCATACACAACATATTTTGATGTTGTATATGACATCGTCGAGGATGTGGTTGGGTGTTAATGCAGTTTTGACATAGTGAATGTAATATTTTCTCTGAAGTCCTTTTAGTAAGTCCTTTTACTGCTAAAAGTGACAGATTACAGTACCATGTTACTCTTTTACCTTCAACACTATTGGTCTGGAGATGGATAGGTAGCAGGTCCAATTAAAAAAAAAATTTGCGTGGAGCAGCTCATTTAAAAGAAAAAAAAACTGAAGAAATGAATGGGAACTAGTTGATTTTTGGGAGCACAAACTTTTTTCTAAATTCTGAACTACGAGCATGAACTAGTTCATTTAATCTGAGCGAACTGAAATTTGAACCAGCTCTTGTGAAGTGTGATCGTGCACAACACTGCCTGCTCTGGTGGAGCTGGTGTGGTGATTAGTGTGGTGAGGGAAACAGCTGGCCTGACTGTCCACCTCTTAAGCTCACTAACTAACCCCTTGTATCTTGTTTGTCTAATACAAGCAAAAACAGAAACAGTTTGTTGGGCAGTTATGTGTTGGAACTATAACACTCACTTGTACTTTTAAACTTTGGACAGAGCCAGGCTACCTATTTCCCCCTGCGTTCAGTCTTTATGCTAAACTAGGCTGATCACACCCTTACTTGCTCTGTATGTAAGGCACAGACATTTAATAGGCATCTTTGACACAAGTCGGTTCGAGTGTGTGTTACGACCCTATGAACATTTCATTGCAGTGGGGAAAACGCTTTTGCAGAACCTGGAAGTTCTGCTGTGTATGGACCGGTACCTTCTCCCTGAGGGCAAAGGGGTGTGTTTGGTTAATTGAGTGATGACTGTGTGAGTGTAGGTAGTCCTGGGAGCTGATTTGTCCAGCCTCCAAACCGGCAGCTTAAAGGCCGGCTCCTTTCGGTTCCTGTGGGCTCTCCACTCCAGCCAGACTGCCAGCATTTCAGTTTTGTGTTCTTAAAACAAACCTTTAAGATGGCTGTACATCTTTTGTTGCTGGTGGTTCTTGGGAGCTGGTAAGAGGGGAGTCTCATTTTCATGTTGCGCCAGGGTTCCCCCTTGGCCCTGATCGTAACAGTGTGACAGTAGGAAAAGCACATATGTGAATAATAAAGGATCGATGTCTGTCTGTTTCAGCTTCAGGGTCCTGGGTGTTCATTCATTCAATTATGAGTAACACCTGTGCTTTTCATACTATGACAAGTCAAAATGTTATGTATCTTCTCATCTCACTCTCAGAAAGAAAACAATGTCAAAAAAAGGACAAAAAATGAATGATTCCATTAAACCAGGACTGAAACCAGTTCTGATTTAAACGTGACAGCGTACATGAAGCTTACTACACTGACTTCAGCAGGATTGTGATGTCACTGTTTTACAGTACCACTTTCAGCTGCAAGGTAGAAATTATATAATGGTGTAGTTTTCTTGACAACTGCAGTGTGGAGTATCAATGATGGTAACACTGGAAATACAAAAACTGCACTGTTATTAAGGTAAGATGGTCCATTTATTCATCATTTTATATGTACAGTGAGGTCCAAAAGTCTGAGGCCACATTAAAAAACCTCTAATATTATCACATAAACTGGAAATAATCAGGGAGTTTATAAGTCAAATTGTTATTCTTAGCAAAGAGGGGCTTTTCTCAGCTTTCTTTCTTAGGAGGCAGTGCATGGACCTCTGCTCCCTGAGAGATAGAAAAGCAGCTTCATCACAGATACAGATTTTACTAAACAAAGAATGGCACTGTCAAATCAAGCTTTGATAACATGAGTCATCAGGTTTTACACAAACTTGTGGAGTCCACGCCAGCTCGAGGGCATGCTGTCATTCAAGCTAAAGGGGTTTAGGATGCATTATATTGCTTATGATTTCAACCCAAAATTAACTTGAGCTTTTTGAGTTTTTTTTGCCAAATGCAAATCCAAAGAAGAATCCAACTTTTCATTTGTTACAAGAATATGTTTTTCTTTCACAAGTTTCATACCTTTGCTTCAGCTTTAAGTTTGCATTGGTGATGAATAAACATCGACAGAACACTCTGTGGCCTAAAATATAAGTCCATATATAATCTTTCAGCAGGAGAGTGTGGAGCTCTCCTATTAATATCAACAGAGATAGGCATAATTTCACATGTGACAAAACTTCATGTTACTCCTAATGTGGTCACTCTGAAACTTTTTGGCTTGTGAGGATTTATTTCCCATAATGAGATGTGAGTTATTTACAAGCTCTGATCACCTCCCTGTTACCCAGAGGATGAACTCTTTAGGCTCAGTGACGCATGACCTTTTTCTTAGCACCAGCCTCAGAACAAACTGTACATTTTTAGAACCAATAATGGTTTAGACTAGGAATAGCTAAATCATCAGCATTTCCTTTATTCTGTCCATTTTCATATTGCGGCTGTAATGAACACTGCATCAGGGTACACTAGCTGGACTTTCCACTTGTTTTCAATGTTACTTTTGGTCTATAACTACGTCTGTTCCTCCATTCACTCTTTATTTTCTTACATTCTTCCTTAATTGTTCCTGATTTTTGTCACTGTGTGTATTGTGTTCATTAAAGTAAAAACAACATGGAGAAGTTTCTTTTTTCTACACGCTGCTGTGTGGGAGGAGTCAATGCTGCTGTTATCTTTGGTAAAAAGACTGCAGCACAGACGCAAAACAACACACACAGACAGGGGTATATGCGCAGTGACATGCCAGCAAACACACCTGACCTCACATGCACATGCACATGCACACACACACAACAATATGATTTGTGTGGGAAAAGCACTGCAGTAAAACTGGTCCGTCTGTTAGCGTAGCTTAAACCACGGCCATGGAAAATCCTGGCTTCTGATAAGGCATCTGTTAAAGGTATAATATGTATGATTTCTGCGCTTAAATATCTAAAAATGACGACCTTTGTCACATATCTTGTTGAGTTGTGTACTTACTTCCAGGAGAGAGTCAGAGAGTGAGGAAGGAAGTCAGTGAATGAGACTAAACACAAACTAGAAACATTACGTCATCCATGAACATTTGACCACATCAGAGTCACATCAGACCAATTTTCATCACCAATGGTGATTGTTTAATGGTGCGTTCACCTTGCTTTACTCATGCAGGTTTGACTGTTGTATCATTTGTTTATTTCTGTTATTACGTTTTTATTCCCAAATCAGCCAGATTATTGTACATTAGCCATAAACTAGCGAACAAGCGAATTAAGGGTGTGTATGTCTTTGTTTTTAATTCAGCCTCTCACTAAACTCAGAACTAACCAGACTCACCTGACCTGCAGTCAGGTTGATAAACAAGAGTGAAGATAAATCTACTTTTTAATCAAAAAAGCTAAAAAGTAATCTCTGAGCTCTCCTCATGTCAGTAAATGGCTCCAGATCAAAGGAGAATTCCATGTGTCTCCAGGTGTTTTTCCTCCAGAAAGTCTGGCTCTTCACCCAACTCTCTCCTTCAGAGCTGGACGGCTCAGAGCAACTGAACAGCAGTTATATGGATTTTTGCTGCAGGAAGGTACCCCCGCGGGTCTCCAGCTGCACTTTCAGGAATAAGAAACTACACCGGACTTCAGCATGAGGGTGAGTCGATAATGACAGAATTTCGTTCTAGAGTGAACTATTCCTTTAAATTCCTGGTAACCAGAGCACAGCTGATGCCTAAAAGCAACTGATGCTTTCAGGCTTCATTAGAATTAGTTAGTACTGGAGGAGGATTCATCCTCACTGAGTTGGGTTTGGTCTTATATCAGTGAGAGGAGAGTGTGTGTGTCAGCTGATCGAGGTTGGATGATCATTCAAATTTAATCGGATGATTTCCAGAGCGTGTTAATGAGTCCCATCTGCTCATAGGGATGTTTGTTCAAGAAGTTGTATGGACAATTTTCAAAACAAATACACTATTTATCAGCGCTGTAGTCAAGACGACTGAATTCATTTCTAAGACAAGACTAAGACAGGTCTGAGTCCAAACACCCACAAAACAAGTCACGGTCAAACGTTGACGACACTGAGACACATTGGGTTCAAAACACCAATGGAACAAATCAGAGACAAAACTGCAGAAACAACTCAAGTCAAAACAACCACAAAACTGACACATTTGTGGGTCAAAATGTTCACAAAACCAAGACAAGTCTGAGTCAAAGCATCAGAAAGAATGAAACATTTCAAGTCAAACTGCCAGGAGGTCAAGATGAGTCGGAGGCCCCTTAAGAATGAGATAACACACATGAGACAAGTCCAAGAAAAAAAAAGAAAAGTGGGCAGGGTTTCATGTACACATCACTCTCTTCCTCTGAATATTTGTCCTGACCTGCTGATCTGTGAACCTTTTGCAGGAAGAGTTTTGTTAATCTGATAATCTTATAACCTATAACACAACCACAACAAAGCTACAGCCCTCCCCCACAGATGTGATCCATCAGTGTTACCTTGGCCAAGCTGAGCGGGTCATGTCGGAGTCTCTGTTTGTTCTTCTGCATTTTCCCGGGCATCATCTTCCCCGTTCGGAAGTCGAAACATCCCAAATCCACTGTGTTTCCAAGGTAACGGGACAACTGAGGCTTACTCCTGAACTTCTTCCCTGAAGGACTGAAGGAAAGAAGCATAGGAGTCAGACAGATAAAGGTAGTGCAATTAAAGATATAAATATCTTAATTTTGGATGTCCAAAACACATCAGAAATTTAAGTTCTCTTAATGGACATTGAGATTAGTCAGATCTACAGTGGAAATATTTAGACTTTGAGACAGAAGTAGATGGGGCGTTTTAGGCCTTTAGGATACACACAATACTTTTATGATAAACACTAAAACAAACAGACCTTTATTAAGAACTCCACAGGGTATCTTTAAAATATGACCCTGATACGGACCCTTAGGATCAGCCCAGGAAACCTCTAAATTTGAACAGAAGACATGATGCCCTTTGCAACACACATTTTATGTTGACCAATTGGTTTGGCTGGAGGTGAAGTAATGGTTAGTTCAACATTTTTGGAAAAACGCTAAGGTAAGGTATGCCTAAGGTATGCCCACCCCTTCGTACCTAAATTAAATATAGGGCTACAGCCAGAAGCCAGTTAGCTTAGGTTAGCACAAAAACTAGAAGCAGAGAGAAACAGCTAGCCTGGATCCAATCCAATGGCAACTAAATTCCTCTACCAGAACATCTCACTAATTAAATTGTTTATTTCTCATTCATTGAATATGTACAAAAATGATTGCAATCAAATTGCAAACAATTATGTACCAGCAATTTTCTGGCTCTCTACACTTGCTAGACAACAATCAGAGACGCAAGTTCAAACCACATCTATACTCTGTATTGAGAACAACCCAGTCAGTCAGTCATGGTATCACATCTGAAACCAGCAGCAACTGTTCAACACTTCCTCATTCACTGCTCCATACTAACACATGCACACGTTTGTAATTCAATACTTGTGAAGAACTACATTAACATAAAGTGATACAGTACATCTTCTTGCCCCTAACCTAACCCAAAGCTTAATTCTAACCATAACCAAAAAAACTAAGCTTCAGCCTTAAATAGCCCTTTGAAGGGGTGAGGAACAGACAAATGTCCTCACTTTATGAATATGTCTTCTATTTCAAATAAAGTGTTTCCACAAAAATTCAGCTGTGTCTGACATGTAGCTCAGCTGCAAAAATGCACGTGAATCAGAACTAAAAATGAAATGTCTGTAATTAAGTTCCTGATAAACAACATGAGTTTGTAAAGATGGCCACAGCTGGGTGTTGCTGCTCTTCCAGTAAGTCAACCTGCTGACTGATGTCCTTACTGGAACTGATGAGTCACATTACACAGCAGACTGAAAGTAAACCCAAGTGCCAGCTCTGAACTGCTGATCTCCTTCATGTTACAGGTTCAGGATGTGACGGGGCTCAGATGTTTCTGACTCTGGGCTGTTAATCTGATTGAGCCGTGCCTCCTCTGCTGATCAACAGGAAGTGAACGCGGCCCTTGAAACCAGTTGACAACTCTGCAGTGTCACAGCCTCACCACAGACCTGCACTAGGAGTGACATCATTTCTTCTATGATCTAATGCAGCACTAGTTAGTGAAGAGTCAGGAAAATGTATGTATTCTAAGTTTCATTAAACAAATGTATTGTGGAGGAAAAGTGCAAAAAAAGTGATGAAGAACTGATGCTGCAACTTACTCATTACTGATTTTGTTATTACTATCATAAAGGAGTATTCCAGTGATTACGTTCTACACTTCCACAGAGTTTTGGGGACTTGTGAGAGATTGAAAAAAAAGGTCCCAATTATAGCACTACAGGCAGAGATCCTACATTTTAGTCTATAGCATGAGTACATTGTTTTCTTTTTAATGTAATAACAAGTGACAAGTATGATTGCTTGTAGTGCACAAAACAATCTTACAATATTCATGTATTTATATATTTTGTTTTAAAAAAACACAATTTTGATATGGGGTGGACAAAATATTGAAACACCAATATATTACAGTTCAACTGCACCACAAACTACATCCTCCAAAATGCAATACAGTTGAATCAACACCTCTTTCAAAACGTCTTAACACAAAACTGAACCATTCTAAGCATTATAAAGGAAGGATTTAATGCAGGACAGTTGGACTAGACTGCGATTGTTTAAGCTAGGTGTACCTAAAAACCTGGCAACTCGGTAAACA
The DNA here is from genome assembly GCF_965226575.1 of Pagrus pagrus. Classification (NCBI taxonomy): domain Eukaryota; kingdom Metazoa; phylum Chordata; class Actinopteri; order Spariformes; family Sparidae; genus Pagrus; species Pagrus pagrus. The sequence goes on from NC_140203.1 coordinate 27,357,112, forward strand.
TAATGAAGTACGTATGTATATTCAAGAAAGAATAAAAAGAAACACACAATTAATAAAACATTTCAGCTATACGTGATCATTTGCATGCATTTACAGGAACCATCAAATGTATTTATATTTATATGATGTACTGATCTTAAATTTGTGTGGCTGCACAGTAAAAAGGCACAATAGTTGCTCATCTGTTGTGTGACAAAGTAGCTGCTCAGCGAGTGTTTCCTGTAGGAGAAAACAGCACTTAGTCGTGGATGTTGACAACTGAAATCTAAAATTAATGAAAGGACAAATTTGTGGATTTGATTGGCCATCCATGTTATCATTCAGTCCATTAGTTAAACAACGGACATTTCCATTAAATCTACAGTACAGCAGGGCACCTCTCTTCAAGGCTATACCCGAGTACCTGAGTGTCATGGTTCAATGGTTTAATGGCTGATGAAACAGTTGTATCTGTGGGTAAAATATGAGTGACATGCAATTTTGTATGGAATACAGCAGTGACATATGTCAGCATAAAGTGTCATGCTGGAGAACAGTAGTATGTGCCAATCAAATAGCAGCGACACATGGGGGACATACATACTAAGTCCCAACACACTAAGACCTGAGTAGTATCTGGAAAGTTGTCCTCGGAAACAGTTTGAAAAAGGGCAGGAACTTTCAAAAAAACTTGGCGGATGATCGGATGAATCATCTTTCTCCATCACCGTCTATCACAGGCTAACTTCAACCAATCAGATCAACAGTAAGAGAGTGTTACCACCAGAAGAACCAGTTGGTAAATTAAACTCGTACTGAAGTGAGTCAAGAAAATAGAGAAAACATGTTTTTGATCATTTTGTGCTGTTCTTTGCTCTTCTTCAGTGAAATAATATACAGTTATGAAATAAGTGATACTTTAGCAGCAGCTACGCTATCCTGTAGAGGAGCCGCCATTGTTGTTTTCATTTGAACAGTAGCTTCTCATACTGGTTGTCACACCTAAAGCTAGCCAGTAGTTCCTGCATCTAACAAGGAAAATCTGGATACAGCTTCGGAAGCAGAGCTCAGTTCATTCCTATGCAAGCTGCTCAGTGGAGCATGAAGCCAAACAAAAAAATGACTTCCTGAATGTAAAATTACCAAAATCTTCCGCATTGTGGAGCCCATAGAGTGTGTGCACTAGAGACTCCCACCAGCTGAGAGGTTCACCTCTGGTTTAGCCCTCCACTGTCTTGATTAGAAATAAAGCTATTTTAATGGTGTAGCTCTTCTATACTTTCCAAATGTTATCGGACTCATTGGCTCAAATTCTGATAGTGAAATGACTAATTTTGCGGGGGTGTCAAAATATAAGCTCAGGGTAAAAAGTATTTTTGGGTCGGTGTGTATCAAGTGACACTGTAACTCCATGGTTTGGCTACTATGTAAAATGGAATTCAAGGCCTGGCACTGTTCCTGGGGGGGCTAATAGGTTGGGGCCTGGCAAGATGGATTTGTGAGATTATGTCATCTCCCAAATAAAGGTGATTCACATGGTAAGAATGGCATGTCATCAATATATGCTGGTGCATAGGTATCTAAGAATGCACAGTCTAGAGGTGCCATATGCCAATAGATCTGCAGCAGCATACCAAGAGACAACTTTGAAAAACCATTCAGAAGACCTGGTATGACTTTCAAACAGGAGTCGTTCAAAATCCAGTGACATACCAAGAGGTACCGTTAAGGTGGGCCTGTGGGTTTTAAGTTGTGTAAGAAGAACCAAAGCAAAAAGTGATATGTAGATCAGCCTTAATAGTGTTTTTACTCTTTATTCTAGTATCTCTTAAAACATTATTTAGAGTATTTGACTGCATCAAAAGCAAGGTACTGGTTTTGTTTACTGTTGCTTGGCAGCATGTGATAGTTTCAAGAAATAAGGTGGCGGTGAGCTGCAACTTTATTTCTTAATTAAATGCTGCAATAAACTCCCCAATAATATTATAACACAACTGTTGCAACAATGTCAAACCTTGAATTGTGGTACTGCAATGGTCTACTCACTAAACATTTGCACTTTCGTCCAGGGCCAAGGGTTAGAGGGCCCTCCCATGACCCAGGGCCTGGGGCAACTGACCTAGTGTCCTCCCCCTGTCACTAGCCCCATTCACACTGCCGTTTGCATGCGGGGATCCTGCGCCAATTCTCCGCATCCGCCTCTGTGTGAAAGTCTCTGAAGGGGTGAAATTTCCCTGCGCCTCTGATGCGCCTTCGGAGGTAGTATCAGAGGTAGTATCAGAGGTAGTATCAGAGGCAGTATCAGAGGCGCAGCTTTGGCGAACTGAACCAGTGTGAACAGATAAGCCGGTGACGCGGAGCGAGGGCGTGTCGATCTGATGGTGTTCACTGTCTGATAACTAAACAGGTCCATCACTCAATAAAATAAAGAGAAATGTCCCACAAAGCAACGTTACAGGACCAAACAACAGTAACGTAGTAACTGGTCCAACAACTGGCAACGTATATGAGGAAAAAAATACAGCAGTTATATGTGGATAAGTGTCTGTCAGCCTGTCGGTCCGACCGACTCTTCGTCACATTTCTGCCCGAAAAACAGCATCTGTCCCCGGCAAAAAACTTTAACTCACCAACTGTTTGTCGCGGTGAGCCCTCAGCCTCCCTCCCCGCGAGTGACAGAGTCATACAGCGTCCTGTTTACTGATGGTGATTATGTTATTATGTAATTTAGAGAAAAACGTAACTTTGTCACTTTCCAGGATGTTTGGTGGGTCAGGATCTAAATCACAACACATTATAACAGCATCCATATGATTATAAACAGTCAGCAGGTACACGTTTAGATTAACAGGAGGACACCGGGGGAAACACATTGAAAAAAAACACACGTCATCATCATGACACGTACCATCACGCCTCTTTTGGAGCCGCGGCGCCGGCTTTCTGTGTGAATTACACTCTGGTTCGTCTTTACGCCGGAGCTGCTTGGCGCTGTGTGAACAACCAACGCCGGAGAATTGGCGAACCGCTGCAGCAATAATGCGGCGACTCTGTGTGAAAAGGGCTAATAATGGCCCTGCACCAATCTATTGCCAGAAAATCTGTCATGTGTACAGTAGCATCGTGTTCTGGGGCCATGACTGGAGTGGTTGGTTTTGTTTTAGAGACGCTGGAGGGCGGAGGATCTCAGACAGCCGCATCTGAATTAAATTAACGGCAATATTCCCGGCTTCAAAGGGTGGTACTGAAGGGACTACTGACCACCAATTAAAGAGCATGAAGGCAGTGCATGTGCCAAACTGATCCCTGCACTCATTTCATTAATAAGTGATGTGAAGTCTCTCTATTGGAGTATTTTTCCAATTTATTTCAATAGTGTGAGTGTAATATTTCAATAATATTAAGATTTATTCTAAATTTGCTGGTAACTCATATTTGTTATGACTGTGTTGGATGTGCCAGCTTTAGATTTAGATGGCTCAGGCACATATGGGCACACTTGGCTGTGCGGCTGACACAATCAGCCACTTTTTGGCCAATAAAGAAATGTAGAGCTCTTCACTCATGACCTCACTACTTACTATCCCAGCTACGGCCCTGAAGTAATGGCAGCGTAAGTAAACAGCTTGTTGACAAGTAGAGAGACTGTGTGTAAACTCCGACAGGAAGATGAATGTAAACGTATGGAATATTATAGGGTTGTTAGTAAACATGATAACGTGGACTTTACAGTGACACCGTGTTGATCTCCACAGGGACACTGTCAGCACCAACACAGGGACATGACATTCTGTACGCTACATTAGAACTCCTGACAGTAACTGACACTCGTGTTCAGACCTGATCATGACAGTCACAGTTAGGAGCTGTTCCCACAGATTGACTGATCGATCACCGGTTTTCTGTGGGACCGGACTGATCGGTGACTGATCGATGAGTGTGACGGAGTACCTGTAGTAGTAGACGTCGCTCTTTCCAGCGCTCAGTCCGGACTTCCTGATCACTTCTTCTTTCTTCCAGCCGGGCGGCAGAGCGGGACAGTCCGTCCTCTTCCTCTCCATCATCACACACTTATCGATCCCGCTATCAGGCTGCGATCGAGTCGATCGATCACTCAGTAAACACCGATGAGGACCGTCCTTACAACAGTGTGGTAGTAAACCCAGCGGAGCAGCAGCCCAGGCGGACTGACGTCACGGACGTTACGTTAACGGCGGTTCTTCCTCCCTCCCTCCCTCCGCCCCGGCTGTTTATGCTGGATATTTCGGGTTAAATAAGAATAAAAAAGTGTCCCGGTTCAGACTGTGAGGTGGGATGACCCGGGTTGAACTACCTATAAGTGTGGATTAAGTTCAGTTTACCTCTGTAGGGGACTAACGGCTCATCTGATCCAACTGAACTGGACCAACGGTAAACTGTGACGTCTGCGGTACATCTCTCTCTCTCTCTCTCTCTCTCTCTCTCTCTCTCTGTCACACACACACACACACACACACACACACACACACACACACACACACGCGCGCGAGAGAGAGAGAGAGAGACAGACAGACAGACAGAGGGAGAGAGAGAGAGCGCGAGAGAGAGATCGTCTACTATGGAGGATTAACCACTCAGGTAGTCTAAAAGAAACCTACCCTTATACGGAATCAAGAGTAGGCCTGTTGGACGCTGCATTATGAAAGCAGGCTATACCAAATATCTTCCAAAAAGGGACTTAAATGAATACCTCACATTTTAGACCAGTCTGATTTAAATCTGGCCAAAATGGGCAAGCACAATATTTAAAACGTAACAAGTAAAAATAAAAAGATAAATTGAATAAAGTAGAAATAGCATATAAATTAACCGAGTACTTCATTTTGCAAAAACAAGATAATTTATTCTTGTTTTCAAATCTATTTCACACTTAGAACTTGCATGTCTTAACTGACTTACTGGAATTTGCCAGTAATGTAGGCTATTTAGTCACAAAAAAATTAGATAAAAAATATTGGAACAATAACATGTCATATTAATTTGCATGAAAATAAGTACATAGGCTAATGTATTTATGGAACATAGTAGCCTAATAAATACAATAATCTTGACTTTTCAGTTCTGCAAACAAGGTAGTTTGGTACCAAATTATGTATGCTACATGTAACGTTTGTTCACATGTATGGTTGCTTTTCATGGTGAGACTGCTCTGATGGGAGGAACCCCTGTGATAGTTGTTTGCATTTCTGGTGCCTGGACTCTGAGGCAGAGTGATCACTCTGCTTTTTTTCCCTCATCTTGCTATGCCAACACTGACGTCACAGCTCTGGGTTAAAGGGGCCTGCGCAGCCAAGAGCACTGATAGCAGACCCTGAACTTTATAATAGACTTATACACAATATTTAAATCTGCTCCCCAATATATTGACATAAATATAAATAAAACTAGAATGGCACTCTCTAGAGTGCATACCTCTGCCCAAAACCCAAAGTCCTCTTTAACTCAGAAGCCTAATCCAATATCAAAATATACCCAACTAAATGTGCTCAATTTGGATTTTTTATTTGGATCCAATCAAATTGTACTCACCAGTAGATACCAGCTGCCTAAATACACTTGATTTTTATAATCAAGATCACTGAGAAATTAATGAAAATAAAAACACCCTCACAATGATAAAGTGAGAATAAGAAGAAAGGTATGGATCTGCACTAAAAGTTAATGGGGTGTATTCTGGGTCAAAACCCATCCTCCATCCACATTATGTGGAAATCTGTTCAATAGTTTTTGTGTAATCCTCTAGACACACCAACCAACCAAAAGACTGGTGTAAACATATCCTCTTTGGCTAAGGTAAAAATGACCACGCTACAACAGGCAACCACGCACTGCCATCTGAAATAATCATCAGCAAATATAATTAAAACCATAACTAAACTTAACAAAGTACTGTTATTACAAGTTCTAGTATTACAGTGTAGCTACTGCAGTTTTGTGTTTGGTTTGTCCAAGTGGTGTTGCTGTACCCCATGTAAATACAATGTAACATGATGCACTGTGGCCCAAAAAGACTTTTTCCCAAAGGCTTTCATTGTGAAAGAAGCAGCAGTAAAACAATGGATAATTTTTTCCTTTTTTTCTTTTTAGCGCCAAAAGCCCCATGAAATGACTAGTTTGACTATCCGAAGTTAAGCTATTTGGTCCAATAAAATTTGGAGAGTCTAGAAGAGCCACAAGTTTAAATTATTTTATCCCCATTCAAGTTAGCTGGGCGCTTAACCGGAAGCTACCCGGCTTGGTCAGCGGAAGTCTATTGCGCCTGCTCTATGGGCCCCACAACACAGAAGATACAGTTAATTTTATAGCCAGAAGTTGAGCCATTTTGGCTTTAAAGCACCTGAGCAGCTTTCATAGGAATGAATGGGGCTCTGCCTCCAACACTGTGTCCAGATTTTAATATAATGTCCTTGGTACAAGCAATGTCCACACATGTAATAAACAGGGGTAGACCCCCCTGGTAGATTTGGTCCCTTCCAATGTTGGCCCCTATGGCTATTGTTCTTATAAGGCCTTAAGTTGCAGAATAGGCCAGAGTATTGTGGGGAACATTGGGTTGGGATATCAACCAGTGACATTCTGATACAGTTGTATTATTATTATTTTATATGGTTATACTTAAAAACAATGAAAGGATGGCAGGGAGGGAGGCAGACAACGGCAGCAGAATGTAGGATAGTGAGGAGGGAGAGTGAATGGGAAGAGGTGGTGAGCAGGACTAGATCCATGATTTTAAGAAAGCCTATGTGGTGTATAGGCCTTAGTGTCAAAAAATAATTATGTCATGAGGTGTCTTGCAAAAGAGGAGTGGAGAGCTGATGTTGCGTCACTGAAATGTATGTATTCATATGTATCTGAGCTAGAAGTATTACAGGCTCGGGCAGCAAGAAATTCCCCAGTGTGTTCAATTGGATGCAGAAGAAATGCCACTGTTTTCATACAAAACATCTGCTTGACTGAAGCAGCTGTAAATCTGAAGAGGCATGGAGATGGTCAAAAAGAGTCCTTCAGGCATGTTCTGAGAGGGAAAAGACACAAATAACAAGGTTTGGTTGCACAGGGGATGAGACAAAAGATATGGGAGTGCATGAACACTTGTGATTCCCAGGTTGAAATTAGAAGATAATTATCAGATATTAATGTATATAGCCTACTGTTGAACTGTATAAATGCTGATGGGTTAGTATGGGCTGAACAGGTGACATCAACCAAAATAGTAATGGCTCTATATACACACTCACAAGCACAGACAGGTACAGTCAGTAATCATCAGGATCTGCTTTATAAACTCTTGTTCACCAATTCAAGAACAGCTAGTCAAGGGCAAAATATCACATTCATGTGGGTCCGAGCACATTCAGGTATCCTTGGAAACAAAAAAAGAGACCAAGTGGCAAAAGAAACAATTATAAAAAGCAATTGTTGAAACTGATGTTAGACTTCAAAATCAGAAGGGAGAAGCATAGTGTGGAGGAAAATAAATCAATAGTAGCAACAATACTGGGATAATGCAACAAAAGGGCGACCTCTTAACTAAATTCAAAATAACATAGGAGTGGTACAAAGCCAGGGAATTAACAGGAAAGAACGAAGGTGACTGAGAATTGGATACAGCTACTTTAACAGTACACGTTTCGTTAAGGGAAAACATCGTACAGTTTATTGAGATGCATAAGCTATAAGCCATTTTGGCTTCATGCACCACTGAGCAGCTTTCGTAGTAATGAACAGGGCTCCATCTCCATGGCTATCTGAAAGAAGATCTGAAGTAGATCCCAGTGTATTGTGAGGAAGCTGATGAAACTTTGGACACATGTTTTTCTCTTGCCCTGTGTCCAAAGGCTTCTGGTCCGATTTACATACCTGTCACTCAAGATTGATGCTATCCCGATTTTTGACTTCTCACATATCCTCTTTATATGGATACTTTAGATGCACCTGCGTCTGACTTGGTTAATATGATTGTTCTCATGGGTAAATATCATATCCACTGTAGTAAGTGGAGATATTATATAGTAGCTATAGATAGTAACCATTGCTTATAATTGAATACATTGTGATCTCGCTGATCTGCTCTGTACATGCGACATCTATTGCACGTCTGTCCGTCCTGGGAGAGGGATCCCTCCTCTGTGGCTCTTCCTGAGGTTTCTTCCGCATTTTTTTTTCCCTGTTAAAAGGGCTTTTTTTTGGGGCAAGTTTTTCCTCACTCGAATCGAGGGTCGAAGGACAGAGGGTGTCGTCTCTGTACAGATTGTAAAGCCCTCTGAGGCAAACTGTGATTTGTGAATTTGGGCTATACAAATAAAATTTGATTTGATTTGATTTGATATGTTACAGCTGATTGGTTAAGATGTCGACTCATGATGTTTTGTAGAACCTTTTTACTTTTGCTGAATTAGAGACATTTTTTATCTTACTTGTCTGACTTTGAAGGTTTAGGCTATTCTGTTAGCAGAATACATGCTGTGTGGCCGGTGTGGAGACTAAATAGCCCACATTCATATTATAAACAGCACACAATAAATCATTACAATTGGCCTGTAAAATATTTAACAACTCAAAAACTTGCGGTAAGTGGTATGTGAGGGTTAAGATGTGAAGTCTTGAATATAAATATGAAAACTATTGTATTTTTTTCTTTGTGTTTGACGTTTAATGTATTCCATTTATTAATGTAGTCTGAAAATGACAGGCCTGCAAAAGATGATTTATAATCAGCAGCAAACTGTTATGAAGCTGATTCACGTGAGACTTTATGTGAAATGGAAGTTGATCCATGAACAGACATCACAGATGGCCTGTGTAGAGTTTGAATAGGCTGTGCTGTCATAATTAACAACAACTGAAGACTGTGTACAAACCATGGATGTATTATTAGTGGATACAGGACCGGAAAATGGCCGCCGTTGATTTCAACGGAGTTGCTCGCCTGGCGCATACGCCGAAAAAGTTTCTGACTTCCGGGTTTACTTCCGCGTTATGGGGCCCATAGAGCATGCGCAGTTGAGTCACCCCCCATGATGCTCTGGGGCCTCCCATCATGCCCTGGGGCAATGAGAACGAGCAAATTGCGTTCTGGACAAGCGCTGCGCGCTCATGAGTGCTTGTGGATGAGTTTGACTGGTAACGACAAATCTACACAATCAAATGATGGATTTATAGCGCACATCAACCGATGATGTTCTCAAAGTCATGGTTATAGACTATACATGGTAAATTTGTGTTGTTTCATTTTTTTTAAGTAAGGATAAAACGTTGTTCTCCGCTGTTTTCCTAACCCTCCTCCCGGTCGTATGCATTTGTTTTCAGCGAAGTCAATCGGTGGATCGATGGATTATCATATACATGTTATGTTGTGTGTATTTGTGTAGTCCGATCTGTCATAAACAACAGATTACATGTTACGGGGCGCGTAACGTGTCGTGGACTCACGGTGCCACAGAGATGGGAGCTTTTTTTTTTTCACCGAGACGAGAGAGCTGAGCCTGTGGCCAGAGCGACTGTCTGTTTAGTGTTTCATACTGAACACAGTGACTCAACTAAATGCACACACCTATGGCACTATATTCTACACATGTGAGACACAGTAATGATGGCACATGTTCCACCAAATACTAACAAAGTGATACAGCATGTCCAGTCTCCTCTATTCAGGATCCTGACTCTCCCTTTCAGGTGGAGCTGCTGTGATGTGTAAACAATGTTGTGTGCGAATCCAATAAAGTGCAAATATCTACCGAAGTGCAAGTGCCATTATTCATGTGCATTAAGTTGATTGTTCATATATGTATAAAAAAAATAATTGTAAAATATTTCCAAGGCTCAAACAAATCTGTCCCAAGTAAAAATTGTTTAATTTGTGATTACAGTCTGCAAACCTGAGAAAAATAGTTTGTAAGAGCCAAGTGAGAGTATAACATGTGACTGCATGTTGACTGTTGTTTTTTACTTTCTTTAAATAGAGAATGCTTTGACATTACGTAACTAAAATGTGCATTTCTTAATTCATTTTATCTTTTTTTTCTATTTTATTCAGCTTTATTATTTATTGCGTTGTCGTTTATACTTGCATCATCATCAGTATGCTCTGCTGCAGACTGCATGACTCCAGGCCATCAGACTGAGACGGTTCAAACCGTAATAAAAGGTCGTTATGACAGGATGAAAAGGATATTAAACAGTCATCATCACCGACACTATCACATGCATGGTAAATAACTTTTTGACTTTTCCACAGCAGTGGACGGCAGTAAGTGAAAATGTGGTCATTAAGCGGGTGATTTAACGCCAAAATACCTTTAAAATTGCATTTAAAAATACATGGCATTAAAATATGAAACTTGTATCACAACTCTGTCTCGAAAAAAACTCACCCTGGAGTCGTTTAATTCACTTTTCCCACCACGTTTAGCCCCGTTCAGAGCTGTCATTAAGCCAACAGGCATCCTCGCTCCCGAGACACAGCACGACCGCGCTTGGGAGTTCACGCACACAGCTGTGACGTCACCATTGAAAATGAGACTTTGGGGGGGCTTTTCTGGCCTTTAGAAAACTTTTTGACGGTTTAAAAGTCCATGACTTAAAAAAATGGAATACAAAGATTAGCAATTAACAGTGGTGACAGCTGGAGGTGTCCTGAGAACAGTTTTACAGGCTTCTCTTTTACTATTACGGCTTATGGGAAAAATGCTTTCTGGGCCCCATGGGATTTTTTGTTGCAATACCGCGAGTGGCCACTGGAAAAAATCGGCGTGCCTGCTGAGAGGCGTCGTCATATCCAGGTTATATTATAGATCCATGGTACAAACTGATAAATGTGTCTTTATACGTCAGTTGGACTCAGTTCTAACAGGATGTGTGTGTCTGTGACTTCCTGTACAGACTGCATGTTGCCGGAAAATTGTCCGCCCCCTGCTGCTGCCGCCTGGTGTCGTCCTAACCAGCCGAGGCGTAGTTCATCTCGACCGAGCCTTTAATAAAAGTCATTTTATCCTATTTCAGACTTGATGAACTCACTTGCATGCATGGACAGCAGGTTCGTAAAGCCGACCCTGCAAAACCCCCTTACGATTCAAAAAGTCCGTAAAGTGTAATATCTTATTATACGAGCCGTTTATGCCTCCGCTGAAAACCATGAATAGATTTTATTACCAGACTTTTCACGATGTTTGGTCGTGACGTCTCTGGCGGAAGCCATCTGGGCTGAACTGATTCCAGACCAGTTAGCTTTACCCGGGAGCCTTGAATTTTTTTGTTTTAAACAGCAGTCGGTGTATGCAGAAGGCTGGCCACGAAATGTATTGAAAAGGAGGCATTCTGGAGTCAATGTGTAAGTGTGTTGTTCTCGTTTGTTACAGACTGACAGGTTAGGGTTGGACCATTTGGAGTCGAGTTCCTCTTTTTAGCCTGGTTGTGCTGCTAAGTTGAATGTTAACGTCAGTAACGTTGCTGAGTTAACAAACTTTTGAAATGTTATATGTTGAGTCAGAAAGGTTGTGAACGGTCCTGTTACGTTAAACGTTTTATATACACACCTATAAACATTGTACAACTTATACAGAACCGTGTCGTAAAAAGCCTACCGACGTAAGCCTTTATGGTATTGTTTAATTGTGTTTTGGTTGTTGTTTAGTTAGCTAGCTGTTGGCTAGGCTAAATTAGCAAACTGACGTCAAGCAGTTTTTCTAACGTAAAAACAACTTGAGCTCGTCCTTAAAAGACAGAATCAGAATCAGAATGGTCTTTATTGTCATTATACACTGTATAACGAGATTGGAGAAAGGGAAAGTAAACGGGCAATGGCATTTAACACACTGACGTATTCTTGAAGGGTTGTCAAGTCATGGTGAGGTGGGTTTAAATTTGTGTGTCTCAATATCAACCCTAACATCCAAAACATGGATGGAGAAATCTGACAGCTTGTCACTCATATGCTCGTCCATCAGACTGTCTGACCTGATGAAGAATGTCAGTTGAAGGATCACAAACTTTGATACCTATTAACCGTAAATTGTAACCCCATAGACCTACAAATAGGATTACTACAAAACTCAGTATTTGCTTGGGTTTTTAGTTATGTTTACCTTATGTTTAAGCTATTTATAACTGCTGCTTGTGGAAAAAAGGATATACACAGCCATACTTGAATTTAGATTTGAAACACATGCTCTGCCACAGTGAATATTTTACACTACTCTCCAGCATCACACCAGCTTATTCTTTGTAATTTAATAATTTATAACTTCAGACTGTGCTTGTTGTTGTTGTTTTATCAGCATGGACTCCAGCGGCTTGGTTGGCAAATCTATGTCTCCAGAGTCAACAGCGACCTCCCTGCTGTCAAGCTCAGGTCACCTGAGGAGCAGCCTACTGGCTCCTGAACACAACACCACCTTCAGATACAGAAACAAGGTTCACTCGACTTTTACTGTTTCTACTGAGAGATCTGTTTTTACTGCAGTGATGGGACACTATGAAGGAAACCTGCATGTCTGTATCTGCTGTCCTGTTGTGACAACTAAGTCTATTTTGGCAGCCATTCATCCCACATGAGAAACAATCATATCACTTTTTTGTAGACTAATATGAAAAGTACCACAGAATTTTAAATTTAAGTTCTGCATTGGGTTTTGAATGAATGAGAATGAGCATTGTAAGACAAATGGTGGTGTTAAAAACTTCTGTTAATTTATGAATGATTTCAGTGCTTAAGTGAAAAATAAATCGCCCACATTTATTGATTGATTGATTGATTGCAGAATTATGATTCAGCCTCAGCAGCGTTGGACGCCTACATCGCGGACTTTGAAAGCAGTCGTCAGAACAGCATGTTGCTGACAGAAAGCCTCGTTCTGCCACGGAGTCCGCCCTTCACGCTGAGTAGACCCAGAGTGAGCATGCTCAGAAACAAAGATGGTAGGTCGCCACACACATGTCCAAATGATTTTCTCTCATATCTGATCTGGTAGGATCCTGTTAAATCACTGCAGGGTCTGTGTTATTATACCTCAGTGGCTCTAAATGAGCAAGTTTTTATGTAGTTTCCTGATGTTTTTGTTTTTTTTCTACCGATAGTTCTTAGGGAGCGTTTGACCGACAGGGAGCTTGACTTCCTGAACCTACCCGTGAGCTCCCTTCATCACAGTTGCAATCGTGACAGACTATCCATGACGACAGACGAGCTGCTGTCCATCCCTTATGATGGCTCAATGCCTGTCACCCACACCTCTGCCTTTATTCAAGGTCTTTAAATACATCACTCCCACCACCACCTTCATACCAGATTTTCAAACGCATCACATTGGTATGAGCATTTTTGCTGTATTTCAGACATTGTCCAGTTAGATGATGAATGGGTTGATAGAATAAACAATTTATGGATGAATTAATAATAACATTATTGAGTAGTTGCAGTCTTTGTGTCAGTCTGCGTGTCTAAGTTCCTCTGACTCATCTTGTCTATAATCCAGGGCTCTTGTCCCAGTCCGGAGCTACCCAGCCCTGTCTCTCTTCCTCCAGACCATCACACAATACCTGGGACAAACTCGGCAGCAGCCATGCTGCCCCCCGACTGAACCATCACCACCCTCATCCAGCCGGGACCCCCAGCAGCTCCAGGTTCATGCTGTGTGCACTTTACAATGCTTTCAGAAAGATCTCTGTCCTGTCCTGTAGAAGGTCATTACTCATTACTTTCTCCTTGTCTCCGGGTGCAGAGGAAGACCAGGGGCAGCCATGTTGAAACCAGAAGATGACATCTCCTCAGTCAGCTTCTACAGGGTGACTTTCATTCATGTTTTATTTATTTCTTCAGTGCCTTAGACACTCTCTTTTGGATCCGATTCTGAGTAGGATTATGCGGTCTACAAAGGCACAGTGCAGTTACTACATACAGTCTGCAGTCAAAATAGAGTTATAACATACACTACTCCAAATTAGTTAGGGATATTTCAGTATTTCACTTGTTTTTTTATTCTGTGACATATCTGAATTTGTATTTCGTGTTAAAATAATGCACAATTTTATTCGACTTTAATTTGATATTGCATATCCATGCACATGCATATATGCACCCATATCCCAATATCGCTTACTAATTTTGAGTAGTGTGTATCTGAATTTCTGACATCTGATCTTCTATATCAAAAGTTTTTTTTTCTTTCTACATCATTAAATAAGAGAGCAGCTCAATCATTTCATGATGGAGAAGGAAACAAAAAGGCTAAACTCCGCTAAAGCTGAGCATATCTTAGGAGCTGCCATCCAATTTTTTTTACTCAAGAGAATTTCAATTCCTTAAAGGTACAGTGTGTATGATTCAGGGGGATCTATTGACAGAAATGGTACATAATGTTCATAGTTATGTATTCATTAATGAAAATCACCTGCAACTAAGAATCATACTTTGTTACCTAAGAAAGATGCTTCTATTGGTTAGTTTTGTTTATTATTCTTTCGGAAATTGTTTTTATGTTCGTTGCAACTGTTAAACAAATACAAACCACAACATTACAACAATTACAATCAGAGACAAACATTTAACAACAAAGTGCTTCACATCATCATCAACAATAAAGAACATAAATATACCAAAACCCAAGTCTCACACGTCAGTTCACAAAGATTTGTTTAACAGAGCAATGCTAGAAGGTATAAAGCACCTTGGGCATAGGAAGTCTGCAAAGTGGTATCCTGTACCAACTCATTTTCACCATTTAGAGGGTTGTTATACATAACTAAGGATTGCCTGTCCTTTTTCTGCCACATGGGTCTCACAAAGAACTGACATGCAGTGTTGTTGTTGACCCGCGACCTTGCTAGACATATTAACAATCTTACTGAGTTTTATATCTGAAGAGGGAGATTGCAGCTAAAAATTCCTTTGCAGCCCAAAAAGCATTTTCCTTACTGTTGACGTAAAACCAATCCAGATTGGCTCAGCCAAATATGCCACCGAGCTATGGTCAGCTGCACCAACGAATTACCAAGAACCCTGCGACCATGCACCCAGCATCACCATCAACATAACCATAACCATAACCATAACCATAATCACAACCTTTACCTTTTCTGGCAGGAGGTCATCAGGGTTCTTGGATTCCAGGTCACTTATCAGACTGTCCAAATACACCAGCAGAGTGTTCGCCAGTCTAGAGTCCATGACTGCAGACTGATAGGCCTTCACCACCAACCCATCAGTGGTGTGGCACTTCTCATTTGGATGACGGGTAACTCTGCTGCTTGTGGGTGGTGCCCAAGCCAGCAGGGCAAAGGTCGAGCACACCTTTGTCATGCCATCCAGGCTGTGCTCTACAGCATCATGCAGGATGCTGAGTGGGGAGTGTAGTAGCCTCCCTAGGTTGAGCCTAAGACATTTGCAGATGTTTGACAAAATCTGAGCAGTGGAGCCTGCCTCTGGCTCCTAGGATCCCGGTCCAGTGCAGGTGCTCTTGTTGGAGAGGGTGGCGGTGCTGCCACACAAGAGAGCTGGGCCTCAACAGAAAACCAGAAGCAGGGCAGTCCTTACCCACCTGAGAGTCAGCGCCAATCTCATCTTCCTCATCATAAACATCCACCTGCCCAGAGGAGCCACAGCCAGAGCTGCCAGTCTTATCCAGATTGCCTGAGGCAGCAAAGGATATAGCATCAGGGTGCAGTGGCACATAGGGAGGAGCCTGGCGTGGCACATCCAACAGGCGGTGCTAAGTTGCAGCCATGTGTTTGATGGTTAAAAATTACAAATTAAGGCCCTTACTGATGCTGACTGCAGCCCAATAACCATAAGACGGTATCTGCGAGAGAAGGGCTTAAAGAACAAAAAACGTCTTCAAAGACCATGTCTCCTCCCATGCCACAAACTTCCAAGGTGGAAGGAAGTTTTATTCTTGTCAGAGAATCTTCCACCTTTCAATGTCCCATGTTTTTAACCTGGACGGTCCTGATGGCTTCCAACGTTACTGGCATGACAAGGAGCTCCCACTAGAGATGTTTTCTACGGGCTGTCAAACAGTGGCTATGTCGAGATGTTGCAGCGGGCATCCCTCTTGACTCAGGGTCCTCATCTGTGCAGTGATCGCTGGGTCTTTCAACAGGACAACGCTGCAGTTCACAACGCCTGCCTGACAAAGGACTTCTTTCAGGAGAATAACATTGCTCTTTTGGACCATCCTGCGTGTTCCCCTGATCTAAATCACATTGACAATGTTTGGGGATAGATGGTAAGGGAAGTTTACAAAAGCGGACATCAGTTCCAGACCGTGGATGCCCTTCGTGAAGCCATCTTCACCACACGGAGCGAAGTTCCCACCAGCTTCCTGGAAACACTCTCATCAAGCATGCCTAAACGAATTTTTGAAGTGATCAACAAGAACGGTGGGGCTACTCACTACTGAGTCCTGTTTTAACACTTTTAGTTCTGTTTTTGAGGTTTTTTGGGCTTATGGTCTTAAACTTTTGATCAGCTGATGAACAGCCTGTTTGAGTTAAAATGCAGTTTTCAATAAATTGCCTACTCTCTATTTTTTTGTCTCTTGCTCCTGTTTCTTCTTTTTGCATTTTGAAGCTCTACTTACAACCTGGTTACGATCCACCACCGCGAAATGCGAATGCTTGTAATTTTCCCCCAGTAATACGATTTTGTTCAGCAGTGTATTAACAATTGAATACGTTTGAATAAGTGTATAAGATTTCAACTTCGATATTTATAGTACTCTAACAGATAGAAATTTGGCCAAACACAGAAACACTTGATTCCTATAAGCTAAAGGACTGTAAATAATGATAAAACTAAAGTTAATTTTCAATAAACTAGTTAAAATGGATCAGAAAGCTGAAAGCAGACCCTTTGTTGGTAGATACTGCCGTTTCTCTGAGCATCCTGTGAATATTATCTAAAGACAGAGTGAAGTATCTGCACATTTTCGGTGTTGTATTTGTTCTGTGGCAACAATTTTTATGGGTAAAATAGTTAGTACCAAAAAGGCCTTAATTGAAAACACCTCATTACAGTTTGCCATCCAGCCTGAAAACTGCAAACCCTGTCTAATCTTCACTGCTTCGTTAATGTTGCACTCTTCCTTTTTAGGACAGTATAGTTAACCTCATTCTTTCCTTCTCCATCAGTCTGCACACAGGGCAGCAAGGTCAGAATGGGCAGAGCCATCTTCCTCCCTCAACCTCCCTCACTGGCTCACTAGCAACAAGACTGGCATGGACTGTTCTGGAATCACCAGCATGCCAGACCTGATGTATCCAGCCTGGATCCAACGCTTTGACCTCAGGGAGCTGCCACAATCCACAGAGTCAGAGCTGTGGGAAGACCACGGCACCAACACTAGTAAGGTCCACGGTTCTGGCCTTTCATAATACATATTGCATGTCCCACCTTGTAACAGACTCCACAAAGCACTGCAGTATTACTGTGTCATGTCTTTGGTAAAGGTATTTGAAAATGCAATCCACTGAAAGCAAGATATTATTATGAATAATCGTGAAGAATGCCTGTGATATATTTTGTTTTCTAAATAAACCATAATAATAACTGTACAGTGATAATATTTATAAATGGAGTCTTATGTGGAATATTTTCAACATCATGTTTTTTTTGGTGAGGTCATATGTTGCTCTTGCAGGTGTTCGTCCACCTGAAGTTCCCAGACCTGGAGCTCCATCCTGGGTTGCAGAGCTGGAGGATGATGATCCTAATCAGACACCTTCACAAGTGAGAGAAGGGAATCAAGCTCATTTGAAACTTTCAGTTTAATCCGTTAACAAAACTGACAAAAATAGTCTCCACTTAAGGTCCACTTACTAGCTGTTATGGAGCCTCCCACTGCATGTCACAGTCTTGATCAATGGATCTGGCTCCTGTGTCATCATGTGATGTACAGTTGTAGTCACAAGTTAAATACATTTGTAAAGAGCATGTAAAGCAGTGGCATCATGGCAGTCTTGAGTTTTAAATGATTTACAACAAATTACAACTCCGATTTTTTTAATGATGGAATGAGTGGAACACAAACTACTTTGTCTAATAAAACATCCATGAAGTTGGTTCAATGATTAATTTATTATAGGTCTTCTGAAAATATGACCAAATCTGAAAAAATATATATATAGTAACTAATATTTAACCACTCCTCTTGACAGTATTGGTGAAGTTCAAAACATTTTTGGGCTTTCCAGCACGGACTTGTTTCTTCAGCACAGTCCACATGTTCTCAACGGGGTTCAAGTCAGGACTTTGGGAAGGCCACTACAAAACCTCAATTCTAGCCTGATTCTGCCATTCCTTTACCACTTCTGATGTGTGTTTATCATTGTCCTGTTAGAACACCCAACTCAACCAAGAGCCAATCTTCTGCTGATGATTTTAGGTTTTCCTGAAGAATTTGGAGATAATCCTCCTTCTTCATTATTCCATTTACTTTCTTTAGAGCAGTAGATCCACTGGCAGTAAATCAGCCCCACGGCATAATACCAGCACCATGCTGGACAGTAGGTGTGGTGTTGTTGGGGTTAAAGGCCTTACCTTCTCTCCTCCAAACATATTGCTGCTCATTGTGGCCAAACAACTCAGTTTTTGTTTCATCTGACCACAGACTTTTCCTACAGGAGGTTTTTCTTTGTCCATGTGATCAGCAGCAAACTTGAGTTGAGCTTTAAGGTGCTGCATCTGGAGCAAGAGCTTCTTTCTTGCAAAGCAGCTTCTCAGCCCATGTTGATGTAAAACATACTTGACTGTGGACACTGACACCTGTCTTCCAGCAGCTTCTAATTCATTGCAGACTTTCTTTTTGGTGATTTTTGGTTGACTCTTGACCATCCTGACCAGTTTTCTCTCAGCAGCAGGTGATAGTTTGTGTTTTCTTCCTGATGGTGGCAGTGACACAACTGTGCCATGCACTTTGTACTTACATACTGTTCTTTGTACAGTTGATCTTGGGACCTGTAACTGCTTTGAAATGGCTCCAAGTGACTTTCCTGACTTGTTCAAATCAATAATGCGCTCTTTCAGGTCAATGCTGAGCTCCTTAGACTTTCCCATTGTAGTGTTTGTGGCTGAGTCTAATGGGTGTATCAAACAAGCCATATTAAAATGGGCCCAGAAAAGTCACCAGCTGTTATCAATCAGAATCACTCAGAAGAAGTTAAACCAGTTAACCAAAATTGATCGTTGAAGTTGCTGCATGTATATTTTGTGACCAGCAGGTTTGGTCGCATTTTCCCATCATAGAAAAATTTGGGTTCTAGAAATCATTGGAACTCTCTGAAAAAGCTAGGAAGTGGACTTTTGAGTAGATGTTAGTGATAATTTGACTGTGTGTTTTTTCATGTAGTTGTGTGTGTTATTAGGTTGACAGCCAGCTGACTCTCAGAGATCTGAGGCTTCAGTTTGCTGAACAGATTTCTCTACTGGCTGCCGAGAAAAAAAGCTCTGACATGGAAACTATCTTCAGAGGTAAAAATGCGAACTGATGATGTAACACTTGATGTTTGTTGTGGACTCATGTTTTTGCTGTTTGTGCTTTCCTCCTGTCAGACAACAGGATTGAGTCTCTGATCCAGAAGGCAGATCAGGTGTTGAACTCTCTGTCTCAGAGTTCTGGAAGAGCATACAGTCCTGCAGATGCAGATGAGTCCAGGGCTCAACCCAAGACTCAAGGTTTCTCATTTCTTTTCCCTTATACACTTGCTATGTTAGCTGACTGATATCGCAGACAGAGTAATAGTGACATAGGTAGTCGCTGACATGACATGAAACCAAAATTAGGTAGGAGGAACCAGGAGTGTTGTTCCCCGGAAGAAAATTGTAATGATTTGAATACACAAACGAAGCCTATTGGAATGTTTTAAGTTTAAAATACAACAAGAAAACATCTTGTTTAAATAAACAAATATGTTTCAGAGGAGAGAGAACACACATCATGCTTTTCTTTCAGTTTGTATTTAGAATATGCTGCTGTGGAAATTCTCTGTTAGAGAGTAGAAGTCCTCCATTTAAAATGTTATTTTAGTAAAATGACAGAAGTATTAGCACCAAAATATACTTAACAAAAGTAATCATACTTATTATGGCGAATGGCCCATATTGGAATAATATATACTAGTCTATATGAATGGATTATACTGGTAATTATTGATGCATTCATGTATACATTACTTTATGATATTGCAGTTTGTAAAAGTGGAGCTGATATCAATTAATGTATATTTTATGTTACTTTAAACACTACTGGGTAGCTTGTGAATTTCCTCCTGGGGACCTATACAACCTTAGTGCTCAACATTAGCCCTTTTCAAGGCAGGAATATTGCGGCGTCGCCTGTATGAAAGTTACAAAAGTGGAATGGGGGGACAGATTGCTCCACCTCTGATCCCCCAGCAGAGGTAGTAACAGAGCTGCAACATAGGTGAATCGACATCTGTGGGTAAGGTAACCTGGCAGGACAGGACAGGGTTGTGACGGTCTGATGGTGTTCACAGTCAGACAACTAATCTGATTCTAAATGAGATATCGCTCAAATTAAAGACGTCCAAAATAAAAGAGGGATGTCCCATCCTTCCACCCACTAAAGCAACATTATAAGACCAAACAACATTATGTTGTTATAATACAGAAATGTCGACCTTCTGAAAAGTATGTTCATTTATGCACTCAATACTTAGTCGGGGCTCCTTTTGCAAAAATGACTGCATCAATGCACGTGGCATGGAGGTGATCAGCCTGTGGCACTGCTGAGGTGTTATGGAAACCCAGGTTGCTTTGATAGGAGGGTTTGGTGTTGGGTTTGGTGTTTCTCATCTTCCTCTTGACAAGAGGAAGGTCAGGTCAGCCGAGTTTGCTGGCCAGTCAAGCACAGTAATACAGAAGGCTGCTGCAAAAGGAGCCCCGACCAAGTACTGAGCGTGAAATGAACATACTTCTCAGAAGGTCGACATTTCTGTTTTTGAAGTCCTTTTTTTGATTGGTCTAATGTAATATTTTTGATTTTCACGGGCTGTAAGCCATAATCATCAAAATTTAAACAAAAAAAGGCTTGAAATATTTCACTTTATGAATCTAGAATATATGAAAGTTTCACTTTTTGAATTAAATTACAGAAAAAAAAGAACTTTTTGAAATTTTTTTAGATGCACCTGTGTATTAGGGCTTTGACATTTGCCCAAAAAATCATATTCGAACTTCGTTTGTTTATTAATATTAATATTCGAATATATTCGAATATTTATCGATAATATTTTGATCATTAAATGCCTCCAGTAAGACCTATATTAGTATCAAAAGAAAGTCGTTTTTCTGTTGTTCTATGTTCTGTCCACCAGAGGGCAGTGTATCAATCAATAGACAGAAAAGTGTTGACAGGTGGGCTCTCAAGTTGCTGGTCGTGGAGTGGTCGATAAGTTTAGTCTTACATATTTTACAAATAACTTTGTCCTTTCTCATTATTTTTCCTTGTTTCAGGAAACCAAAGAAGCGCCACACATTACTCCTTAAATTTTCCGGCGTGTATAGTTCTCCTTCCGCACTCGCAGCCTTTTGCTCCGCCATTGTTTTTCTGTGAAAGAGTGTAAACAGGCGTCAGGCGCTAACGACGTGATAACGTACAGAAGCCCCTGGTGATCAATGCTCATGAGCTCGCGTTTCACAAAACAGGCTGAAAAAAGCCTCGAATCTGGATTGAAAACTACTTTTCAGGCAAACACATTTACCAAAAATAATGCTTATTATAGGTTCGAATATTTAGAAGCTGCCCAATATTCGTTCGAATATCTTTTTTTTTTTAATATTCGAATTATATTCGAATACCGAAGTTCGATGTCAAAGCCCTACTGTGTATATAATAACATGTTATTTTGCAGTTGCTTTCCATGTTTATTTTCCAATATTGATCAAACTTCTCTCTTTGCTTAAATTGAGCATTTGCTGGCATTCATTGATATTTACTTGCATGTTTATGTCAATGTCTTAACACAAAGATGACATCAGTATGTGAGTAACATACGTATTAATGTATACATTCTGTAAATCAGACTTATCTGGGGGGCGGGGCACAATTAAAATTAATAAAAGTTTAAGTTATTATGATTCCAATCAGATGATTAAAAAGATTCAGACTTATTCCGACATGATGAACCCATGAAACACGGTTGTTGTCTTAGGCGGCGTCTTCCACTGTGTCACTGATCAAACCAAACTGCCAATCAAAAGTTCATGGTCAGCATTCAGAGTGACCAATAAAAGGAGAAAAGAAATCAGTCACTGTCCTGCCTCCAACTGTCAAAAGTCAACCACTCGAGCAAGGAGAGACGCTTCAGGCCAGCAGGAGAGAATTAGAACCCCACACTCCTGACAACCGGGTGCTCACGGATATGCACCCTCACAAGTATGGTTTCCGCTCACGGATAATATTCTGTGCGCTTGAGGAGCAGAAATCATTGTTGCGAGGATGGCTTTCTGCTTGGGCAAGTTCTGGCAGTATATAGTCGCCATAGGAATGTCATGTCAAATGCAAACATGAATGAAATAATGTAAACACAGTAACTGTGGTGTAGCATTGGTACTATCTGCAGGTTAAATCATACAAAGTATCTGATGTTGAACTACATTGGAAGCATTTACAGCAGGTCTACACTCTGCTGCACAAGTATAAGTCCTCATTTACTATAACATAACTGGAACTGAGTCATAATTTTAGCACACCTGCCCCAATCAGAGAGACAGTAATAGTGAAACCATCACTGCATCACAAAAGAGTATAACATATTTTCTCCACATGGTGCTACCTTGCTCTCATTGAATAACTTGTTGTTGTTGTAGACCTTCCTCCTGATTGTGTAGGTGAAGCTGTCAGTCCACAGAACACAGAGGAGCTCCTGCTATTTCCTTCCTCACACTGTCATCCAGTCACTCTGTAAGACTTTACACTCCATTTATCGTTATTTGTGAAGCAGATCTAAACCAAAAAGCATGATATGTGATGGTATGTTGACTGCAGGGAGTCATCAGCAGCAGGGGGCGCTACAGAGGCTCTGACTGACAGAGGAGCTCAGGTAGGTGTTAGTTTGTCCCTTTTCACGGCTCACCTTTGACTTATCCACCGCAGTACCTTCATTGTAAACTTTCATTCAACTTCAGGGCTGACGATATACGCAAAAGAAAGTCCCAGTCTCTCTGCTCTGGACTGTCAAACCAGCCCATTGTTTATTCTCATTTACTAACACGTCCTAAGCAGTGCCCGAATTTGATACGTGTTCGGTTACAACTTGTTGAGTTCTTGCAGTGGAAACGGCCTATATGTCACCACCACTTGACATTTTTCTCTACCTCAGATATGAGTTTTAGATTAAAACAAAAGAACGGATATATCCAGGATCGCAGAGCCCCCTTATGTTTACTATATCTCCTAGGCTTGGCGCTGCGGTCTCCATGGAAACAGTATCTTTATGCACCCTGGTCCAGTGGAGGCACTGAAACAGATGTTGTTCAGACTGCAGGCGGTGGAGGCAGAGCTTCAGCGACAACAACAGACATCATTAGCTCCAACAATCACTGACAGGCTACAGACGGGGACTCCCGTGAAGCAGGTATGAACAGACACACTGCAGGTCATTACCCAGAACAGTGTGTTCAATAAGAGAATCTGTTTCTGGACAAAATATAACTTGTGTTTGAGATTGAACAAACACTAAATCAGGTTTATTTCATCCATTCATCATTCATAAAGAGTTTCTGGAAAGACCTCAGAACTCTGCTGTCAATATTAAAATGAGTTGTTGGGAACAAACCTTACTCTGTATTGTTACATGTTTTGTATGTAGGCAATGTTAACAAGTCTCAGGTTACATGGAGTTGTTTTTGTGTTGCAGAGGCCTGAAGCTGAAGCGGAGCTGGAAAGTTTTCCTAGTGGACCGTCACTACAGAGGTAACTGCACTAGACACATTTCAATGTTGTGAAATTTAGATGTTTGTAACAGAACTGTTTGCATTAATTCACACAAATGGTTTAGTGCGAGTTAAGTTAGTTTTGATGAATATTTCCATTCTCAGAGCTCTGCATCACCTGAGCCGTCTGAAGTTACTGGTGGATGAACCCGGCAAGAAACACAGAGAGGAAGAGGAGGAGAAATACGAAGATGAAGGACGCTACTCCTCTTCATCTGCTTATGGACTCAGCACTCAGGACTCAGCAGGAACCCTCCAGAAGCTAAATACATGTTAATCAGAGCAAGGAACTTGGTGTCAGTGTGACAGTCTGTCACAGGCTGGTCACATTGCCTGCTCGAGCAGCGCCTGTGCTTGGCTTTACATCTTGCTTTTCATTTTGGCATCCATGTTAACAGGTTAGAGCAGCCACACTGGCGGCATGACTAGCACGGCGTGACTAGTGCAGCATCATCATACCAGTGTTTCACTGCAGTTTCAATGTCTTTAAGTCTTTCAAGTGTTGGTGTTCTCCCTCTTGCGCTTTGTCTACATCGGCTGCTTGTGTTGTGCATGGCAGCTGAGCTGCTGTGGCTCACTCGTGTTTGTGTGTCCACACAGGCAGTGTTGCTACGTCTCCTGCCTGCCTGATCTGTTTACATGGAGTTTGACTTTGATAATTATCAGTAAATATAATGACGTGATTTTCCTTTAGTCCCGTTGAAAGAGTGAGAAAGCCAAAGGGGGTAAGAGAAGGAGAGAGAGAAAGAAAAATGTATTAAAATTTGGCACAAATATCCACTATGACTGAAGGATGAACTGATTAGATTTTGGTGGCCAAAAGTCAGTGGTCCAGGTCATTGTGATCTTATGGCGCCTTGTTCTTGTGAGCACAATATCTCAGTAACGTGTTGAGGGTATAATTCAAATTTGGTGCAAATGTCCACGATAATTCAACGTTGCACTGATTAGAATTTGGTGGCCAGAGGTCAAGGTCCACAGTTTTCAAATGATACCCAGCCCCACATAGTGTTGGCTTGCTAATGTGAAATAGCTAGCATGTTCCCATGTGATGAGATGTCCTAAAATATGTCCAACTTGGAGCGTAACGATACAGAAGTGCCTGAAAAATAAACATGGACTTAGCCGAAGTCTGTTGTTCAAGGACAATAATTCTAAATTTAATGGATACAGTGCTGAATGTGCAGTGTTTTAACCCTCATTGTTTAACAGTATTACTTGTTTATTATGTGAACATTCACAGGTTGTAAAACACATGAATCTTTCCCATCTCCGTCTCATATAATGTGAATAACATTTTATTTCTTCTGAAGTCAGGATCCAACAGTTTTCTGTGGTCATTAGAAAATTAGATTGAAAACCTGTAATGTCAACATTACTGCTGCAATCCTTAATACTTTTGGGATGTGGATCAATATTTGTCCTTCACACCAATAATCAAAAACTCTCAAGTAGGGCCTACTGAAAGCTTCAAGAATAGGATTCATATATTCATATTTTTTCTTTCATTTTAAAGTTCCTCATTTTAAATTGTTATGAAAATTATAGACTGTCGAGGTAAATCTGTTGTGCAGTTTTGGATAACCTATAATTAGCATACCTGTGTAGTTTTACTGTGAATTTGCCAGAATACATGAAGAACGCACAAACACCAAGAAGGGCGTCTTGCCCCTAAACATCCATGTGGCAAGTATAAACAGTTTGATGGGAGTGCTGTCCTTATTTTTCTTTTGTTTATTCACTATAAGAGGGATTCAACACCATGTACTGAAGCTATGTGTGAGTTGAGCGCATTTTCTTATTTGCAATTATAGGCCGTTCCAATAAAGCTGCTCGTTTTGGGTAAGAGAATATTTTTTTTAAAAATGTTTATTTCTCAAGTAAGCCATCAGAAAGTATCATTTATACATTTTCATAAGAACATTTTGTTGACCGCACAGTCACCTAGTCGTCAATTGTCAGATTCACGTTTTGTCATGACCAGACGTTTATCACTCCATCAGTCCCTGCTGACATCACAGTCTCCCCCGTGTGGTCAAAGGTCACACTTTGCACGACATCACTATGTCCAGACAGGCATCTGACCACGCAGGAGTCCACCTCAACCACTCTGACCAGACCATCACTACAGGCAACAGCTAGCATCTTCCCTGATGGGCTAAATGACATCTGGTTGGCGGCCAGTGGCCCGGCATCCACTGTGGCCATAGCCAACGCAGGCTTCCTGATGTCCCACAGGTTTATGATGCCCCAAGAGTCACATGAGGCCATGGTGTTGCCTGCCAGGCTGAAGGCAGTGTGGTTGCAAGGGTGCTTATGTCCATGGAAGGTAGCAGTGCAGACACCGAGCCTCGCATCCCACATGGCGAGGGCTTTATCCTCTGAGCAGGTGAGGAGGAGGTTGGTGAAGGGCAGGAAACAAATGCTGTTGACTGAGGCGGTGTGACGACGCAGTGTGAGGTGGCAGCACTGGCTGTTCAGGTCCCACAGCTTGGCTGTTGTGTCAGCAGAGCAGGAGGCCAGAAAGTGGCCAGAGGAGTGGAAGGAGCAGTCCCAGGTGGGCTGGCTGTGACCGCACAGAGTCAACACGCAGCAGCCGTGAGAGAAATCCCAGAGACACACCTGCAGAAAGAACGACGAAGAGTCAATCACAGGATGATAACAGAAGAGCAGAAACCCTCACAAACACACTTTATGTTGGGTTTACCTGAAAGGTCTAATATTATGCACATTTTTAGGTTCATACTATTATTTTGGGTGTCTACTATAAAATGTTTACGTGCGTTAATGCTCATAAAGCTCTTTTTTCTTTCGCTTTTCTGTCTGCTTGTCCGGTTTAGTGCCTGTCCTCTTTAAGCATGGGTCCATTATTTTTTTGTGGTTTTTATATCATTCTGTAGCTTCACAGTTGTATTTGTCTTTATATCTGAACATTTTAATTTTCATCTAGAGAATGCTATTTTATCAAGTCCTTCTGAAAACTTTTCCATGTGACATGACAGGTTTCTGGATGATGACGTTGCTATATATAAGCCCCACAGTCTATGGGATTTTTGGATTATCACCAAAAATAAACTCTGTGACAAACACAAGTTTATGATCTTTACACGTTACATCAGTAAAATAATCTTTGCAGATGAACACCACTTTTGTCATTTTTGGAGTATAAATTAAATAGCTAGAAGTAAACAGCTAGTGTTAGGCTATAAACAGACTACATTGTGGTTGCATGACTTAAACATCACCACTACTAAGCATCTCACTACACAATTACTATACGCATTTCTCAGAAATTGATCAATCTACACAATGTAAAGTTATAGTTGGAATAGTTTGCAACTAAAGTCGGCCTGTAAAGTGAGTAGATGAATCTCAGGTTTGGCATGATGACATTTACTGTCCCTGACAACCTCTGTGGTCTAAATAAGCCACTTCTTTGCAACTGCTGTTTATAAGACACATAAGCGCTTCATAATTCAATTGTGGGACCTTTAATGATATATTTTGTGTCATAGAACAAAATGTGTAAATATCTTAAGCATGACAACCACAGACCTTGTTTCAGGCAGTTAACTGACTACCACTTCTTGGACTGCGTAGTACACATTGAAGAAGACAGAAGCCTCAACATTGAGGTGTACAGAAAGCCTATACACAGATCAATATTTGCTGTTTGACTCTCATCACCCTCTGGAGCACAAGCTGGGGGTCAAGTCAGAGGGGAAGGAGAAGAAACAGAAGCACATCAGGGGAGCACTTAAAACCTGTGGTTATCCAAACTGGACCTTTGTCAAAACCTCTAAAAGATCCAGAGCAGACAGAGAGGAGGAGACGAGAAAACGTAACAACATTGTCATTCCCTATTTCCCGGGAACATCTGAGAAACTCAGGAGGATCTTTAATAAACATCATATCGCGGTTCACTTTAAACCTACCAACACACTGAGGCAGAAACTTGTCCATCCTAAGGACAAATCACCCAGGCATAAACAGAGTAATGTAGTTTATGCTGTTCAATGCAGCCAGGACTGCACAGATTTGTACATTGGCTGAGCCTAGGTGATAAAAACCAGAGTCTACTGCACAGTCAACTGACCCAGGTGTAAATACAGAGTCTTCACATTCCCATTGCACACAAAAGCCTGATCTTAGTGGGTTTGAGTGGGATTTTTGACTAGTGGAAAAGGGGTATTTGTCACACCTGAAAAAAAGCATCTGTCTCCGGCAGTGAGAGCCAGGCAGCTCCAACGGTTGACTAGCAATGATTATGTGACGTGATTTCTCGCAAAAAAACATTGCCTTCGACACCTTTCATTATTGTGTTGTTGTAGTTACTGTCTTTGGCAACTTCTTTAGACAAAAATCACCAAATTTAATGAGAAAAAGTCACCACGGCGGTCAGCCCTCCTTACAGGCTGCATTCCACATGAACTGATTGTTTCTTCATCCTGGCTCCAGGCCTAACTGTGCACGAGGGCCACCGCCACAATCAAAGACAGTCTACGGATTCCCTCAGAGATATTAATGATTATTTAGACAGGATTCATAAAAGTTAACCATGAATTTAAGTTATTTTATCACTGAAATATCAGTAAATGTAAGTAATTATCACTCTTTGATGATGCAAATACATTTTTGAAAAAAGGAGCATTAAGAATTCATAATTGGGAAAATGAATTAATGACGGTGAATAGTTGCTGGCTAACACCCAGTGGATGTAAAAGGTCTCCCAGGGGGTGATAGGGGTCACACTAGGTAATAGCTTGTTTGTCAAATCACATAGGTGTAAATCCCAGGCTGGTAAGGAGGGGCACGACCCCCCATCCTTGAAAAATATGATTTGCCTCCCCAGTATATCACTGTAAACACAACTAGCAGTGTTTGCAGTATTAATGTAGTTGTTCTTATTTGGCAGGGTGTTGCAGTGTTTGAGTTGCACCACTACATTTGATGTCCTCTTCAAGTCGCTCTTGAGAAAATTTCATGTAATTGTCCCCTCCAAAGGTGATATTTAATTTTCGCCCCTGTGAAGTTTTCAGACAAGTTTAAAAGACTGGCTCATCACACCTCATATGTATTTTATGTACTTACTGCCAAAAGACACATAGAAACCCACAGACAGCGCACTGCAAACGTGTGTGACCCCTCCACTGCTACAACTTCCTCCTAGGGGAGACACTGGGTACTCATCACTACACCACTCGATAACGATCCTGTCCTCCATTACTGAGAGGTGCAGGTCTGTGTCTGTTTGAACATGGTGGGGGTGTTGCTGAACTGCATGTACAGAGTTAGGTGCATGGTCAGTGGCCAACCACAGTAGACATGATGAAGTGTATGCTTCGGCCAAATTCACACTAAATCCAGCAATGAAGCAGCTTCCCACAGGATTGTTTTTGTGATTTAAGAATGTAACTGCTGTGACACGATCAGAAAATACAGTTTGTTTGTTTTTTTTGTTCGTATTACTACTGCTCGCTTGACCAGTGTCTCTTGCAATCTCCTTCTTTGAGCTGGGGAAAAGTTCTGACTTTGAATAGTGTTTTAACAAGTGGCAAGTCACAAATTCTGAACAGTTTGCCTCTGACTTAAGGTTTAATGATAATTTAAAAAAAGGCATAACCTCCATGAACCCGGAAGAAAATGAGGATGGACCTCCATGGGTTGAGTGTTTTGACACTAAGCACCTGCTTTAGAATAAAAAAGACACATAAATCTCACTTTCTATAGTATGGGATGAACTTACCATGGTGTCTCCACTGGTTGTTGCCAGTTTTGATCCATCAGGGTGAAAACTGCAGCCAGACAGCCAATCAGAGTGACCCACACCTGTCAGAACCATCTGACTAACCTGGCAACACACATTACATGACATCAACCAATCCGAGTGTGTTTTTCATTTACCTCATCTTTAACAAAAATGATATTATTTTATTGACTTGCCTGTTTATTTCTCACTTACTAACATTGAGTTGTGTCTGGCCTCAATCATTAAATGTTCTTTTGTCGTATCATATATGTGGTCCTGCTTCATCTCAGTCTTATTTCATCTCAATTTGCCTGTGATGTGTCAGCTATCCAATTTATTTTTTCTCTATTTTTTCTCTTCTCTTGTATCACCACTAAAAACATCTCATCTTTTTTTAAATTGAATTCTTTTGTCTCATAGATATCATTTCACTGGTCATTTTATTGCACATCATGTCATCTTATAACAAAAACTACTGCATCTTTTCATTCATTGGTTTGTCTTGTCTCATCTCAACCACTTTGACAGAATTTCATCACATATTTAATATCATCTCATGTCTCTCATGGATTCACATACAAGAACACCTTCCTCTTACCTTTTCTTCATTGGATGGCAGTGCCCATAGCCTCCAGCTGCAGTCGTCACTGGCGGAGGCGAGGAACTGTTTTCGTGGATGAAGGTCGATGCAACTGATAGGTAGCTTGTGGGCCCTGATGGAGCAGGACAAACTTAAAGAACTGGGGTTTTTCCATTTTTCAAAATTCACCTGAGCCAGTTGAAAGTTCATCTGTCTGCTGCAGACGGAGAACTCTGTGTCCGTTGGGTGTCTGGTTGTGGTTCTTTTTGCTGATGATTTATCTGTGCTGTCGCTCCTTTTGATGTTTCTCTCTTTCTTGAGTTGGGGTTTTTCCTGATTCAGTCTAGCTTCTGTGGGGTTTTTAACTTTGTCCTTTTTCAGACTGATGAGCATTTTCTGCCTCAGAGCTGCTTGATATTCGTCTTTCAGCTGCTTCAGCGCTGGCTCATAGGACTGCAGGTGTATCTTCAGTCGTTTGAAATCCTCGATCAGCCTGTTTTTCTCCTCAGCAACTTGTCTGTACTGTAGCCGGTGGAAATCCCTCTCCCTCTGCATCCTCAACAGCCTGTTCCCTGTCACCAGCACCTCAGGTCTGATCAGCTCTGTCTCTCTGTGGACAGTTTGGAGCTCATTCTGGAGGAGCTGCCTGTGTGTGAGAGCGTCAGGGATGAAGAAGACACCTGTTGCTGCCATTGTCAGACTTTCTGACAGGAGTTTCTGAGCTGAACTGTACCACTCTGCCTCAAAGCTGTTCAGAGTGTGGCTCAGGCTAGTTCTCCGGAGGAAGTTCCTCAGGAAGTTGTCTACTGCCTCTGGGATTATGAGGAGGATTTGTTGTTTGGATGGTCCAGGTTTTCTTCTGGTTGCAGTAGAGGAGGCAGCCTCCCTCATTGCCTCCTCAAAGTCTTCCTCCTCAATACTCCTCCCCTCCTCCTCTGAGAAAGACTCCTTGTTTCCCCCCTCTGCTCTTTCTTTTCTTCTTGCTGCCATTTTCTCTTCTCTGCCTCTGAGCTTACTGTTTACTTGTGACCATGGTAACTGAGCCCCAAGCTGAGAGTACCTGCACTTTGTTTACCCTGGTACCATAGCAACTCTATGACGCTGCTTTGTTTTAGACTTTCTGATCTGACATCTGTTTTGTAAATAAATACTATAATATTTATCATATATGAATGTAATATTTCTTTTTTTTTAAATTATTAAGGATATCTAATCGTTTTAAATATTTTATTGTTTACTGTGAGATCTCATGTTTTAATTATCGACAATTGAACATTACTGCACTCAGCTTTGGAGGACTCCTGGAGATTATTTCCTTTTTATTGGTGACTTTTTGAAACTCTGAAAAACCTTTTTGGACAAACAAAGAATAAGAAATCGAGACACGACAGCATTTGTCATCTTTTTAAATCTGCGTTATGTATGTAATGTACATAGCATAACTAACAACTCTTTTTTGTTATTTGGTTTGTTCACTTTTCAATATTATCATCATCATTTTTGAATAGTGGTATTGAACAAGAACTACACCAACAACATCCAGCTTACATACCCACAATGTCAAAAAGTCAGATTCAGAAGATTAGGTCAACAAGGACAAATGGATTATTTAATGAATGCTTAGGTAACCCTTTCACCACTGGCTGGTAAAATATGGATTCACTATATGTAACACTGAATAAAGCATTAATCCCCTTAAAACTCAAACAGGTTATCATATGGTGGAAGAGAGGTCTCAGTGTAAATAAACGTGTCCAGACTAACTATGAATCTCACTCTCTTGGATTATTAGTGAGAGGCTGACGGGAATACTCCTGGGTTTTAAACCTTAATAAAATATTTGAATTTCCACTAATTCCAATAATTACCTTATTACCTTAAACACCAAGCAATAACACACAAACACAGTATGTCAGCTTTTTGGGTTTGTATTACCAAATATTAAAATGCACAGAAATGCTCTTTTATGAAAATTTAAAAATGATAAAAGGAAAAAGGATGATTTTAGTCTTTAGTTTGTTCAACCTGGGTGCACTCTTTGTTTTACATTGTTATTTTAGCAAGTTTGCATTTAGGATTGCTTTAAAGTGGGAGCACCACAGCGCTGAGCAGCAGGACCACAGCGATGAGCAGCAGCATAATAATAACAATAATAATAACAACAACAATCATCATCATCAAAGAATAAGTTTATCAAGCAATATACAGCCTATTTTATGTAGTAATGAGTATAAAGTTACAAAGCTATTTCTATTTCCTTCTGATATGAAATATGGTTTATACCGGAGTGTTTGTGATGTGTGAGCGGGTGTATATACACATATGTGTATGGATGTTTGGTCTGTACAATTTTTATTCTTTTATTGTTCTTACTCACCTGCCCAGGGACTACGGATGGAAAGTAGCTAGTAAGCTAAATCTGGCACAAAGCATCTTCTCTCATCTTGAGACTAATGTTATTTTGTACATTGTCCCTGATACAAATAAACTTATTAAAAAAATAATAATAATAAGCTCTCTTATGCCTTATGCTCCCTGGAGCATGTTTGAGATGCTCCCCAGTGGCTGCGTCAGTGTTGTGCTCTGTGGCACTGGAGCTCCACATCTTCACAGCTTCTGCAGGAGGAGAAAATGTTTATACAGAACAAAAGTGAAGCTAAAAGCTAAAAAAAAAAAAAAACACTGGTTATTTGCATGTGTGACAGGTCAATTGATATTTATAAAAATGTTTATGTTTACTATTTTGGGTATTTCCTACTATGTGTTGTTTATCATTTCTTTTTTGGAATTCTATCATATTCATTCCACAGGTTAATTTACTATTGAATATTTATTTGTATGCAGGTAATGTCTAGATTACATGATGTACAGCCCTAAAATGTTTTCCCAGGATCCAGTTTTCAAGTTAGTATGTGATGCAGTATGAAAGTTTGTCAATGTGCTTACATGGCTTCCTCCACCAGGTTGTGTTTCAAGGCAAGGCAAGGCAAGGCAAGTTTATTTGTATAGCACAACTCAGACACAAGGCAAGTGCTTTACAGGGGCATAAAAATTACATTTAAAAAAATTGCATTTAAAATACATTAAAAACAAGTAGGAAGACATCAAGAAACAAAACATTAAAACTTGTTAAGAAATAGGAAAGTAGGCTAAAATAGAATAGGTTAAAAAGAGACAAGAGTAGAAAATAAAAGTCACAGTGCAGTTCAAAGCCTTAAAATTGCTTCAGTGAAAAGCAGTGGCAAACAGAAAGGTCTTCAGCCTTGATTTAAAAGAGGTGAGAGTCTGAGCAGACCTGCAGTTTTCTGGGAGTTTGTTCCAGATATGTGGCGCATAATAACTGAATGCTGCTTCTCCATGTTAAGTTTTGAATCTAGGGACTGAAAGCAGACCTGTAAGTGGCTGCCAAATCGAGAAAAAAAAAATCGAATTTCTTTTTATTTTTTTTAAATATTAAATAAATTGTTAAATAAATAGTTAAAATATTAATCAATTATTAATAAATTTATTTTAAATAAATAAAAGTGACATAAATGAATGAATGAATGAATAATTCAAGACAAGATGATTCTGGTTTCTTGATCAATATACCTGCCTACAACTGCTGTGTCTGCCAGCATTTGAGTCATGCGCATAAACTAGACACCTTGCGTGCATAGACAATTCGCACGCATTACTGCATCAAGTTCAATCGTCTTATTAGAGTCAGTTGGAAGAGATGGTAATGTTAAGCCAATGTTAATGTTAATGTTAAGCCAAGTCAAACAAGTCATTAAACTGATTTACTCGTTTACAACAAATGCAATCTCTGCTGTTGTATTTTGTTATTTTTCAATTCAAGTTATGTAAACCAAAGTTAGTGCTTCACTTTGAATATGGAAGTTTAAAATAAATTTGTGATTTTAATACCCTCTAAGGTTAAAAGGTGACTGGTTTGGTGTAAAAAACAACTATATTAATACAGGGGTCTACCGAGCCCAGGGGGCCAGAGGTCTAGAGGGGCCAGGAGCCCCAAAACATTTCTGCCATGTGAGCAAGGATGGATTACTGAATGAGCCTACCGGGCCCAAGAGGTCAAGGGGCCCTGAAGCCCGAGTCGTTGCGTGAAGTCACTACCTCAATAAGTCAAAAAGCAAAAGGCTATGAATCTGAACGAATTTAGGTACTGCCCTTCTCCAGCTGCCCATCCCAAAAATGCACCAGAATACAGGAAATCACATCTACCAAATTCAGAATTTTCTGGGGGAGGACCCCCAGACCCCTCTTCCCCCATTTGCACCCACTTTCGTACAAATAAGGTAGGGGGGGTCCTTATGCATCTGTGCCCAGGGGGACAGTAGTTCATAATCCGTCACTGTATTTATACAATTTGTAATGTAACATTATAGTGTCACATTTGTGTCAATAATTGCACAGGTGACTCCCCATAGCCCCATTCACACCACCATTTGCATGCAGGGATCCTGCGCCAATTCTCTGCTTCTGCCTTTGTGTGAAAGTCTCAGATGTGGCAAGGGATGAAATTTCGCTGCGCCTCTGATGCGCAGTATCAGAGGTAGTATCAGAGGTAGTATCAGAGGTAGAGTCAGAGGTAGTATCAGAGGTAGAACCAGAGGTAGTATCAGAGGTAGAATCAGAGGCGCAGCTTTGGTGAACTGAACCAGTGTGGATGGATAAGCCGGCAGCGCGGAGCGAGGGCGGGTCGGTCTGATGGTGTTCACTGTCTGATAACTAAACAGATCCTTCACAACAAAATAAAGAGAAATGTCCCACTTATGTGAGGAAAAAAATACAACAGTTATACATGGAGAAGTGTCTGTCATCCTGACTGTCCTCTTGTCTGTCATCTTGTTTGTCCAACCGACTCTTCGCCACATTTCTGCCAGAAAAACAGCGTCTGTCCCAGGCAAAAAACTTTAACTCACCTCAAATGTTTGTTTCCTCCACTATTGTGTTGTTGTAGTTACTGTCTCATGGTGACGGTCAGCCCTCCCGACCAAGACTTCAGTGAACTTTCCCCCAGAAAACAGCCTCCCTCCCCGCGAGTGAAAGAGTCACACAGCGTCCTGTTTACTGATGGTGATTATGTTATTATGTAATTTAGGGAAAAACATAACTTTGTCACTTTCCAGGATGTTTGGTGGGTCAGGATCTCAATCACAACACATTATAACAGCATCCATATGATTATAAACAGTCAGCAGGTACATGTTAAGATTAACAGGTGGACACCGGGGGAAACACGTTGAAAAAAACACACGCCATCATCATGACGCGTACCGTTACGCCTCTTTTAGAGCTGCAGCGCTGGATTTCTATGTGAATTCCATACTGGTTCGTCTTTACACCAGAGCTACTAGGCTCTGTGTGAACAACCAACGGTGGAGAATTGGCGAACCGCTGCTGTGGCGATAATGCGGTGACTGTGTGAAAAGGGCAACTGATTGGATGTGTCAGTTTTCTTCAGTTAAACAAAGATAGGACTGAAATAATTGTTTTTGGAGCCAAGGAAGAAAGTCAAATGCTTAAAACTACAAACCAAGCCAGAAACCTTGGTGTAATCATGGACCCTGAATTTCAGCCATCCCATTAAGACAATTACAAAGTCAGCCTACAATCACCTTCAGAATATATCTAGGATAAAAGGACTTATGTCTTTAGATATTTTGCTGTTTTCCATTATCTGAGCTAGAGGAAGCATTTAAATGTTGAATAGCAGAGGCACCAGAATGGAGCCCTGGGGTACTCCGCTTGTCATTTTCATCTGCGCAGATGTGTAATTACCTATAGACACAAAGTATTCTCTATCATTTAGATAGGATTCAAACCATTTTAGTGCTGTACCAGAGAGTCCCACCCAGTTTTACAGTCGGTCCAGTAGTATAGCGGTCGACCGTCTCAAACGCAGCACTGAGATCCAGTAATACTAAGACTGAAATTTTGCCATTGTCTGTATTTAAATGAATGTCATTGAGGACCTTGACTAGAGTAGTGATCTCTGTGATGTGCTTGAAATCCTGATTGGAAGACATCAAAACAGCCATTTATTATTAAGTAAATGTTCAGCTGTTGAAAAACAGCTTTTTCAATGATTTTACTTAAAGTGTAACTAAACCCCTAGGTTTTGGCTGAGGTGCATCTGGGCTTGAAATTCAAGAAATGCCTTGATTGTGGGCGGGGCTGTAGGAGCAGTTAAGACACGTCCAGTCACTCTGTGCAGCCTCCAACAGAACACAGAGGGGCGGGGCTAACAGTGGTGGCTCGTGATGTAAGAGCCTCCAAAACGTCATCGGCCTCCATCTCAGCCAATAGCAAAATTCGATTGTAGCCAGGTTTCAACCCATAGAGGGCAGTCACTCTTACATTTTTACAACAAAATACACCAAATTGATATACTTTGACTAAAATGTCAAGAGTTAGACCAGAATACATCAGCAACACTACTTCATACCCAAATACATTTGTTTTCAGCAGAAAAAAAGTGGTTTGGGGGTTTAGTTACACTTTAAAATTGGGAGGTTTGATATGGGCCTATAATTATTAATTACTGATGTGTCTAGATTGTTCTTCTTCAGGAGTGGTTTAATAACTGCAGTTTTCATGGCTTGGGGGAAGACACCTGAGAGAAGAGACATGTTGACAATCTGTAGCAGATCTGGAGTCATGCAGTCTGAAACTTTTTTGAAGAACCCTGCTAGTAAAATATCAAGGCAACAGGAGGAAGATTTAAAATGTTGTATTATGTCTTGCAGGTTTTTGTCATTGATTGGATCAAATTGTGTCATAGTATTAGAGTTGGTTTTAGGTGGACACATGGACATAGATTAGCTTTGAAGCAGAAATAGTGGAGGAAGAAGATCAACAAGTCTCCATCGTTGTTGTTTATTGCAGTAGTTAGTACATAGCTAGTAGTTTAAGCAGCAGAGAAAACATGCTGGTGGACTGTAAGTGAACATATCTGTCAGGGGCACAAAAAGTGACCTTTGAACTCCTCAAAGAAAAATAAATAATCATCTTTATTATGAGGGAACATACCTTGAATGACATGATAAAGAGCAGGTCCCTTAAAACCCTTCTTGTCTAGCTGTCCTCCTCCCCTCGTATTGAAATTTGCCATTAAGGCACTGGACAGCACTCTGTGGAATAATGTGTACAGATTAATTGATCTCAGAAAACATGTCTGTTTCCTTTTTTTTTTTTTTTACAAATTACAATATGGCACTTTTGATTGAACAGAAAAAGGTTCCATGAAGATACTTGATGTAGTGGTTTTAATGGATAAACAAGACATCTACAGTCTGGTGTTAATATTCAGACTTGGAGCTTTCCTGTTCACCTATTCATACTACTCATGTTATGTGTAGTCTGCACTACCCCATGCTGTATAGCTAATCCTTTTGTGTGAACCATTCAGGACTGTCAATCTAAACTTGTATTACACAATTCCAAATATTGTCTAAAATTTCATAAAAGCATGGTGAACATTGTCAGAACCCTGGATAAAATCCACCTCATATCTTCTGACCATTTTAGTCTCGGTCATGGATTATAAACTGAATATTTTACTATAATAAAAATACTCTTGGGTTACAACAACCATAATGTATGTCTTAATGTTCATCAGAACAGCAAAAAGCTTTAAAGAAATATCCAATTGAAATAAGGCCAAAACTATGGAATAAGCAATGAACATGACAAATGATGTAAGATAATAAATTCATGTATATACATTGTACATGCATTTTTGCCAAAGAAAACCATGACCAAGAAAATAACATACCTTCATTCCTGTGTTCTCATCCTGATGCAGCTGAATGAGAGTAGAGAAAAACATTGTACACTGAAATCAGATGGATGAAGACTTTATGAAGGCATGGGTTTTCATATCTCATTTTAACGCAACAGGCCACCTAGAGCACAAATTTCCTTTTCATTTGTCTTCACTTATAAACCACATAATATCGTTTTGGCAAGAACAGTGTGACAACAGAACTCGTTTCAAGTCCAAAAACATATGAGTCTTAATGTAGAAAAAGAAAAATTTAGTGTTTAGAAGTACACTGCTTGACAGAGCAACACAGCTGTTGTTACAGCTTGAGGTGTAAAGCCTTAATAAGCTCTTTTTAGATGAAGGATAACATTGTGGGATGCACGTAGTGATGGTTTCTGTCATTCACACAGAGGTGACCGTGATGACAGGACATTTTCGGAAATAGACAATGTGTATGTGGTATTTGTCTACCGAGAGGGAGCAGAGAGAGCTGTGACCTTAAACAGAGGAAGACGTATTTTATTGTTGTTTCACTGGCTGCCTCACTGATTAGTTTAACTTATTTTGCCATTCAAAGCCTTAATTAATGACCACAATCAGTGTGGTCCGCCGTTCCTTACAGTTTATACACCGATACATCCTTACAACATTTAGTCATTTACCCTTATTTGCCAGAAAATTATTTTTCCTGTTTGATATTCAACAGTGTACAAGTGCTGATTGACAGGTCTTTAAGTTGGGACTCATTTAATACCTACTAGCTCACATGGTGTATGTAAAGCGTTTTGCTGAAATTTAATTTATTCATTCATGCTGATGGCATGGATGAAGACTGAAAATATAGGGAGAGCAGTGGTCTGATTATTATTGGGGTGTACAAGACTGTGTCCCCATTAAATTATTAATAATTTTTCTTAAGACTGATCTGAGAGAACATTCTCTTCAACAACTTGAATAAGTGTCTTTCACAGTGTTTTATCATCTTTGTGCATGAAAGGTCAGCGATATTGTACAGCAAGTGATCTGTAAATGTTACCTTCCAGACTCAGCAAAATTGCCAGCGAGAGTTATGTAAAAATGACTCAGGCTCTTCGTCAGACATCAGACATGCCACTGACATCTTAAATTGTTGTCAGATTAACTGAACTGGGCTATGGGAGGCTTTTTAGGCTCTATATTTATCATTTTAATACAATAACATTTTCATTAAACAATCATGTGGGGGTATTCCTTTAAATGCATTATCTTTTATATCAAATACCTATTTTGACACATACAGTTTGGGAAGAAGAGATGCAGAACCAGGACGTGGAGAATATTCTGTAAAGTCAGAACATGAATGTGAAGAGTTTAATCAGACAGGGTCACAGTAGGTATTAAACAGTTTAAAATGTTCAGTAAAGCCAGTTTCAAAGGCAGAACAGAACAAAGGCATGCAGATACTTTTCTACATTATTATTGTTCTTAGGTCAATGATTACATCAGTAGACTATGCACAATACAATAAAAAAAAACTTGCCACTTTGAGTTTGGGCCACTGGTCTTTGGAAAGAATATATAGCTGATAGCTGGTTGTTCTGTATTCCTATGTGTCACACGTATGTAAAAGAAGAACCCCCTGACATTCACCCACCTCCCCCAGCCGACACTCAGCCCCACTGCTCCAATCTGTCCCTCTCCACTATCCAGGTGAGAAACGAGCTAAGGAAGATGAAGGCAAAGAAGGCTACGGGTCCAGATGGGATCAGCTCCAGGCTCCTCAAGTCCTTTGCAGACCAGCTGTACAGGATTGTGGAGTACCTCTTCAACATGAGCCTGAAGCTGGGAAAAGTGCCACTGCTGTGGAAAACCTCCTGCGTGGTACCAGTACCAAAGACCCCTCACCCAAAGGACTTCACCATCTACAGACCAGTTGCTCTCATTTCACACCTGATGAAGACCCTGGAGCGGCTGGTCCTTGTTCATCTCCGCCCTCTGGTGGGTCCTTTTATGGACCCACTCCAGTTTGCCCACCAGCCTGGCATCGGAGTGGACGACGCCATCATTTTCATCCTGGTCAGATCACTGTCTCACCTGGAAAAGCCTGGATGCACTGTGAGGATCATGTTCTAAGGTTTCTCCAGTGCTTTTGACACCATACAGCCTGCACTTTTGGGGGACAAGCTGGAGCTCACGGGGGTGGACCAACACCTCACGTCCTGGATCCTCGACTACCTCACCAACCGGCCACAGTATGTGAGGACTTGGGACTGTGTGTCGGACACGGTTGTCTGCAGTACGGGGGCCCAACAGAGAGCAGTCCTGGCCCCTTTCCTGTTCACCCTGTACACTGCAGACTTCTCCCACCAATCATTCCACCGCCATCTACAAAAGTTCTCTGACGACTCAGCTCTCATCGGTCTCATCAGGGACGGGGACGACAGAGCCTACAGAGAACTTATTAAGGAATTCGTAGACTGGTGCCAGTGGAACCACCTCCAGCTCAACGCCTGGAAGACCAAAGAGCCTGTGGTGGATTTCCGCAGACACACACAACCCTGCACACAGGTGAACATCCAGGGAACGGACATTGAGATTGTGCCATCTTACAAGTACCTGGGACTTCACCTGAACAATAAACTGGACTGGACTGATCACACTGCAGCAACATACACCGCGTTCCAAATTATTATGCAAATTGGATTTAAAGGTCCCATATTATACTGTTTTTCATCAATTTCACACAGCTGTCAGAGGTCCAACAACACTGTATTCGAAATGTATTGCCCCAAACCCATCCGTGGTCCTGAATTTCAGCTGTCTAAAAGTAGCTCAAGTGAGCTCTACTGAGAGCAGGCTGTTTCTGTGCCTGCACCTTTAATGCTAATGAGCTCCGTCTGTCAGCGCGTGCCTTGCCTGCTACACACCCCTCCCAGGGAGAGGATGCTGCTTACGCTAGCGGTAGCATGCACTAATGTTTACGGTGGATGTATCGCTATGGCTCGCCAAGATGCTGTCGTTCAACCACACCAGTTTGACCCAGAATCGGACCCAGAAGGAGAGGCTCAGAAAAATACAGACTCTGCGGCTGCAGCAGGACTCCCCAACACAACCACCCGGCTCCCATCCCCCACTGACCTGCAACAGGTAACATCTAAAAACAGCTAGCGAAAGCTGTGTTTGTCTCCAACACAGTCTCCAAACTCTTGGACACTGTCCGCATAGTCTCTGTCTCCAGTCTGCACGTTTCCAGACTTTTTACTGTGACATCCCTCGTAATATTATTATTACTGATCCTTTTGTGTCTCTGATGCCAGCAGGTGCAGATAGGATGGTCCTGCGGAAGGTTACTTGAACTATGACAACAGTAATAACTTCTGTCACGTTGACCCAGGAAGGCCCATTTGTTTTGCCACCTGATTGCTTGTTATTTTATTTATAATTAAATACATTTTAATAGACGGCCATTCCAGTTTGACATACAGTAGATGGATTCTTTTACTTCTCTTTCATTAGAAGAGTAATCAAAAGAAGAGAATCCATCTATATGAAACTGGATGACCGTCTTTGAACAGAGGAGGTGGCCTAAGACATTACTTATCACCCACCTACAATGCAGTACTGAGTTCCCTCCCGAGACAGCTTAACAACCATTCACACCTGGGCTCACCTAGCCTTAGGAACCCACATGAAGGCTGGTTTGACCAACGACCCACAAGTGGCCCTAACGACTCTGAAACTCAGAGCTCACACGTGTCCTTAACGACTCTGTAAGGACACTCCCACACTCTGTAAGGACACACCCACACTATGTAAGGACACTCATACAGAGTTTAAAACCCTGCCGCTCTTCCAGTTAGTTAGAAATGAAGAAGCCTCTTGGATGAGAGGTGAACCGTCTTCAACAAACTGAAACAAGTCCAGTTGCCTACGATACAGCACTTAGAGTTATCATGACTTGGATGACTGAGAACCTTCATCAACATAACAAACCATGAAATATATTTTTAAAGTCACATATTTAACTGTAGATTTAAAAAAAAAAACATTTTAACTTCTTATTTAATTCTAATTTACCCTGTTAACACAAACTTAACCATGACAACTGAATATTATTCAGGCATCTTATCAACAACTGGAAATAACCACACCTTTTAAAGAGAGAAAATAAGAAATATAACTGATATAACTTATTACACTTATAACCCACACCAACTAATTACTCACATAAAGATCATATTATAAACATTTTTATGTAGACAAATATTTTTTTCCCAAATAATACATCTACAGAGCTTGTAGAAAGGTGCAGTGTTAAAGTATGTCTTTTCCATGAAAAGACATACAGAGGTTGTGTTTTCCATGAAAAGACATACCAGTGAGAATGTTTTTTAGAAATACTTTTGCATTCCCTCACTGTTAGTGAGGGCTAGAACAAAGGACTGCAACTTATTCTGTCTGACTGGTTCTGATTCCACCTTCGCTCCAGTTGTATCTGATAAAACACGGACGCAGGCAACTTCTCACATTTGAAAACTTTAATGAGCTTGAGCAGCACTACGAGAACATGTGCAGGTGGGAGGATGTATGTGAGTGGTTCTGCAAAGACAAACAAATAGCATTGTTCAATTTTCATGGAGCAGTGTATATACATATATATACACACTCAGAAGTCTAAAAAAAAAATGTACCAAGACCCTTAGGGGGCTCCTTAGGTATACGGTACATGACTTAAAAAAGCAGGTAAACACAAACCATTGTTACCTTGTCAGGCAAAGACAGGATTTGCTTTTGTTTTACTATAGGTTTAGCAGCAAGTAACTGCTTAAAGATATATTTGTTAATCTTCCCAAAATCCATTGTTAGATTAATGGTGCCAAAACAAATGATCCACAGTCTCCAAACGTTGCAGGATGTTAATTTTGTATCAGCAAAGTTTATATTTTCCAAATAGTGTTTGGTTGGGTAATGTGTGCAGGAGATCTCTTTGTTTTGTCTGTAACAAAATATTTTTCCAGAGAGAGAAAAAAACGTCCTCTCTTATTCTTCACAAGCTGTTACAGTATCTGATCGAAGTGTAAATATAATGAAATACGGAAACAAGATGGCACATGGAAAAATACATGACACGATTTTTAGTGGTTTTGAAACTGAAATTAACATTTAATTGTGTGGATACTCCTTTTGTAGTCATGCAGTCTATTTTGAAAGAGTATAAAAAAATAAAACATGGATCTTTTTAAGTAAAAAACAAAACAAAACAAAAACACAACATTTGTGAATAAAACATTTCCACATCAAAATCACAACATTTAGCAGTTCATGTCATTTTGTTGTCTTCATGTTCAGAATAGTCTGATTGGGGACTGCAGGAGTTAAAAAACGCGAGGCCCGGATGTGAGCGAGTTGGCGCGCAAGGTTTGGTTTCGTAGCAGGGCTATAGTAGAGGTAGCTAGTAAGCAGTGTAGTTCGGGAGATAGGAGATTTCTGAATTTGGAGTACAGTGAGCAAGGAAAGACCCAAAAGGAAAAAGAGAGGATATAATTCTCCAGATAGTGATATGGATAACCCGCAGGCCAAAGCAATGAGACCAGACAAAAAAAGTAACAACGGGTTTAAAGTTCTAATCAAAGTAAAGGGAGGTGTTGGGTTTTCTGCTGCTAGTCCCCTTAAATTGACAAATGAATTAAAAAAAGATGGGATGATTTCTATCATGTGCAAGTCTGCAAAGCAACAAGACAAGGTGCTTAAGATAAAAAATGTGATGGTAAGGGAGTGGAGATGTTCAAGCCACGGTTAAGTTCAGAGGTTAAAGGAGTTGTATATAATACATCATTGGAAGTGTCTGAGCAAGAGTTGTTATCTTGTCTAAAGGGGGCCAATGTTATAGCTGGAAAGCGCATGGGAAGGGGTGAGAATGGAAGAGGAACCACACCTGCCCTTCTTACCTTTAAAGATGATGTGGTTCCTAAGAGAATCATGTTGGGATACATGAGTTACCCAGTGAGAGAGTATGAAAGACCTCTTCTGAGATGCTTTAAGTGCCAGAGATATGGTCATGTGGCGGCTGTGTGTAGAGGAAAGCAAAGATGCAGACGATGTAGCAAGGATCATGATGGAAAAGAGTGTAATGAACCTGTGAAATGTTGTAACTGTGGGGGTGATCATCCAGCTTCCTACAGGGGATGTCAAAACTATGTCAAAGCAGAAAATGTTGATAGAATAAAGAAGGAAAACAAAATATCTTATGCAGAGACAGCCAGAAGGGTGGAGGATAACAATGTGGTCAGTCAAAGTCAAAGCGCGGCTGTTGCAAGAGAGCTAGTAAATGGACACAGCTCTAAATGATGATTCAGTTTTGATAAGCAAGAAGGGGCTACTGGCATTCATGGTTGAAACAACGTGGAGGGTTAAAATGGTGGCAAGCAAAAAATCAGATGTGGCACGAGAAATTGCTTCTGCTGCAGAAAGACTTCTAGGTTTCAAGGGAATATGGGGTTATGTT
Source organism: Pagrus pagrus (assembly GCF_965226575.1). Lineage (NCBI taxonomy): Eukaryota > Metazoa > Chordata > Actinopteri > Spariformes > Sparidae > Pagrus > Pagrus pagrus. The sequence continues at coordinate 27,401,658 of NC_140203.1, forward strand.
CTGAGGTTACCTACTCTCAGAACAGTGCAGATCAAAGTTCAAATGGAAGTCAACATCTAGGCTTAGATGATAATGACAAAGAAGAAATGGGAAGTACATATGGGGACTATGATGGTGATTAGTGTCCTCTGCATTTTGTTTTACATAATGCAATGGAATGCTAGAAGTCTAATTGCAAATGGGCAAGAATTTAAACACACGTTAGATGGGCTTGAAGATAAACCAGAAATCATTTGCATTGAGGAAACTTGGTTGAAACCGAGACTTGATTTTAAAATACCGGGATATAAATGTGAAAAGGAAAGACAGAAAGAATACAGCGGGAGGTGTGTGTGCAACTTTAATTAGAAATGGAATTCAGTATAGAAGAATAGAAATGAATACAGTGTTAGCATGTCATCACAGAAGTATGGACTGACGGGGAAAATCACCATTGTAAATTTGTATAACCCTTGCATTAATTTAGAGGATAATCATTTTCAGGAAATTGTGGATCAGATAAGTGTACCAGTGGTGTGGATTGGGGATTTTAATGCTCACAATGAGCTGTGGGGAAGCAAGAAGAGAAATAGAAATGGGAAAATTGTAGAAGATTGTATTGACAAAAACCAGCTACTTGTGTTAAATGATGGTCGTCCTACATTGTTAAGAACAAGTCGGGCAGTCTCTTCCTCCATAGGTTTTACAATTGCATCAGCAGAGTTGGCATCAGTTAGTAGGTGGGAGACAATGGATCTGTATACAGTGGGAAGTGATCATGTTCCAATCATTTGTAAAATTGGCAGATGTTTAATTGAAGAACGAGTCAATCTGTCCTTGAGGCTCAATTATAAAAGGGCTATAATAAGGACTATAATTGGATCAAGTTTGAGGACGATGTGAATAAAGGGTTTATCAATAATAGATGGTGAGAAAGGGGTAGATGAGTGGAATAGTTCTTTAATCAAGGCAATGAGGTCAGCTGCAGTCAAGAATATTCCTAAAGGTGCGTTCACACCGGACCTTTTATTTTTGTCGCTGTCGCTCGTGTCGCTCCAAAAAAGTCGCTCTGTTGCTCAGCTGCAGTCGCTCGTCGGCACAATTCAACAGATCGCTCTGATAACGTCATTCAAGCGATTCCAGTGAATTTCACGTCGGTCAGAGGTGCTCATTTCTTCCCGTTTTCAACGGTATACGCGGCTGACAACGGCCCAGTTTGACGAGCTGTGGCGAGAATCGGAGGCAGGAATTGCCCGGTTGGACACCAACTACAGGCGCTCCATCCCAGCTGAGGAGCGCCTGGCCATTTGTCTCCGGTGTGTGTGTGTGTGGGGGGGGGGGGGGGGGTCCTGGCTAGATTTACGCCCTGGGCGAACCATCCCATTACGTTTCCATGGTTTCAGTAGTTGTCATAATTACATAGCCTATAGATTACGGCAGCCAGTCAGCGCTGAGCGACAACCGACTGACGGCCAGAGACTTGGGGTCTCTCATCTCGAGCGACAGAACGTTTTTTCGCTCCGTCGCTCGGACGCTGTTGCTCGGAGCCCCAGCGATATTTCGCCTGAGCGATTAACCGCTCAGTCGCTCGTTTGCATTGACTTATATGTAAACTTGTCGCCAGGGACAAAAATAAAAGGTCCGGTGCGTTCACACCTTAAAAAAGGTCCCTAAGTGGATCAATGGTCCATGGTGGACCGAAGAAACTTTGCAGTCCGAGCTAGAAACAGGGCCTATAAAAGGTTAAGAAAACACCTATTAGAGAGCTAAGCTATTGAGTATAAGAGACTTAGAGCTAAGGCCAGACGTGTCATCAAGGACGCAAAGAAACAAAGTTGGAGAAATTTTTGTTGTAAAATAGGACCAGATACACACATAAAAAAGAGGAGTTTGGTACATAGAATGACAGGGGTTTTCACCAGACAGCAATCCCTGTCCTTCACTGTGATGGAGCTGAAGCTGTAAATAACAAAGAAAAAGCAAATATGTTAAACAATTCGATAAAGTACATAGATCTAACAATGTAAGTGACGATGTGAAGTATTAGGAAAGCAACTGGATAAACTGCAAATTAATAGTGATAATATCAATTTGTTTTTCTCACTAGGAGAGTTACAAAAAGCTACCAATCAGGGAAAAGATACCGCTCCAGGTAGGGACGGATTGGGGTATAAATTATTTAAACATTCTGGAGAACCTATGGGGGGGTGAGTGGATCCTTCCTAAAGAATGGAAACACACAGTAATTATTCCAATTGTGAAACCTGGAAAGCAATCAGATTACCCTAGTTCCTATAGACCAATTGTCTTGACCTGTCTCATGCAAAATGATTATTATCATTATTTATTTCTTCAAAAGTTATGTTCAAATCTAGTTATTTATTGGCACATGTAAAAGGAATGTTGCGAGCAACGATGATTAAAACATCCCCTCTAAAGATCTGGTTACAGCCGGCCTGGCTCCCTCGGGCTTACGGCGAGTGAGAGATGGGATAAACAAAACAGTGATTTATAACGTTACACACACGCACCTGGCAGTTACTATAACACGGCACCTCTTATAGAGCAACCATAACCACAGCACACACTCAAATGCAACTCCTGCCGGTGTACACAGCAAAACCTCTAAGCCCCTCGGTCTAAGGCAGGCTGAGCACACTTGGAGATGGAAGCCGACTGTTTGACATGGTGGGAGAGTGGTGAAAACAAACAAAAATAAATGACAGCTCAGCTGAACAGCTCCGCTCTGTGCATCTTAACACGAGGCCATACAAAGGAGCGCAATCCCGCTCCGCGGTGGCTGCTCAACTGAACACATCAACCAAACACAAATGGGAAAGCGCTGTGCAGTTTAACATACAGGAACGGCTCCTAACAGCTTGAAACACACAACCTAGTGTCGTCTGCCTCTACATATATTCACAATTGGCCAATTCTCAATGTGGTCTCAAAAAACTCTAAAAAACTTACAGTCGGCAGTGCCCTCACACAATCCTCCTCACCAGCCTGCAGCAGATTAGCTGGTGAGGACTCCAGACAGACAGCTGCCTATCTGCCTGATTAGGGCATCCTTAAATCTGCTTGTCCTAATTTATAACCCCGCCTTCCTCTGGCAGCGACACATATGACATGCTTTGGAGGGAAGGGTTATTAATTGCACTTTATGACGCTGGAATCAGAGGGAGAATGTTTAACTGGATTAAGAATTTTTTATGTAACCGGACAATTCAAGTGAGGATTGCAGATGAGCTTGAGGTGGAGAATGGAACCCCTCAAGGAAGCGTGATAAGTCCAGTTCTTTATAATATTCTAGTTAATGGCATGTTTAGTAGAGTGGGGAAAGGATTTGGATTTTCATTATTTGCAGATGATGGGGCTATCTAGAAGTGAAGGAGGAACCTCCCCCATCTGTTTAATCAAATTCAAGGTGCTTTAGAGAAAGTGACTGAGTGGGCTAATGATTGGGGTTTTAAAATTTCTACGGATAAAACTAAATATATGGTGTTTGGAAATAAGAAAAGTATGCCGTCACAGCAAATACAATTGTACAATAACAATCTTGAAAAAGTCAAGTATTTTAAATTTTTAGGAATGCGGTTGGACGAAAGGATGACAGGGAAAAAACATATTGAAATGGTTTCGTTAAAGTGTGGGAAAATAATTAATGTCCTTAGGTGTGTGGCTGGATCTGACTGGGGGGCTGATAGAGAATCAATGATGAAGATTTACAGAGCAATGATAAGATCAGCTATCGATTATGGATGTATGGTTAATGGATCAGCAGCTTCTTAAGTGATCAGTAAACTTGACAGAGTCCAAGCAAAAGCATTAAGAGTGTGCTGTGGAGCATTCAGTACAACTCCAACATCAGCGTTATTAATAGAAATGGGGGAGATGCCGTTAGAAATCAGGAGACATAAACTTGGTTTGAGATATTTAATGAAGCTCAAAGGACAAAATAAAATGTTACCAACAAAAAACCTTCTGAGTGAACACTGGGAGTTTATGGGAATATCAAAAAAGACTAAAACTAATTTTGCAGAAAAATTCAAATCTGTGGCGCAGGAAATTGGCATTGTGGGTATTAGTGTATGTCCTCCAGTATGTCGTCCAGTTGTTTCACCATGGTTGATTCCAGATTCCATTGTTGACCTAAAGTTGTTGAATAAAAGCAAATCTGGGTGAAAAAGGGAATGAGGAGACGGATGAGATGGTGAAGTAGGCGGTGAAGGAGGAAAGAGTACAAATTAATTTTACAATATGGGGCACCAGAGTACACAGAAAGAATAAACAGGTCTCTAAAAGAGAAGTGGCAAAAATCTTGGGAGAAGGAAAGGAAGGGTAGGGCGTACTTTTCAGTGCAGGAAAGTGTAAGTAAAGACAAGTGCACTTTTAGGTGTAGTAGAAAAGACTCTGTAGTAATTTCAAGATTGAGGCTTGGACACTGTGGGCTGAGGAGTGGGCTGGCTCTGATTGGTAAGCATCCTGATGGCAAATGTGAGTGTGGAGATAGTGAGACAGTAAAACATGTACTACTCCAGTGCAAAATATACTCCAGTCAAAGAAGGACTCTCTTCAGGAAACTTGGAGCAGATGGGAAACTGTTTTTAATATGAGCACGCTTCTAAATCTGGATTCTTGGGTTAAAACAAAGAAATTGGTGGAATATCTTCATAAAACAGGATTGTACAAAAGGATTTGATGTAGGTCTTAATAACAGATGGGTCAAAAGATCCGCAAAATGGTCAATGTGGAATTGGGATATATATTCCTAAATTTAACAAAAAATATGGCTATAGACTGAGCAATTTTCTATCAATATATTCTATAGAGCTAGCTGGAATAGTAACTGCTCTGAGGTGGATTGAAGAAATCAAGCAACTTCGATCTGTCATATGTACTGATTCCTTGGCAGTGTTAGTTAGTTTTGAAACAGGAAAATCAGTAAGAGAAGATTTGGAATTAGAGGCAAGACATATTTTATTGAATCTAAAGAACCTTGGAATTTGAGTTCAGTTTTGTTGGGTTCCAGCACATGTTGGGATTAAAGGTAATGAAGTGGCTGACAAAATAGCTAAAGAAATGCTGAAAAAAGAACACATAGGAATTAATATTTCAATGGGGAAGGGAGAAGCCAAATCTAAAATTAAATCAGAAGTTCTACTGAAATGGCAAAATGAATGGAAGATAGAGTACAATGCAAGGCATTATCATTTAATTCAGGAAAATGTATGTAGGAAAAGGATAATATTAGATCTCAACAGAAGGGAAGAGGTGGTTTATAGTAGACTAAGACTGGGTCATACAGGTCTTAATGGTACACTACGGTTAATTGGGAAGAGCAATGGTTTATGTACAGAATGTCAAGCTATAGAAGATGTAGATCATAGTTTATTTAATTGCAAAAAATATGCAGAACACAGGCAGCTATGGAAAGAAAGAGAGGCTGAAAATGGGATAGAGAATATCCTTAAGGAAGAAGGAATGCAGAGAGATAGGATCAAATCCTTATTTATTTTTCTGAATGATACAGGTTTAATTAAAAGGATCTAGGATTTTTTTGGGGGGGAGGGTTTTGTTTGTTTGTTTGTTTTCTTAATTTTAACTTTCCCTATTAAACTATAGATAGCCATGAAAGTATGCCACGTCCCTTTGCACACTCCTGTACAGTAGGTGGCGGTATGCACCAAAGCGATGTAATCCGCCAATAAAACAAAAAAGAAAGAAAGAAAAGATGTTGACCGCCAGAGGGCGCTCCGGGTTCACACCATGGTTCACACTGGCTGTCGACGTCACACGAAGTCTTCACATGACTGTCAGTGGACGAACACAACAGGAAGAGAGTGTTTGTCTTTGTTGTGAGTATTTGACATTTTATTACATTCAAAACTTGATAGAGGAGCAACTTTGTGCTCCAGGTGTTAAATAACGTTGATTCTGTTCTCACGGGTTGAAGGTTTTGGTTCACGGCGGTACGTGATGTTGTTTTGCAAGAAGGAACCAAACTTCAGTCAAATTTCGGTCAATTGAAGATAATCTTGATTAAAACCGAGGTACGTAAACATTAAGCCACAAATTAACAAAATCTTTGCATAAACGTGATCCGTATGTTAACTCGGCAAATATCTAACCCTTAAAAAGTTGTTTAAAGTCGCCACAATTAAAAAAAATATGACCAAGTCGTTCGTCATGCGACACTTAAAATGCAAAACGGCTCCCTACAGACCGTTATATTCAGACAAACAGTATTTTATTTTATTTTTTACGCTTTTAGCAAAGTTAGGGCAGATTACACAGTTAAAACTTGATAAGTTGAAGCTGTATAGAAGGTTTGGCTGATGCTAATGTGTCTCACTGCACAGTTTGTACGTTAGCTTAGAGTCCCGACGTGTGTGCTAACTAGACTGTAGGGAGCATTTGAGCAGTGTGATAGTGGACCATTACATCTGTTAATGAAGCTTTTCAAGGTCGTTAGTGTAAATAAGACTGTCATTGTGATAAAAGCACAAAACAATGTAATAATGTTTCGGTGATAATTATGTATTATTTGTTTGCTATTATGCTATTTTCAATGTTATATTGATAAATGAACATCTATATTCCGATGGAATCATCATCCTTTTTTATCTTACTAATGACAATGTTTTTCTATTTGTTGTTTGGAATAACTTTCACAATAGTTTTGCCAATGAGATTAAAGAGTTAACCAGTAATGCAGATGAACCAAGTGGGCTACACAAATAGTCAGTTCTTCATAAATCTTTACTCTTTCCTACCACAGCAGCCCCTGGCTGTTTGTTACATTGCGCAAATATAATTCAATAAATTCCATGCAGTGAGGTTCACAGGCATGTTGGGGCAGATTATTAGATGAGTCCTTAGTATCAGTAGATGCCCTGACTTGTATCTGAACTGGTGTTGGAATAGAAAAGGTTTAATTTTTTCTATTGTCAGAACACATGTTTTACTTTCTTGAGGGATTCTGTTAAGGTTAATACATCTTCTCCCAAAATGTAAATCTTTTCACATAACCACAAAATGTGGGATTATCCTTCACACAAGGTCATTTTTATTTACTACAGAATCCTAAAAACACAAATTGTTGGAAAACAAGTGAAGAAATCTACCAATAAAAAAAAGAAAAGTGTGTCAGTGATCGGTTACTGCATTAAAATATAGAGAAATTAAGCTTGAATTTATAAACTACTCCTTTACATAAATAACATTTTCACTGGAAAAATGTTGAACGTGTACTTCTTGTGCTGACTCTGTCACAGAGAATAAGAAGTAAATAGCAAAACAAGATTACTTGATGAGAGGGACACACTGGTATGTTGCTCTTCATGTGAGATGTGTTGTGAAAAAATTCAAACTAATTTCCTCTGTTTCCTGATGAGATTCAATTGGACTTAATAGTACGAGTATCTTGGCTCAGGGGCCAACTGTTGCATTTAAGAAATATATACAAATTTCTTTTAAAAAGAAAAGCATTCAAGTACAGCCCCTCACAGACATCTTAATGATCAGAACAGGTTAATTCTAGGATTACAGAAGACACAGACCAAACAAATCTTTTTATTTCACATGCAGATGCAGCGGCCAGTAGCTTCATCAAACCTTGCTACATTTTAGTTTTGGTAAAGCAACCAGGTATTGCCTATGACAGAAATACATTTATCAGTGTTGGAGAAGAAAGCGCAGGTTTTGAAATCACTTTTATTTCGCTATGCAACTCTGTTATATAATGACAAATAAATCACCCTGAACAGGAAACTTGTACTGTATAACTGTAATATACACTGTATTATATTGTGCCTCGCAGAGGTCACCATGGGGTCCGCAGTGGAGAGGACAGACGAACACGTGAGAGAATACCTGATCTACCGCGGCTTCACTAACACTTTGAAACATCTGGACAGTGACATCAAAGCTGACAAGGAGAAAGGCTTCAGGGTACAAAGTGGGAGATATGGATGGATATGATTTGAATGACTGACTTTTTAACAATTATTTATCATAACAGATTAATTTTGGGTCTGTGTTTAATTGAAAACATCTTCTTTCTGCAGGTGGATAAGATCATTGATCAGCTGCAGCAGTTTGTCCAGAACTTTGACCTGTTCGGTTTGAAGGAGTACTGGCTTTACCTGGATAGACGTCTGTTCTGCAGACTGGAGGATGTCTATAGATCCACGGTCAACAAACTGAGAACCAGTCTGTACAGATACTACATCATCAACACCATCCAGGTAACATAAACAGAAATCACACACACTAGCCTGTATGTTTCTGAAACAGAGCAGCAGTTAAAAGTCTCCTCTTTCATCCATATAGAGAGGAAACCTGGAGAAGACTCAGGAGTTTTTCCAGAAGCAGGCATTGGAGCTGCAGGGCCAGGCTGAGTGGCGTGATTGGTTCATCCTGCCATTTATCCCTGCCCCTGAGCAGAACCCCACCTTCTCTCCATACTTCTCCCGTCAGTGGGCTGACACCTTCTTGGTTTCATTGCACAACTTCCTGTCTGTCCTCTTCCAGTGTATGCATATCCTTCAGCTCAATCCACAGCTGTGATGTTACAAGTTTATAGGTCCATCCCAGGTTGTGATGAATGTCTGAAACTGTAGATGGGGTCATACTGATCCACTGTGTAGGGCTGCTCGATTATGGAAAAAATCATAATCGCTATTATTTTGGTCAATATTGAAATCACGATTATTTAAACGATTATTTTTGAGTTTGGAAACATGATGCATTTATTCAGCATTTCTCTCAAAAAAATACACGAAATGTTCAAATCGAAAATAATGTACAAATATTTATCCAACTGTTCTGCAATTTCTATAAAACATTTAATGAATAAAATAAATATACTTAGACAATCAAATAAGACATAGGATAGGGTGCATATCTTTAGCTAAAAAGTATCCAATTGCAGCTGTTATTTTCTTGTGCCTATCCGAATTTGACGGATAAGGAGTCGCATTATACATATAGTACATACAGTGTGTCTGAGATCGATGTCTGACGCGCAGTATTGACGAACCGAACCAGTGTGAACGGATAAGCAGGCGGCGCGGAGGGGGGGTGTGTCGGTCTGATGGTGTTCACTGTGTGATAACTGAACAGGTCCATCACTCAACAAAATAGAGAAATGTCCCACAAAGCAACGTTACAGGACCAAACAACAGTAACGTAGTAACTGGCCGTGTCTTTGGCAACTTATATGAGGAAAAAATACCGCAGTTATTCGTGAAGTGTCTGTCCGACCGACTCTTCGTCATATTTCTGCCAGAAAAACAGCGTCTGTCCCCGGCAAAAAACTTAAACTCACCAAGTGTTTGTTGCGGTGATTCAGCCCTCCCAATCGAGACTTAGTGAACTTTCCCCCAGAAAACAGCCTCCCTCCCCGTGAGTGACAGAGTCAGAAGGCGTCCTGTTTACTGATGGCAATTATGTAATTATGTAATTTAGAGAAAAACGTAACTTGAGTGAGTGCCAGTCAGCAGGGCCGCGTTGAACGCTCTGGGGGAGGGGCTGAATTGCGCGTCTCTTTCAGAAAATCTCTAGGCTTACTGTACAACAAAAAATGGCAAATAAATCGTTTCAATTCGATTATATTAGTTCGGAGATCGTTTGACCCAAAAATCGAAATCGCGATTAAAATTTGAATGATTGCACAGCCCTACCACTGTGTCTGTGTCATTTAAACTCTGGGTTTGCTGATTTCTAGTCCTTAACAGGGTTTTACCCCAGCCAGTTCTGCTGAGTTTTGATGCTGAAGTTCAGAAGGCAACCAGCCTGACAGAAGAGAATGAACAGCTCCGCCAGCTGGTAAGATGAAAACCATTTACTTGCTAAAACATTTACAAGAAGGTTTTGGTTTTTTTTTGTAATAGAAAAAGTCCAATAATAAGTGCAAACTTTAAGTCTCAAGCAATGGCTTTTAAGTGCTTAATCCCAGCACTCCCCAGTGAGCTTTCAAAGATGTCTGCCTGAGAAAAATATATACGGACACAAAATCAAAAGCCACATACTCCAGCAACAGCCCTGTGCTTTGGCTTGACAGCAGTTAGCAGGACTCTGGCCTGTTAAATACAAAAAAACAAAAGAAGCGATGCTGCAACAAGTACTGCAGCTGAGGCCAGCAGGACCACAGGAAATTGTCAAGCTCCTGATCTTCAAGAAATCGATGTTTCAAAGAGTGGCAGGAGTTCACCTCGGCAGCGGATCTCATCACGACGCAATGCATCGCCAGTATGGTGGCGGGTCACAGCAAGAAGGTCCATGGTTTGAATCCCGCTGGGGCAGGGCATTTCTGTGCGAAATTTGCATGCTAACGTGGGTGTCCGGGTACTCTGGTTTCCCCCACCATCAAAACATGCACACAAGGTTGATTCTCAAGTCAGTGCCCTTGACCAAGGCAACGGCTAAGATCTGGAGTTGGTCCCCGGGTGCGAATGTTTACCACTGCTTCCTCGAGATGGGTACCAGCTTCACTATGTTCACTATGTACTATACTACATTGCATGGTATGTGATCAAATAAAGATTCTTAAACCATTGTGTTTCCATAGTACAGCACAACTGGTGGGCACTTCTCTCTTGCGCCTCATCACGTTTTTATAGACTGGACTCGTATAAAAGTCAATATTCTCAACTTTCAACTTTTCAGTGCAAGTTGCGGTACTGCAGCTCTCATACATGTCACACTCACACATACACAAGCTCACCACGTACTGCTTCAGGGCATTAAAAGGTGGACAGAATAGACTAAATGGTCTGCACCATTTTTGAGAGGGCAGGTAGGACCATCATGGCTGATCATAGCATTTGTATGTTTTTTGTTTTATTACTGTTTAAATGTAGACAATGTATGGCTATTCAAAACATATCTTCAATAGTTGTTGGCTGGAATTTTGTAATATTAAGCACCAAAGTAGCTTGAATTTTTTTTTAGAAAAGTCCAATAGACACTCTGCGATGAAGATCAGCTTAAACAATCACACGAAGGAGAAAAAAATCAACACAAAGAAGCAGCTCCATCCAGATGTCTGAGCTCCTCCCCCTATGTCTAAAGCTGTGCCCAGCCGACCTACAGAGGAAACTCATTACCGCTGTTTGTATCCATGATCTCATTCTTTTGATCACTACGAAGCTCATGACCATAGGTGAGGGTCAGAACCTAGTAGATCAACTTTTAAATGAAAGAATTGCACTCCAGCTCAGCCCCTTCTTCACCACAATTAGCCAATACAAGACCTGCATTACTGCTGACGACATGACCATCTGCCTGTCAATCTCACGTTTCATTTTACCCTCACTTGTGAGCAAGACACCAAGATAATAGAACTCCTTTACTCTGGCAGAAACTCATTCCCAACTTGATGGATGCAATTCACCTTTTTCCGGGAGAGACACATGGCCTCAGACTTGGAGTTGCTGACTCACGACCTGACTGCTTCATTCTTGACTGATAACCACCTCATTGTCTGCTAGAAATCACAGTCTAATGGAGCTGACAGAACAACTTCTATACAAAGAGCAGAGAAGCAACTCTGAGTTCACCAAACTGCCAGATACGTTAGGTCTAGGTGCTGTATGGTAGGCAACTGGACTTGTTTCAGTTCCTTGAAGACGTTTCACCTCTCATCCAAGAGGTTTCCTTAGTTCTAACTAACTGGAGGGGGGCTGCAGGCTTTTAAACTCTGTGTGGGAGTGTCCTTACAGAGTTGTTGAGAGCGTGTGAGCTCTGAGTTTCAGAGTCGTTAGGGCCACTTGTGGGTCGTTGACCCAACCGACCTTCATGTGGGTTGCTAAGGCTAGGTGAGCCCAGGTGTGAATGGTTGTTAAGCTGTCTGGGGAGAGAACTCAGTATTACATTGTAGGTGGGTGATAAGTAATGTCTTAGGCCACCTCCTCTGTTCAAAGACGGTCGTTCCACTTTGACATAGATGGATTCCTTTACTCCTCTTTGAAACTATCTGTCTTCTCTGGACAAGATGTTTACTTTGTTGTCCTCAAAGGAATGATTTTCCTCCTTCAGATGTAAGTGGACAGCAGAGTCTTGACCTGAGGAGTTGGCCCTCCTGTGTTGTGCCATTCGTTTATGGAGAGGTTGTTTTGTCTCCCCAATGTACAAATCTGTGCAGTCCTGGCTGCATTGAACAGCATAAACTACATTACTCTGTTTATGCCTGGGTGTTTTGTCCTTAGGATGGACACGTTTCTGCCTCAGTGTATTGGTAGGTTTAAAGTGATCCACAATATGATGTTTATTAAAGATCCTCCTGAGTTACAGTAGGGTAAAAAGTCCCACATTAAAGTAAAGACACCCCTTTCTCAGGTTTGGAAACGTCTCATTATTTAGCAGAAAAAGTCCCATTTTAGTCTCCTCCTGATTTAAAAGCTTGATAATTTAGTGAGAAGTTCCACCATTACCCATTAAAAGTCTCATTATTTGTTACATGTGTCATGAAATTAAAACAGAATCCAGCATCCTCACCAGGTTTAGATTAAAAGGCCTATTATGACATTTAAGTAGTCAAGTTTTAAATATTTAATTTGAACAGTTCTGTGGTTGTGGTTGTGGTTTTTCTTGTTGTTAAATCTGACCCATCTGTCTCGTTTTATGTTCTCCAGCTGTTTGCCCTGCAGACAGAGAGTCGGGACCAGAGAGACAGAGATGAGATGGTCCACCACAAGCTGCCGGTGTATGTCCAGAACATGGACCGACTTGGAGACACTGAGCTGTGAGACACTAACATCACTATCTTTACTGATGACTGACTACAACTAAGATGGCTGCCATTCTTTTGTTAATGTTCATTGTGTTGACTTGTGATTTAAAAGACAGTCGACTGCATAATGCTTTTAACCAAAGTTAAAACGAGTCGATACTTTTCTAAAATGGCTAATGTCACTGATGCCGGGGAGTTTAAATTGAAATGGAGGTATTATTTTCCGATGTACAGTGGAGGAAATAATTATTTGATCCCTCACTGATTTTGTAAGTTCGCCCACTGACAAAGAAATGAATGGTCTATAATTTTAATGGTAGGTTTATTTTAACAGTGAGAGCCAGCATATCAAAAAGAAAATCCAGAAAATCACATTAAATAATATATAACTTATTTTGCAATTCATTGAGTGAAATCAAAATCAAAAACATTAGTTAGTACTTGGTAGAGAAACCCTTGTTGGCAAGTACAGAGGTCAGACGTTTCTTGTAGTTGATTACCAGGTTTGCACACATCTGAGGAGGAATTTTGGACCACTCCTCTTCGCAGATCCTCTCCAAATCCTAAAGGATCTGATGCTGTCGCTTGGCAACTCGAAGCTTCAGCTCCCACCATAGATTTTCTATAGGATTAAGGTCCAGAGACTGGCTAGGCCACTCCATGACCTTAATGTGCTTCTTTTTGAGCTACTCCTTTGTTACCTTGGCTGTATGTTTTGGGTCATTGTCGTGCTGGAAGACCCATCCACGACCGATTTTAAGTGTCCTGGCTGAGAGAAGGAGGTTGTCACCCAGGATTTCACGGTACAAGGCCCCATCCATCTTTCCCTAGATGCAGTGAAGTTGACCTGTCCGCTTAGCAGAGAAACACCCCCAAAGCATAATGCTTCCACCTCCATGCTTGACGGTGGCGATGGCGTTCTTGGGGTCATAGTCAGAATTCCTCTTCTTTCAAACACGGCAAGACGAATTGATACCTTCTCTCAATCATTCTCTGAATCATTCAGGTGTTCATTGGCAAACTTCAGGCGGGCCAGTACATGTGCCTTCTTGAGCACGGGGACCTTACGGGCGCTGCAGGATTTTAATCCATTACGGCATAGTGTGTTACCAATGGTTTTCTTGGTGACTGTGGTCCCAGCTGCCTTGAGATCATTAACAAGCTCCTCCCGTGTAGTTCTGGGCTGATCCCTCACCTTTCTCATGATCATTGATACCCCACGAGGTGAGATCTTGCGTGGAGCCCCAGACCGAGGGAGATTGATGGTCATTTTGTGTTTCTTCAGTTTTCGAATAATTGCACCAACAGTTGTCTTCTCACCCAGCTTCATGCCAATGGTCTTGTAGCCCATTCCGGCCTTGTGCAAGTCTACAATCTTGTCCCTGATGTCCTTAGACAGCTCTTTGGTCTTGCCCATGATGCAGAGGTTGGTGTCTGATTAAATGATTGATTCTGTGGACAGGTGTCTTTTATACAGGTAATGAGTGGGTATGGTTAGTAGGGGATCAAATACTTATTTCACTCAATGAAATGCAAATCAATTTTTATCTTTGTTTTAATGTGATTTTCTGGATTTTCTTTTTGATATTCTGTCTCTCGCTGTTAAAATAAACCTACCATTAAAATTATAGACCGTTAATTTCTTTGTCAGTGGGCAAACTTACAAAATCAGTGAGGGATCAAATAATTATTTCTTCGACTGTATTAGAACCTCTGGACATCAGAGATACTAGATTAAGAGGTATGAACTACATTCTGGTTTCATATCAGTTTAAGTACTTGAAATAAAAACAACAACTGTACTGTGTGTTCTTGCAGATGACAGCCATCTTAAATCCTCTTTCTTAAAGGTCTTTTGAAAGGTTAATCAGGATATCATTTCTGTCTTTTGCAATTTTGTCTTTTCATCCTGATGGGTTTTTTTCTTACCACCAAGCACAGGACACTTGCAATGTTTCTGATTTTAGCACTTTAGCATGCTAGCTTGTTGTTCAATCTCACCTCAATGCATTGACTGACTGCTTTTGTATTTACTGGTATTTTTTGAGAACGTTTTTCTCAGAATCTAATATGTTGATTGTTTAGAATAGAATCCTTCGCTGAATTTTACAGCGGCCAACTTCCTGCTCTATCAAGTTCTTTGCTAATGCGACTTAAAAGTTAAAATTATGATTTGAGTCCTGAGATTTATCTCTGAATTCTGAGGCAACAAGGTAGTTTATGTCAATTATACAACACAGGGCTGCATAACAAAGTGAAAGTTTGTAGTTTCTTCACGCTACAGAAACATAAAATATACTGTATATACATCAAATATACATACAATTTTTAATCTGAATTTCTGAGTAATGCCAGAGAAGTCAGATGTTTGGGACTAAACTAAGAATTCTCACTCAATTCTATAATTAAATTAATATAATTGCACATTTTTTTTATGTTTACCGTCCTTTGCACAAACAGCTGTATTATGAGAGGAAAACATGAGGAGGGAGGAATGTGAGGAAGTTTTTGTTACAGGCTCTCAAAGTGCAGAGTCACTTCTATATATATATATAAATATTTATCTAGCTGTTACTTATTTTATTTCTAATGATACAGTATGGTATTTTTTTCACTGTGCTGTGCTGTGTGCTGTGATGCAGTTGACATTGCCAAATAAACAATTCACCCGATGAATTGTTCTTTCTTGTCAGTACAATCAATTCTTTTTAAATTTCATATAATTTTTTTCAAATGGTACACTTTAAAGTACAGTCAGTACACTCTAAAGTGAATGCTACTAATAACACACATAATGAGATATGTCAAATCATAAGTTGAAGTGATTTTAAGGAACATAGTGCATAGTGACTGACACAAGCACAAGTCGTTTTTCCTTCTGCAGCAATGACCAAAACAGGTTTTGTCAACAAATATACTGTATTAGGGCCTGACTGAATTATCGGTTAGCAGATGTTTGTTCTGTCAATGCAAACTTTATTTTTCCTATGGTTGCTGCAGAGCATCCCATGGTTGTAATCCGATAACTCTTCCTGGTAAGTGCCTCTTCCTGTTATGGTTGCGCAATGGCAGAATTGCTTCTTTTGTGCTGCAATGCAACTTTCATTTTTGTGGGGAAAATTGAGCCGGGTGGACAGGCTTGAAAGTGAAGCTTATAGGGAACCAATCTATACGTGGAAGGTGTCATTTTTCCACAGCCATTACAGTGTACAATCTGTACTTACTGCAGAATGATAAGTAGAAGCAAAAAGTTGTCTATTGAAACCCCGTTTGAGTGAACTGATAGGTTGTTTGGGCCAACATCAAACCTCCAACACATCACTGAGGTAAGTGACACCTGTTACCTGTTGATCCTGCTGTATGGAAAACGACTTGTGACATGCTGTATCCCCGCCTCTGACAATATGGACTTTAAGCAGCTACGGTTGAGGGGATGGCTACAGTGCATGTGTGATCCTATCTTTACACTCCCTGACGATGTAATCCAACAGTCTACTACATGAGAATGCCTGGTTTGCCATACCCAGGAGTACGTCAAAAAGTGTTCAAAGGTAGTTGTAGAAGTAGCATTTGTAAGGGTTAAATGTTGCATAGTGATATTCGTCTTCCAAATGTTTGGCGGACGCCTTAGCTGTCCTTTTGCCCTCCCTGCTTAAAGTCCCTCGTAGCTACGTGTTCAGCTACAGCAGAGGCAACCGAACTGTATAAAAACTTGACCTACAAGGTTTGAAAGAAACATTTGAAATACTACTGCTACTTAAAGTAACAAACACATGCCTGACTTTCAGACTCCTCCTTTAGTCCTTTCACTGCAGCAAGGAAAAAATGAAACCATCACTGTATTTTCACAGCATTTTAACATATTTATATTTATATTGAACACATTTTTTTTAACTGTGTTCCTCTTGTCCCTCTGACGTATTTGTCTTTAATGTTGTTCTCTATCTTCTCTTTCAAATGTAAAAATGTTTTTATAGATTTCATCTATAAGGAAACATTGAAGACTCACTCACACCAGTATTTAAACAGCAAATTGTGAATAAGCTCATCAGGATGAATCAAATCTTACCCAATGACTAACTGTGGTGAACAAATGCACAAATTTGCACAGGTGACCAAAAAACTGAAAACTGTCATGACAGACCTCTACTAACTTGAGTAGCTACCATGACTGAATAGCACAAGCATATTCCTGGCTGGCTAGCTAGCAGGCACATTAGCAGTTAGCTAACAGTAGATTACTTACAAGTGACTGTGTGTGCAAGGACACACAGATGAACTTCGCTTTTCACCTCATACTTTCAGGTGTCACTTAACAGTAATAAGGAGAGAGATAATATAAAGATAAAAATAAAATGTTTTTGTGCTTGGCTGAGGTGGAAAAGACATATAGTTAAAAACAAAATGAGATTCAGTGCAGTGGAAACAAACCTAGCAGATACATACATGACGTAAATGTTCACTGATGCTTCTGCTGCACTGAAGAGATGAAAATAGCAGCATCAAATGTGTGTGGAGCAGTGACGACAAATTAAATGAAACAAACAGAAATGTCATATTTTCATCACCCTTTCTCAATTGGAGAAAGCATTGCAACGTCCGTTTGTAGTGTTTTATAACATCACTCCATACACTTTGTTAATGGTCTTTATATTTCTGTTCTGCTATTGGCTTCTGGTGGCTTCCTATGATTCATGAATACCTTGCTCTGTAGTGAAGTTATTTTTCCACGTTGACTTGTAGAACTGTGTTTTCGGAGGATAACTTCAAAAATAAGAGGACATGTTAATGGATAGAACTAGGAAAAGGTCTTTGCATGCTCCGAAATTTTGATTTGTCAGCTTGGATCCATTTGTACTCATTCAGTGTTGTTTAACATCCTCACTCTTTGCTGTCTCTGCACTCTTAGGGACTTGGTGTCGAGCCAGCGTGCTGTCAGCACTGCCACCACTCCCTCCAGAAACTTCTTCTCTACATTACTACCACAGGGTAGACGCACCCCTGGTAAACTGCCTCAGATCACCACTGGGACCTCGCCAGGCCAGGTTGCAGTGGGCAGGAAGGACCCACCAACCAATCCGGTGAGAGAGTGGCAGGTGTTGAACACTTGATTGAAAGCAGGAAATTAAGTATCTTTCCAAGCAGGTCACGGCAGCTGTGAGTTCAGCAGCAGCACAGCATAAGTCCACTAGTTTCTGCTCCAAGGAAATGCTGACTGTATTGAAGTGGATGGAAAAACTTCCAACTTCTTGTTACTAATGCAGATTCAAGTTTCAACTACAGCTCTCAAGAGATCATCTATTGTCTTATTCTTAGTCTGAGTGGAGATTTTGAAAAGAACAATCCCTTCAGAAACCTGTAGGTACACATGTTCTGGCTTTAATCATCTCCCAGTAACCAAAGTGGAGGACATCAACATTGCGAGTTGTTCTGATGTGTGATCATTGTCTGTGTCTAATTTCAATTTGTCCTTTCTAGCCTTCAAAGTCAAAAGAGGCAGTCCAACCTAAGGAGGTGAAGCCAGTTTCCAGCCAGGCTTCAATCAGTGAACCTGCAAGCTCCCAGTCTCAACAGGCAACAAACCACACAACAAACCAGCCGACAAACCAAAGACACAAGAGAATCCAGGATCATGAGAAGGAGAGGAAGGAGCTGTTCTCCAAACCACCATCACAGGTACCTGAAGGATGGTACTGGGGGAATTTAAAC